>NW_016811706.1:1544397-1561861 GCF_001698545.2 Rhinopithecus bieti
AAAAAAAAAAAATTAGCTGGGCACGGTGGCACGTGCCAGTAGTCCCAGCTACTCGGGAGGGCTGAGGCAGGAGAATCGCTTGAACCCAGGAGGCGGAGGTTGCAGTGAGCTGAAATCGTGTCACTGCACTCCAGCCTGGGTGACAGAGCAAGACTCTGTCTCAAAAAACAAAAAAACAAGGAAAAAAACCAGATTGTTGCTCTGTGGGGATAGGGACTTAACCAAAATAATATTTCCTAGCCATTCAGAGGAACTGTGAGTTTTCTGTCATCCTTCCTTCCTTGCTGCCTTCTCCTCTTCCCCTGTTGGAGCTTGTTTGCTTGTTTTGTGGCTGTTAGGATGTTAATCAGGCAATCTTGTATTGTCCAGCAGTATTTAATTTTAATATAGCATTGTTCATATTTAAATTAATCACTGGTGAACTTGCATGTTGATTACAGGTAGCCTCAGAGAGAATATGCTTTTTTAAAAAATATTTTTTTAATTGTACTAAAACATACATAACAAAATTTTACTCTTTTAACCTATGTATGTATGTGTGTATGTAGGTGGGTAAGTAGAGATGGGGTCTTGCTGTATCACCCAGGCTGGTCTTGAATTCCTGGCCTCAAGTGATCCTCCCACTTCGGCTTCCCAAGGTGTTGGGATCACAGGCATGAGCCACTGTACCTGGCCATTTTTAAGTGTACAAGTCAGTGGTGTTATGAACATTTACCATGTTATACAGCTATCAGTGTTTTCTGTTCCAGAACTTTTTCATCAACCCAAACAGAAACTTTGTATTTTTTAAACAGTAACTCTCTCCTTTCCCTTTCCCCTGTTCCCTACTATTCTCTGTTCCTACTTTGTGTTTCTTTGAATTTTCCTGGACATTTTTTTTTTTTTTTTTGAGACAGGGTCTGACTCTGCCACTCAGGTTGGAGTGCAGAGGCGCAATCTCGGCTCACTGCAGCCACTGCGTCCCGAGCTCAAGGGATCTTCCCACCTCATCAGCCTCTGGAGTAGCTGGGACCACAGGTGTGTGCTACTGCGCCTGGCTGATTTTTGCAGTTTTTGTAGAGACAGGATTTCACCATGTTGCCTAGGCTGGTCTTTAACTCCTGGGCTCAAGTGATCTGCCTGCCTCGGCCTCCCAAAGTGCTGGGATTACAGGTGTGGTAGCCAGAATTGTGTTTTTTAATCCACTATATTGGTCTATGTTTTACATTTGGCAGCAGAAGCTCTCAGTGCTCTTGGATCTTGTTTCATTTGTTGGACGGTCTGGTAAAATTTTTATTTTATCAAAGGTAGGCTAGGGTTGAGGGAGACAGCAGAGTATTGCTTTAAAGTTTGCTGAAAAGCATGCCACCTTTATTATTGTTTCCCTTGGTATTGCTGATGGGCTTTTCTCTTTTATTTTCTAGGACTTGGATGTTGTGGGTGATGGTATGCAGTGTCCTCCTTCACCTTTGCTTTTTGATCCTTCACTAACCCTTGAAGATCATTTAGTCAAAGAAATTGCTGAAGACCCAGTGGATATTTTGGCAAGTGAAGAACAGTCCCACCTGTTTCCCCCATGTAGAGACCTGGCCAGGCAGAGGGTTCCTTGCTGGATAGCATGTACTCCTGGAGGGGAGTGGGTGTCATCACTAGTATAAAGATGCTCCACATGTCTCTCGCTCATTGAATACCATATAAGCAAAGCACTTTTAAAAATGCCCTATTTTGCTCCTGTATGCCCTTGTTGCTGTAGTTCTCCAGATAGACTCTTAGAACACCTAACGGCCCCTGATCCTCATATCCCAGAGTAGGACATAAATTTATTTAAATAAAAGCTTGAGACAAGGAATTTAGGTAAATTGTACCTTTGAGGGAGAGTTCAGCACTGAAATTGTTCTCACTATAGAATGACCAGTAAAGTAATGTGATTTGAGTTCTGTCTGTGAGCCTTGGGTAGAATTCCAGTGGCCCTGACTGAAAACCAGCAGTTGTACTGTAGCTGTTGGTTTCAAGCAGAGGCCTAAAGGACTGTCTTCCTATGGTCTGTTGGCTGTTCTGGGACCTCAGCAGGGAATGGCTATTTCATTTGGAAGAAACAACCTACAGCTCTCCAACCCATTAGAAGAGGCTCAGGAATAGGCTCTTCCGAGGGACAGGGATAGCTAATATAGGGAGGAGCATCTGTCCAGAATTAATTAATTTCTGTTGTATTGTTCTTATTGCTAGTATAAATGGCCACTGATAAGTCAGATTCATACTTCAGACCACAGTGAATGAATTTTTAACTGAAGTGCCTTTATTTCTTTTAACAGGGCCAGATGCAGATGGCTGGAGATGGGTGCAGATCCCAGGGATCTCGAAATTCTGAGAAAGCCTCTGCACCATTGTCTCAGAGTGGATTGGCTACTGCAAATGGAAAGCCAGAACCCACTTCTATTAGTTGATAGTTTGTTTGGGGAACCATTTTACTTTGGTGGATTTAAATTTCTCATTCTTCAAAGAAGTATTTCTTATCATCTCTCACAAAACACAGGCAACCCAGACTATCTTGTTTTTCTTCTGGATTGAGTAGTATAGTCAAAGGTAAAGCCAAATTTTGAGGACATGGACTAGTACTTCTTAAAAGTTGTGGGTTTCTTCCCACTCAGGGCAAGGAAGAGAGATAATCCCTATCAAAGCTGGGATTATTTGGTACTGTACCTAAAAGGAAAGTGACATCTTTGTAATGGGATTTCCGAAGTCATGGATAGAAATCCACTTAAGTAGCTAGGTGGGAGCTGTCTTTGTGAGTGGTGTCTTTTAGATACTGATGACCCTAATATCTGGTTATCTCTATCTAAAGACCTGCAGTTTAACTTTTCTTCACCTCTACTTAATTGGGCAATCTTTAACCCCTTTCCGTGGTGAACTCTGGCTTTTATCTTCTGAGAAAACAGCCCACAGGACTGGGTCCTCCTTATCCATCTTGCTTTTAACCTATGTAAATTTCTGTGGTTGCTATCTTATGTAAAATATAGTACAAATTTATTGTATATAGTTTCTATTAAATGTTAAAGAAAATGTTATGAAAATATCAGTCACCTGAATTGAATGCATGTTTTGTTTGAGAATATAGTCTCTTTCATGGTTTTAGGGACCTGTCTCTGATGGGAAAGGGAAATTGGGACAGATAATACTTCCATCCCAGGAAAAAATAAATCTTCAGTAGCTCATTTTGGTTTTACTTTTAAGGAAGAAGTAAATGAAAAGGGGCAGGACTTATTAAAGCCAATCAGTTCCAAATATCTTCTTTTTACCCTCCACTCTGTGTCCCCTACTCCCACTCCCATTTCTCACGATTAATGCCAATGTCATCTCTGCTAGGTGTGGTGGCTTACACCTGTAATCCCAGCACTTTGGGAGGCTGAGATAGGTGGATCACTTGAGCTCAGTACTTCAAGACCAGTCTGGTCAACATGGTGAGACCCTGTGTCTATATTTTCAAATTTTAAATAATTATTTTTTAAAAAATAATGCTCATGCCATCTCAAAATTCTCTGATGGTAGGAATATACTTAAAACATCAGAGAAATTGGGCCTGATGCTGGATCACTAAGATAGATAGGTATTGTCAAGATCGTTTTGACACTGAATCTTAGAGCAGGGTTAAAATAGAAGTTCAGTTAGGGTTGAGGTGCCTACACTAGAAATTGTCTATTTCTATACTGCATTATGACAAGGAGGGCAAAAGATTACTTTCTGTAAGAACTGAAATGGGCACAGAATGGCTTACAGTTACACCATCATCTTAATTAACTTTAAGCATTTACATTCAGAGAATGGTCAAAAGTAATTCATAAAAGGTCCATCAGATGAACCCCTAGGGAGATTGCCTTTACTAGGTCTTCCAGTGATACTGTTTTTAAGTTTGTAGTTCCCACTGCTTTTTTGATTCCCTAGTTTAGTACTTTTTTTTTTTTTGAGACGGAGTCTGGCTCTGTCGCCTAGGCGGGAGTGCAGTGGCTCAATCTTGGCTCACGGCAACCTCCATCTCCTGGGTTCAAATGATCCTCCTGCCTCAGCCTCCTGAGTAGCTGGGATTACAGGCATGCGCTACCGTGCCTGGTTAAATTTTGTATTTTTAGTAGAGATGGGGTTTTGCTATGTTGGCCGGGCTGGTCTCGAACTCCTCACCTCAGGTGATCTGCCTGCCTCAGCCTCCCAAAGTGCTAGGATTATAGGTGTGAGCCACCATGCCCAGCCTAGTGTAGTGCATTTTATACTTTATCCACAAAGACAAACATTACTTTTTATTTATGTGTTTGTTTGTATTTGAGATGGGATCTTACTATGTCACCTGGGCTGGAGAACAGTGTCATGATTATAGTTCACTGCAGTCTCGAACTGGGCTCAAGCCATTCCCCTGCCTCTCAGCCTCTTAAATCTGGGACTTACGTGCCATCAGGCCTAGCTAAGACAAACGTTACTTCTTACACAGCTATGAGCTTGAACATGACTGCTCAGATATTCTCTTCCTGGTTAAAAAAATGTAATTTACAGACCACTAGCATATATATCACCCAGCATGATTGCTAAAAAGTAAATTAATAGGCCCATCAACACTTTCTGGGGAATGAGGGCCGGGGAATCTACTCTTAGAACCTGAGAAATTCTGATAGCTACGCGTGCTTGCAGACTCAGCTGTGGTAAGTTTTGGTAAGGCTATGTTTGGCTACCATTCTCCAAGGTTCTGGCTCTCATTAGGTGCAGAGAAAACAGGAAGATGGGGTAGGAGGGGCCTCAGGCTGCACCATATTACTGAGAAAGTTTTGGCCTTGGTAATGGAGTCTCTGAACAAAGGTCTGTTAGAAGAAATGGCTTAATACCCTTGCTGTGCTCGGTCACTAGCAGCAACCTGAGGGAAGTGTGATACCTTGGTCGATCCAAAGGTGAGGATGCTAGAGACTGTCAGTTAACTGCACTCTTGAAATCTGGGCAGCATACCTCCATGGCTACAGACTTTTGTCAGATCCACTTCTCCCATGCATGTTCATGATTCCTGGGGGCCTTTTAAAGGAGAAACTTAGGGGTACAAATTAGAGCCCTCATAGCTACGGTTTGTCTTGGGGCTGCAACTGGTAATCATCTCCCCTCTCTGCTATACATTCTAAATTCCCTCAGTTATTATGATGGTAGGTCTTGGTTTGTCTGGTGGTGTGAACCTACCTTCTTTCCTGGAAAGTCTTGAGCGTTTGGTAATCATACCCTTCTCAGGCCAGGGTTGCTGCACGTGTTAATTTAGTTACAGTTGTGTGAGGGAGTACCAACTGTATAGGCAGAATAATCATCCCAAAGATGTCCACATCCTAATCCCTGTGATCTGTGAATATGCTATTGTAAAATGGCAAAAAGAACTTTAGATGTGGTCAAGGTTAAGGGTTTTGAGATGGAGAGTAGCCTGGATTATCCAGGTGGGCCCAATATAATCATGAATCTTTAAAAGCAGAGAACTTTTCACAACTGTGATGAGAAGCTATAGTGTGAGAAGGCTTCAATGACCTGTTGGTTCTGGATGTGTGCAAAGACTGGGGAGAGGTCTCTAGTTGTTAAGGATGACCCCTCTACCAAAACTGACAGCCAGCAAGGAACTGTCTTAGAAAACCTGCCTGCTTCACTCCTTTATGCTTCATGTGTGACTCCTGGTTTAGGCCCTCATCCTTGAGAAAGGCAGTTGTCTCCTAGTTGGTCTCTCAGCCTCTTACACTTTTTCAATCCATACTGCAGCCAGAATGATCTTAAAAACTTTATCCTGTCTCTTCACTGCTTATGGCAACCCCTAAGCCTTCAGTTACACCTCATTGTTGTCAGGAAAAAAACAAAACAACCAGCTGCTTTAACATGGCATTTAAGACTTCATAATCTGATCTTACTTGTCTATGGACAGTCATCTTGAAATGTTCTTTCTCTTACAGGCTATTCTCCAGCCATTCTTGGATTTATTTGAAAAGGAAACATTGAAATGTAGCCAAGTACATGGGGTTTGAATTCAGAAGGACCTGGATTGAATCCTGGTTTTGCCACTTTGAGAACTTTGTGACTTTAAGAGAATCACTCTCTCTCTGAAACTCAGTTTTCTCGACTGTGTAAATAGGCCAACACTGACCTAGAAGTATTGTGAGATAAAGTGGAAAACACAGAATTAGAAGCTCTCAGAAACATGTAAACCCTCAGAAAATGGTAACTTATTATTTTAAAAGTGTAAGTTCTCTCTTTTCAGCTCAGGCATCACTTCATGCAAGTTTTTCAATGATTAGTTAATGCTGACATTGAATAAATACAAACAAAATAGCAAATCCAGCCATGTCTATAGGTTCATTCATTTGTAAGGGAAAAGTACAAATCTGTAGACAAGATAGTAACTCAGTCTTCATGTTTACAGTTAAATATTTAATCTGACTTACAAGTAGCACTGCCTATACTGCTTGTATTATTTTGCCTTACTCCCCTCTCAGCAAAGTTGTAAGATTCATCCTGTTTGTCTACATCAAAATGTTTTCATTTATTTTCATTACTATATATAGAAATTTCCTACTTTTTTTTTTTTTTTTTTAATTGAGACAGAGTCTCGCTGTGTCGCCAGGCTGGAGTGCAATGGTGCAATCTCGGCTCACTGCAACGTCCGCCTCCTGGGTTCAAGTGATTCCCCTGCCTCAGCCTCCTGAGTAGCTGGGATTTACTACACTATTATTATTCTGCTATGTATAGAATTTTACTATATGACTCCATCACTATTCACTGTAATGTTGAGAGATAATTGTTTCCAGTTTTGGATATTTCAAAATTAGTCATTAATATTTTATATATTAAGGGCCGGGCTTGGTGGCTAACACCTATAATCCCAGTGCTTTGAGAAGCTGAGGTGGGAAGATTGCTTGAGTCCAGGAGTTCCAGATCAGCTCAGGCAACATGGTGAGACCCTGTCTCTATAAAAATAAGAAATAAGCTGGGCATGGTGGTGTGTGCCTGTAGTCCCAGCTACTTAGGAGATGAGGGGATCTCTTGAGCCCAGGAGTCAGAGGTTACAATGAGCTGTGATCTTACACTCCAGCTTGGGTGATAGCAACACCCTGTCTCTTTAATAAAAACAAACCGGACATGTATATAGCTGTTGCACATGTGGCTACATATCTCTGTGGTATGCCCAGCAGTGTAATTTGGGTCATAGGGTAGATGTATTTATGGCTTTACTAGATAATGTAAAGCTAGTTCTCCATAGTGGTTTAAGCAATTTATTTTTTGAGGTGGGGAATCTTGCTTCTAGGCTGACCTGGAACTCCTGGGCGCAAGTGATCCTTCTGCCTTAACCTCCCAAGAAGCTGGGAATACAGGTGTGTGCCTTGATGCCCAGGTGGAGTTTGTTTTTGTGTATAAGGGAGGTAGCGATCCAATTCTTTTTTTTCCATGTGACTGTCACATGGGTTTTCTCTGCTCCCATGCAGTGACAGTTTTGTCAAATGGTCTGATTTTGGGCTCTCTGTTGGGTTCCATTGGTCTGCTTTTGTATCTCTGTTAACATTACACTGTTAGAATTACATTTATAATAAGTAATGATTTCTGTCTGGTATAGCAGATTATCCTACGTGGTTCTTTTAAAGGAATGTTGCGCTGGTTTTTACACTGTTGTTTGCTGGGGCTAGAACTCTGCAAATCGCATTTCTCCTTTGCCAGCTGGCTGGCCTGTAGGGACTACTAAAGGCAGGTTGTAGGGCTAGAAGAGACATTTTCCTTTTTCTTTTTTTTTCTTCAAGATGGGTCTCACTTTGTTGCCCAGGCTGGAGTGCAGTGGTGCCATCTCAGCATCACTACAACCTCTACCTCCCAGGTTCAAGCTACTGTCCTGCCTCAGCCTCTCGAGTAACTGGGATTACAGGTGTCTGCCATCACACCCAGCTAATTTTTGTCATTTTAGTAGAGAATGGGTTTCACCATGTTGGCTAGGCTGGTCTTGAATTCCTGGCCTCAAGTGATCCACCCGCCTTGACCTCCCAAAGTGCTGGGATTACAGGTGTAAGCCACTGCACCTGGCCTGGGACACTTTTCTTCTCTTTGCTTTCTGTCTCTGTCAACATTCTCTCAGTAACAACTCCTCATTCTGACAATATCACTTGGTTCCAGTTTGCAGTTTTTTTCTGCACTCCCATAACCACCCTCACTGTGCCTCTTCAGATGTACAGTACTGGCCAGCCAGCATTCCCTTCTCAGGTCAGAGTCCCACATGTGTGGGGTCTCTCCTTCAAGCTCCTCTTCTGAGATCCTGAGGTACCTTTAGCAGCCAAGTAGCAATCGTTTCTCAAAATTTGAGTCTCAGGTCTGCAGGGCCCTTTCTTTTTTTTCTTTTTTTTTTTTTTTTTTGAGACAGGCTGGAGTGCAGTGGCCGGATCTCAGCTCACTGCAAGCTCCGCCTCCCGGGTTTACGCCATTCTCCTGCCTCAGCCTCCCAAGTAGCTGGGACTACAGGCGCCAGCCACCTCGCCCGGCTAGCTTTTTTTGTATTTTTTAGTAGAGACAGGGTTTCACCGTGTTAGCCAGGATGGTCTCGAACTCCTGACCTCGTGATCCACCCGTCTTGGCCTCCCAAAGTGCTGGGATTACAGGCTTGAGCCACTGCGCCCGGCCAGGGCCCTTTCTTTCAAATTTTCCTTTTGTTTCCCCTGCCCTAGGGTGGTAGCTGCTTCCTTTAGTTAATCTGTGATACTGCAGTGTTCCTTTTGTAATTTTTCAGATGTCTAATACAGTATAGCAATTCTTTATATTAAATAAACATTTTATATAGCTGTGTTTCAACACATTAGAGATTAAAGAAAAATCATCTCAATAGATGCAGGGTTTTAAAAATAATATTTAATAACCATATGAGATTTTTTTTTTAGCTTAGAGAAGCTAGGAGTAGAAAAGGTTTGTTAACTTGATAGTATCTACAAAAAATACTCCAGCAAGTTTTTTGACGTTTCTCTTCGAAATCAGGATTAAGAGAAGTTTGCCCACTATTACATTTCTATTTAGTATTGTTCTGGAGGTCCAAGCCAGAATCTTCTGTCTCCCTTTGAGATTCCGATTAAATCTGTGCTAAAAATCTTCTCACTCTATACCTCTTGCATTGAAATTTTCGTCAAAAGATAAAAAATTGCCGCCTTGGATGGTTTCTTCTGACATCAACTCATGGCCATCCATTTTCTTCCCGTGTGTTTTATTTTGAAGCAAATCTCAGATGTATCATTTAATCTGTAAATATTTTGTTATGTATCTCTAAAAGATACACAAATATACTTTTAAAAATTAGCAATAATTCTTTAATATCAAGTATTGAGTCAGTTTTCCAATTTCTAGTTGTCATATTTTTGTGTGTATGTATGTAAGTATGTATGTAGGTAGATGATTTAAGTTATAATTCAAATGAAGTTCACACAGTATGGTGACTTGATGATAATGTCTTAGAAGTTTCTTTTAATCTATAGGTTACTCTCTTTTCTCCTAATTTTGTTTTGGAAAGAATGGGTGGTTGTTCCTGTGTAGTTTTCATAGTCTGGATTTAGCAGATTGCATCTCCATACTGTAGTTTAACATGTTATTCTGTTGGTATTTCCTGCAAGTTGGCAGTTGGGTCCAGAGATGTGGTCTTCATAGGTGGTGGTGTCTTCTATCAGGAGGCATGTAATGTCTGGTTGTCTCTTTTTTTGCTGGTAGCACCCTTTTGATGCTCATTGCTGAGATCTGTTGATTCATTAGGTGTTGTAAAATGGTGATATTGTGAATTTCTTTCTTTTTCATCTATTACTTGGAAAACTGAAGAAATTTCTTTTTATCTGTTATTTGGACACCCAGTGGTATAGTTTGCATAGGAAAAAGCAGGATAAATACTTGTCTTACTCTGTTCAGGCTGCTGTAACAAAATGATATAAACTAGGTGGTTTACAAACAGCAGAAGTTTATTTCTCACAGTTCTTAAGACTGGGAAATCCAAGATCAAGGCGTTAGCAGATTTGGTGTCTGGCAAGGGGGTCTACGTTCTTAAGGCAGCATCTTCTTTTTTTTTTTTTTTTTTGTGACAGTGTCTTGCACTGTTGCCCAGGCTGGAGTGTAGTGGTACAATCTCTGCTCACTGCAACCTCTGCCTCCTGGGTTCAACGATTCTCCTGCCTCAGCCTCCCAAGTAGCTGGGCTTACAGGCACCCGCCACCATGTCTGGCTAATTTTTAGTAGAGACGCGGTTTCATTATGTTGACCAGGCCAGTCTTGAACTCCTGACCTCATGATCCACCTGCCTCAGCCTTCCAAAGTGCTGGGATTACAGGCTTGAGCCACTGAGCCTCGCCAGCAGCATTTTCTTACTCTGTCCTCACATGGTGGAAGAGGCTAGTTAGCTAGCTCTCTGGGGTCTCTATAAGGGCACTAATCCCATTCATGAGGGCAAAGCCTTCATGACTAATCACCTCCTCAAAGGCCCCACCTCTTAGTACTATCGCCTTGTGGGTTAGGATTTCAACATAATAATTTTGGGTGCTTGCTTTGGTAGCACATATACTAAAATTGGAATGATAAAGAGAAGATTAGCAAACAAATTAATTTTAAAAAAGATTAAGGAATTTCTGGGGTCACAAACATTCAAACCATAACAATACTTAACTCTTTTTCTTTATTTACTATTTTTCAAAATAACGAATTGGGTCATTAGCAACCTTCAAAGGTAATCAGAGTTTTAAAAATTATAATGAAAGGCCAGGTGTGGTGGCTCACGCCTGTAATCCCAGCACTTTGGGAGGCTGAGGTGGGCAGATTACCTGAGGTTAGGAATTCGAGACCAGCCTGGCCAATATGGTGAAACCCCATCTCTACTAAAAATACAAAAATTAGCTGGGCATGGTGGTGTGTGCCTGTAATCCTAGCTACTTGGGAGTCTGAAGCAGGAGAATCGCTTGAACCTGGGAAGCGGAGGTTGCAGTGAGCTGAGATCATGCCATTACACTCCAACCTGGGTCTCGCAGCAAGACTTAGCTGCAGCGAGACTTAGTCTCAAAAAAAAAATTATAATGAGGAACTTAGGGATTTAAGCATATTTGATTTTTAGTCTCTTACAGTTAAAAAATCTCGGCTGGGCATGGTGGCTCACGCCTATAATCCCAGCACTTCGGGAGGCCGAGGCAGGTGGATTACCTGAGGTCAGGAGTTTGAGACTAGCCTGGCCAACGTGGTGAAACCCCGTCTCTACTAAAAATACAAAAATTAGCTGGATGTGCTGGCACGCGCCTGTAGTCCCAGCTACTTGGGAGGCTGAGGCAGGAGAATCGCTTGAACCCAGGAGGCGGAGGTTGCAGTGAGCCGAGATTGCACCATTGCACTCCAGCCTGGGTGACAAGAGCGAAACTCCATCTCAAAACAAAAAAACAAAAAAACAAAAAACTTACTGGTACCTACGTTATCCTATTTTTGCCCAAGGAGATGTTCTTCAGTTGGCCTCTGAGTCCTTTTGATGCGGCCTCAGTAGGCTTTGCTATTTATATGTCAGTATGTTTTAGGCTTGTTCATTTCCTACTCCAAAGCCAGAATCACCCATTTCTACAAGGAGTTCTGGTTTCCCTTTTTTATTTGAAACAGAGTCTCTCTTTCTTCCCCAGGCTGGAGTGCGGTAGTATGCTCTCGGCTCACTGCAAGCTCTGCCTCCTGGGTTCATGCCATTCTCCTGCCTCAGCCTCCCGAGTTGCTGCGACTGCAGGCGCCCGCCACCCCACCTGGCAAATTTTTTGTATTTTTAGTAGAGACTGGGTTTCACTGTGTTAGCCAGGATAGTCTCAATCTCCTGACCTTGTGATCCGCCCCCCTCAGCCTCCCAAAGTGCTAGGATTACAGGCGTGAGCCACCCTGCCCGGCCAAGAACTCTGGTTTCTTTTTAATAGGAAATGATGGTTTACAATCTCAGTGCCAGGGATGTCCATTGCAGATATAATCGTCATTGTTTCTACACTTTTTCAGTGAACAGAGATAGATATAATGCCTCATAATTTCATAAGGACACTTCACATTCAGAACTAGGGACCTTAACATAACCTCTTCTGTCTTACATCTTTACATCATTTTTTTCATGCTGACCATCTCCATTCTCAAGAACAGTAGGATGATGGAATTAAAATATAACCTCAGTGCTTATTTGTTTTAAAGAATAACTTCTATCCCTTGTGTTTATAGTCTGTTCTCTCCCTTACCTTGTAGGTAGCCATTTATATAAATTTTATGATTTATTCTATTTACAAAAATGTAAGCCTATAGATATTCATTATCTCAAACATTTTACCTAGTAACAGTTTGTACTCCTTTGTTTTAGAATGCTCGTCCCCTTACCTTTCACTTGTTGTTAGGTCAGCTCTATGATATTCTTTTGTTTTGTTGATGACAGGCATAGAGGGAATTCCCACATGCTAACTTGTGGAACAAAATGTCTTAGGATGCCCAGGTGACACGAAACAGGTAGGGAAGTGACTTTGGCAAGAGGCTCTGAATGAGGTATAAGGTTGCAGTGTCAGGCTTCTTCCCTTATTACCCTTGAATGTCATGGTAATAGCAAAAGGGTGGAAATGATGTAATGGGAATGTTGTTTTATGCAACCAATGTCTTAAAAAATGGATCCTTTGCGGCCAGGTGTGGTGGCTCACACCTGTAATCCCAGCACTTTGGAAGGCCAAGGCAGGTAGATCACTTGAGGTCAAGAGTTTGAGACCAGCCTGGCTAACATGGTGAAACCCTGTCTCTACTAATAATACAAAAATTAGCTGGGCGTGGTGGTGTGCACCTGTAATCCCAGCTACTTGGGAGGCTTAGGCATGAGAATTGCTTAAACCTGGGCGGCAGAGGTTGCAGTGAGCCAAGCTCATGCCACTACACTCCAGCCTGGGTGACAGAGCCAGACTCCATCTCAAAAAAAAAAAAAGGGCGGCAGTAGGGGGTACTTTGGACTGTGTCCTATTTTTCATGGTGTCCAGCAGCTATTATACACCAGTATACTATCCTGAGATTTTGTGAGCCAGAATTGTCTGACTCTTAGCTGCATTACCCTAGGAAACCAAAAGGTTATGCTAGGGCTATCAAAAATACACAAACTGGCTGGGTGTGGAGGTTCACATCTATAATCACAGCACTGTGGGAGGCCAGAGTATCACTTGAGGCCAGGAGTTCAGGACCAGCTTGGGCATCATAGAGAGACCCCTATCTCTTAAAAAAAAAGAAAAAAAAGAGAAAAAAAAATTAGCCTGGTATGGTGGTGTGCACCTGTAGTGTTAGCTACTCAAGAGGCCGAGGTGGGAGGATTGCCTGAGCCCAGAATTTTTGAGGTTGCAGTGAGCCATGCATGATCATGCCACTATACTCCAGCCTGGGCCACAGAGCGAGGCCCTGCCTCTTAAAAAAGAAAAAAACACGCAAACCAAAACAAAATGTTAATATCAATAAATGTTTCAGTCAAATCTTGGCCTAGGGCTGTTTTATATTTTTAAAGTAACTTTGCATGTGTTTTGTACAAGTCTTAGTGTGGAGTAACTCATTTTGCTTTTCCACATGCTACCTAAAGCATATAGTCATGCACCACATAACATTTTGGTCACAGACGGACTACATATGTGATGGTGGTGCCATAAGATTATAATATGGTATTTTTACTGTACCTTTTCTATGTTTTGCTATGTTTACATACACAAATACCATTGTGTTACAGTTGCCTATAGTATTCAGTAGAGTCACATGCTTTACAGATTTGTAACTTAGGAGCAATATGCTATACCATAGATTGTAGGTGGGTGGTAGGCTATACCATCTAGGTTTGTATAGGTGTACTCTATGATGTTTGCACAGTGATGAAATTGCCTAATGATGTATGTCTTCAGAAGGTACCCCTGTTAAGCGTATATCCTCTTCATGACTTTTCTTTCTTTAGTCCACCACCTGCTTCTCACTTGCCTTGTATTTGAGCATTTATTGACATATAGATGAACCTGATATGAATGAATGTATTAAGCTAGTAGTGTTCTAAGTATGCTAGGTATTATTCCGTATGGTGTGCCAGAACTGTGATGGCATTGGTCTTATCCTTAGTAAATAATGAATTTCTGGTAGCTATATATTGCCAATGCTCATAAATATTTGTTGAGTTAAATTTTTAGCACTATTAGCTTGTTGTCACTGTCTTTTCACCTGCAGAAAAAATGCTGGACACAAAGCTGAAGAATGGTGCAACAGTCAGTTTAACTATAGTCTGGGGAAAAGTCTGCCTTCAGACCAGGATCTGTCTGTCCCCTCTGGCCCAAGTCCGCGTAGGCCACCATGGCTGCAGTGAGTAGTTATGACCACAAGAGGGGACTAGGGAGACAGTGCCCATCTTGTCAATATTGAGGGGACCTCTAAGGTTGGGGAAATCTTTCCACACCGAGGGAGACAGTGCGGGGAAGATGAGAAGCAGGGGAAGTGAAGTGAGAGTAGAAAGGGGAGATGAGAGGGAAGGAAAGCAAAGAGGTGGAAAGGTGGAGGAGAAACAACCTGTGATGGATGAGGCATGGTAAAGGGGCAGGGGTTACTCCTCACCCAGCTCAGTTGGGCCCCAATAACCTGCTGAAGAAGGAAAAGTGACCAAAAGAAGACTGGAGAATAATCACATACCTTTCCAAGAACCTATTTTCTATCTTGCCCTGCTCCCAGTCCCTAGTCATTTATCAGTGACACATCGTCTATTGTTAGGGGTGTCTGTAGCCTTTAGATCTGCTCAAAAAAGCATCATGAAGTACAGAAACTCAGGTTCCCTCTAGATGACACAGATTCTGAAGGAGCCTTCTGCTCCAGGTTCTCCTGGCTAACATGTGTGGCTCTTGTTCTCCAGACTAATTCTGTTCAGCAGAATTTCAGTGGTGGAGTTTTGAGCTGCTGGAAGCAGCATCCCAAAGTCCCTGACACCAATCAAATTTTACCAATGCATTTCTCTAACCATTTCTTTCCAATTCTACAACCATCCTAACCTATGACATTGAATTGTCTCATCTGAAAGGCTACAGTAGCACTCCGTTATATCCTTATAGCCACACCTACCGCTCTTATCTATTTTTTACACTGCTACCAGAGTGATCTTTGGAAAATGCGAGTCTTATATTACTCCTTTGCTTAAAAACCCTTCAGTAACTCCCCTTTGAACTTAGGGTGAAGATCAAACTCCTTGCTATGGGCTATGATGGCCACACAATTTGTCTGCAGCCTACCTCTCCAGCCTCATCTCTCATGACTTGTTTATGTACCACAAATGTGGAAAGCTTTGCTTTAGAGCTTTTGCACATACCTTCTTCCCTCTGCCTGTTTCCTCCAACTTATCTTTGACACCTATTCCTGGTTAACTTCTACGTATCCTACAGGTTTCATCTTAAAATTCATTTTTTCAGGGAAGCGTCCCCTGACCCCTGACATGGATGTGCTCTCTGTCCTTTGTCTTCATAGTACCCTCACGTTTGTAATATGTGAGTATTTGTAAAATTATTTGTTTAATGTTTGTTTCCCCTTTTAGACTCTAGAACTGTAATAAGGAACTTACTGTTTTACTCCCTGCTGTATCCCTTCTCCTATGTAGTATCTGGTATATATATTTGCATTGAATAATTAGTGGAAAAACCTAATAAAAGTGGTACCATGATCAGACCGGGTGAGCCACTTAGCAGCAGGAACCTGTGTGGGAGAGAGTGTTCTCACTCCTGGAGGGACTCAGGTAAAAGTTGGAATGGGCTTACCATGAAATGTAAAGCAGTGGAGGAAGTGGGAGGACCTACTGCTATGAGAATGCCTTCCTTCCTGTGTCTCACCCTTTGTCACAGCTATTTAGGCCTCCTTTCTGGTTGTTCGACTCCTTATTTTGCCCTCATTCAAAAACTGTAGGGTATTTTTCTTCCTGTTAAATTAATGTTTCTAGAATTCACTGGACATATAAACTTCATATCCTTTGGGATTGGTTCTAGACTATAGATTGCCAGAACTGAAAGAGTCACTACTGGTATTACTGGTATGTGTAACTATCAGCTTACACTTAGTGCTTGCCTGTGCCAGGCATTATTATATAATTATCTCCATTTTACAGATGAGGCAGTCAAGTCGTAAGAGACTAATGAATTTTCCCAAGGAATTTTATATATAATCTGGTCCAACCCTCTTACGTAAAAGTGAGGAAATTGAGGCCTAGAAATATTAACGACTTACTAGTAACACCAAGTGTATTAGTTTCCCAAGGCTGCCATAACAAACAGCAAACTGGATGGCTTAAAACAACAGAAATTTTTCTCAGTTCTGGAGACTAGATGGCTGAAAGTATTGGCAGGGCCGTGTTTTCTGAAAACTGTAGGAAAGAAAAAATCCTTCTTTGCCTATTCCTAGCTTCTGGTGGTTTGTGGGCTGTTTTTAATATTCCTTGGCTTGTAGCTTCATAACTTCAATTTCTGTCTTCATTGTCACAAGGAGTTATCTCTGTTTCTCTGTCTTCATGTGGCCATCTTACAAGGACACTAGTTATATTGGATTAGGGGCCCACCGTACTTCAGTATGACTTCATCTTAACTAATTAAAAATGGCAAAAACCATGATTACTTTTGCACCAACCTAATACATCCGTAATGACACTATTTCCAGAAGGTTGTATTCTTGAGATACTGGGGGTTAGGATGTCAACATATCATTCTTTGGGGGACACAATTCAACTCATAGCACTAAGTAATTAATGGAAGAGCTGGCATAAGAATCCAAATAAATTTGTCGATGAGATAATTTTTACATTGTGCCCCATATCAGTTCATATTCTTGTAATGTATTTATTCCTCATTCATTGGATATAACTCAAAGTTTTAGTCAAACCTCTTTTTAGCCATAGAGCGATTTTGAGATTTATATTTTATTGTCTTATTTGTGGTTGACTGTTACCAATTTTATTTTTTAACAGTTTTATTGAGTCATAATTGTCAGACAGTAAATTGCACCTATTTAAAGTGTACAACTTGATAAATTTTGGCACATATATAGACTTATGAAACCATTGCCACAATAAAGATAGTAAACATATCCATCACTCCAAAACTTTCCTTGAGTTCCTCTCTCCCATTCCTATTCCTCATCCCAAAGTAATCACTACTCTGCTTTTTGTCACTGTAGATTAGTTTACATCTTCTGAGTTTTATATAAATGGAATTATATGTATTTTTTTTTTGGTCTTGTCTCAGTCTAGTGTGCTGGTATATAACAAAATACCTTTAGGGTAATTTATTTATTTATTTATTTGAGATGGAGTCTCACTCTGTCGCCCAGGCTGGAGTGCAATGGCATGATCTCGGCTCACTGCTACCTCCGTCTGCCGGGTTCAAGCAATTCTCCTGCCTCAGTCTCCTGAGTAGCTGGGACTACAGGTATGTGCCACCATGCCCAGCTAATTTTTTTTTTTTTTTTTTTT
>NW_016811706.1:1562256-1599347 GCF_001698545.2 Rhinopithecus bieti
CCACGCCCGGCCAATTTTTTGTATTTTAATAGAGACAGGGTTTCACCATGCTGGCCAGGCTGGTCTTGAACTCCTGATCTCGTGATATGCCCACCTCAGACTCCCAAAATGCTGGGATTACAGGCGTGAGCCACCGTGCCCAGCCAGATAGGGTAATTTATAAATAAAAGAAATTATTTGTCACAGTTGTGGAGACTGGGAAGTCCAAGATCAAGATGATGGCAGGTTCAGTGTCTGTTGAGGGCTGCTCTCTGCTTCCAAGTCGGTGCATTTTTGCATCCGCACACAGCAGAAGGTGGAAGGGCAAGAGGGGACTAATGCTGTGTCCTCACATGGAAGAGAAGGAAGGCCCAGACAGCTCTCTCAAGCCTCTTTTATAAAGGCACTAGGTGCTTTATGAGGGTGGGGCCCTCAAGACTTAATCACTTCCCCAAAGGCCCTCCTCTTAGTAATATCACATTAGATGTTAGGTTCCAACATGTTAATTTTGGAGGGACACATGTATGGTCAGCCTTTTTAAATTTTTAACAATTCTAATGGGTGTGGTTATATTCCATTGTAGTTTTAATTAGCTCTTCCCTAATGATTAATGAGGTGAGCAGCTTTTCATCAGATACTTATTTGCCATCCATGTATCTTTCGTGAATTTTCTATTCAAAGCTCCCCTACTCTTGGCCATAGTCATCAGCAAAGAAATCAAGGATTTTCTTTTTTTCCCCTTTAACTGTGAGGTCTGTGTTGCTGGAACAAAAATTTCTGAAAATGAGAACAACAAGCCTAATCTTTCCTAATCTCCTTCCCTCTTCTTTTTCTTTGCCTTTTCCTTTTGAGACAGTCTCACTCTGTCGCCCAGGCTGGAGAGCAGTGGTGCGATACTGGCTCACTGCAAACTCCGCCTCCCAGGTTCACACCATTCTCCTGCCTCAGCCTCCCGAGTAGCTGGGACTATAGGCACCCACCACCACGCCCGGCTAATTTTTTTGTATTTTTGGTAGAGATGGGATTTCACTGTGTTAGCCAGGATGGTCTCAGTCTCCTGACCTCGTGATCTGCCTGCTTCTGCTTCCCAAAGTTCTGAGATTACAGGTGTGAGCTACCGTGCCTGGCATCTCCTTCCTAATAAAGAAAGTTTATTGGTTTTCAATAAAATAATACAGTGGAAGATCAAAGCATTACTTATGTATGGAATGGCAGTATTTCCTGTCCAGAGAACTGCCGCTTCTACTGGTGGCCACTGTGCCCTGGGGTGGTCTCTACTGTGGGGCAAAATGATTGCTTGCTTTTCTTCTAGTGTAGCCCCCTTCTGTCTGCTGCTTGCTCCTTTGGATGCAGCATTAAAAAACGGTAGGTCAAGTTTTTAGGACGTGTTTGAATTTAGCAGCTCTGAGGCAAACTGCTTCAAAGTCCAATTTACATCCAGATTTGGGGATGATCAAAAAAGTCCACTGTTTACTACTGCTTTTTGTTTTGTTTTTTTAAATGGGCAGAAGAGTTCATGTCTGGCTGACTAGAATTATAGACGTGTGTATGTTTCTTGCTCTTCTAATACCACAGAGAGCTTTGAGAAGAGTAAAAGATAACAAAAGCAGCCATAGGTAGCCAGCCGAATCAGTGCCATTTACTGAAAATACCATCCTCTCCTTACATCAGTACAGTGCCACCTTTGTCCTGTCAGGTGATCATATTTGTGAAAGTCACCATTCTGTTCCGCTGATTTGTTCACCTGTCTTTTTACCAGTACTATGCTATCTTAATTACCATAGCTTTGTAATAGATCTTGATATTTGAAAGTGTGACATGTCTGGTTTTTTCTTCACAAAAGCTGCCTCAGCCGCTCTTTTTTTTTGAAATGGAGTCTTGCTCTGTCTCCCAGGCTGGAATGCAGTGGCGTGATCTCGGTTCACTGCAACCTCTGCCTCCCAGGTTCAAGCCATTCTCCTGCCTCAGCCTCCTGAGTAGCTGGGATTACAGGTATGCGCCACCATGCCTGGCTAATTTTTGTATTTTTAGTAGAGATGGTGTTTCACCATGTTGGTCAGGTTGGTCTCGAACTCCTGATCTCGTGATCTGCCTGCCTTGGCCTCCCAAAGTGCTGAGATTACAGGTGTGAGCCACCGTGCCTGGCCCTTTTTTTTTTTTTTTTTGGAGACAGTCTCACTCCATCATCCAGGCTGGAGTGCAGTAGAGCAATCTCAACTATCTGCAGTCTCTGCCTCCTGGGTTTAAAATGCTTCCACCTCCTGAGTAACTGGGATTACAGGCATGCACCACCATGCTTGGCTAATTTTTGTGTTTTTAGTAGAGACGGGGTTTCACCATGTTGTCCAGGCTGGTCTTGAACTCCTGGCCTCAAGTAATCCGCCTGCCTCAGCCTCCCAAAGTGCTGGGATTATAGGCTTGAGCCACCGTGCCAGTCCTAGCTGATTTTTAAAATACTAAAAAGAACAATGTTGTGTTTCTAGGACTGAATGAAAACACTCCACATCCAAAGCTCTGTTAAAAGAAGTGTCCCAAACAAAGAAATTAACTTTTCTTTCTTTCTTGTTTTTTTTTTTTTTTTTTTTTTTTTTGAGACGAAGTTTCGCTCTTATCACCCAGGCTGGAGTGCAATGGCATGATCTCAGCTCACTGCAACCTCCACCTCCTGGGTCCAGGCAATTCTCCTGCCTCAGCCTCCCAAGTAGCTGGGATTGTAGGCGCCCGCCACTACGGCTCATTTTTTGTATTTTAGTAGAGATGAGGTTTCACCATATTGGCCAGGCTGGTCTCAAACTCTTGATCTTGGGTGATCCACCCGCCTCGGCCTCCTGAAGTGCTGGGATTACAGGCATGAGTCACTGTGCCCAGCCTTAACTTATTTCTTAAATGCAGAGTGAACATCTACAAAAAAATATGTATGCACTCTCAACTTTGATGATTTTATGTAGGTAGCAGAAAGGAGTTGCATTAGATTTTGATTAAGGATCTGTTTATATTAGTTACTGGTTGGATTATTCTGGGTGGGAACTTTAGATTCCCTCCCTGGGTTGGCCGGGCGCGGTGGCTCAAGCCTGTAATCCCAGCACTTTGGGAGGCCGAGGTGGGCGGATCACGAGGTCAGGAGATCGAGACCCTCCTGGCTAACACGGTGAAACCTCGTCTCTACTAAAAAATAAAAAAAACTAGCTGGGCGAGGTGGCGGGCGCCTGTAGCCCCAGCTACTCGGGAGGCTGAGGCAGGAGAATTGCGTAAACCCGGGAGGCGGAGCTTGCAGTGAGCTGAGATCCGGCCACTGCACTCCAGCCTGGGCGACAGAGCGAGACTCTGTCTCAAAAAAAAAAAAAAGATTCCCTCCCTGGGTTTGTAAGGGGACAAAGGATAGGACCTTACCTAAATCCCCTTTCTAGGCAACTAACCGTAAAGTAAGGGATCAGTAAACATATTTTAACCAAATGTAATGCAGATCACCAAAGGAGGTACAGAATCTGCATCCACACAATGAAGAATCTTGCTAATTAAGGGGGGGTTAGGGTTCGTGCTGGGAGAGTAAAGAGGACTCTTCGGAGAAGTACAGGAGTGAAGAAGAGTATTTGTCAGTGTCTTTGCTGTGTCATAAGCCACCCAAAATCTCAGTGGCTTACAACAGCATTTATTTTTCTTGCTCCTGGGTCTGGTGGATTGCTGATGGGTTGGGTTGGGGAGGAGACTACTTCAGGAGCCAGGATTTGGGTTGGGATCAGGTCTGTTCCAAATGTTTCATTCTGGGATGTAGGTAGATGGCGAGTGCAGCTCTCTTCTGGCAATCACAGGAGCACAAAAGGCCAAATGACACCAGGCAAGCACATTTTTCATTTCAACTTATGTCATACCTGCTAACATTTCATTGGCTAAAGCAGGTTGCATGGCCAAGTTCAACCTTGATATAGTGGGGAAATAATACTCTGTCCTATGTGTGGTCTGGAAGATCACATGACGTAGGAGGTAAGGAATTGGGAAGAATAATTCATTCTACCCAAGGAGGGGAGAGAATTATTTTATTTTATTTTATTATTTTTATAAGACAGCGT
The DNA here is from genome assembly GCF_001698545.2 of Rhinopithecus bieti. Lineage (NCBI taxonomy): Eukaryota > Metazoa > Chordata > Mammalia > Primates > Cercopithecidae > Rhinopithecus > Rhinopithecus bieti. The sequence continues at coordinate 1,566,303 of NW_016811706.1, forward strand.
CTCACTCTGTGGCCCAAGCTGGAGTGCAGTGGCCTGATCTTGGCTCACTGCAGCCTCTGCCTCCTGGGTTCCAGCAATTCTCCTGCCTCAGCCTCCTGAGTAGCTGGGATTACAGGCCCACAGCACCACGCCTAGTTAATTTTTGTGTTTTTAGTAGAGATGGGGTTTTGCCATGTTGGCCAGGCTGGTCTCGAACTCCTGATCTCTGGTGACCCGCCCACCTTGGCGTCCTAAAGTGCTGGGATTACAGGTGTGAGCCACTGTGCCCGGTCTGGACAGGATTACTGGATAGTTGTGAGAGCCCACCTTGCTGTTTCCTGGAATGTGGGGGTACAGAGAACTTCCTCTAGGAGATTTGGGAGATAATTAGTCCTAGTATAGAGCTGTGTAACACTAATGCTACAGTACACGCCGGCCTCTCTTTATTTCTTCTTCAGTTTATTTTCCTGTTCTTTCACTCCTTCCTTCTCCTGGTTGGGAACCCTCAGCTGGGACTTAACCACGTGTGTTGCCAGCAAGACAAGGAAAGTATTTGAGCCAGCAGATGTAGCAGCAGCAGTGACAGCAACAGCAGCAGAAATGATGAAATCCAGTCAGAGAGCCAGCTACCTGGAAGGAGGCAGCTGCAGGAGCAGCAAGGCAGTGATAATGCCAATTGGGAAATGATTTCTGTAATACAGAGGGTATGGCAAGGGTCAAATAAGACCTAGTGTCTGAAAGTGCTTTGTAAACTGTTAAAAGGTAATGAATCAGGAGATTAAATGAGAAACTCTTCATTTTAGTTTCAGCTGAGTCTTAAAGACAATAGATAGATGCCACATTCCAAAGTAAAACATAAAGTGGCCAGGCACGGTGGCTCATGTCTGTAATCTCAGCATTTTGGGAGGCCAAGGTGGGTGGATCGCTTGAGGTCAGGAGTTTGAGACCAGGCTGGCCAACACAGTTGAAACCCCATCTCTACTAAAAATGCAAAAATTAGCCAGGTGCGGTGGTGTGTGCCTATAATCCCAGCTACTCGGAAGGCTGAGGCAGGAGAATTTCTTGAGCCTGGGAGGTAGAGGTTGCAGTGAGCTGAGATCATGCCACTGCACTCCAGCCTGGGCGACAGAGAGCAAGACTCCATCTAAAAATAAATAAATAAAATAAAAAACAAAATAAAAGATATTTTAATAGAATGGTGGATATGCAAGATGGAAAGAACCTGGGTTTCTGAATGTCTTTGTGGAATAAAGGAGCCTGTCTACCCATCTTAGACTCTTGGGAGAGACAAATAAATGTCTAGCACCATATCTTTGGGATTTTCTTACAGCAGTTTAGTTATTTCCCTAACCTAATCACCCTGATCTTCTGCCAATCTTTCCCTGTCTCTAAATCAAACCTCTCCCACAATTTCCTTCTGTTTCATCTTGAGCTCTCCTCCTGCTGATGGAGAATAAGATTAACCTTTTCCACTAAATGATTTTTATAAGAGCTGGCATTTTGAGAACTAGCATCTAGAATGCCATATTCAGCTGTCAATTTTAGCCCAATCTGGATGACCCTCAGGAATTTCTCAGGCAATAATTTTCCTTAATCATCTTTCCAGAGGAAATACAGGAAACTTCAGTGGTGGGCTTGGAGAGAATGGGATTTCCAGCTGTTTATATCATGTAGGAAAGGCTCCATCTTGACCCATTCTGCTTGACACAGGTGAACTTGAGTAACTTTTATTTTGGAGGCAGCGATGGGGGAAGATTCAGAACTTCAAAGAATCTTGAGGAATTGCCCCATCTTCTGGGCTCCCTTCTCCAGGAGCCATATTCAAAGACAGTCTCACAGCTTACAGCTGGTCAGGTATTTAGACAAATCTTTGGCTTTGTAGTGTTTTACCCAGGCCACCTTAAGGATAGAGAAATAAAGTATAGATCAGAGGCAGGGGCAGAAGTCTGGGACCCAGCTGAGGGAAAGTTGGGCTTGTGGGCTGGAGCCAATTTATGCTGTTGGAGAGTCCCAGGTGAAGAGGACACATGTGGATGCTGCCATGATGCCTGGGATGAATGCATCACATGATTACTCTGCCTCATTTTCTCATCGGGGGAACATTCTCAACCCTCTCCCAAAGCCCATGGCAAATCCTACAGCACAGATGCCACTAACATCAGTAGCCCAGATATTATCTGCCCCTCTCCCACCAAACCCCACTGGCAGAACAGCTGCTCTCTGCCCTTCACATTCCTTTTACCAGGCAGATACCACTTTAGGATCTTTCACAGTTCTCTTGGTACTTTGTCATTACCAATGTTATCATCAATAAACTCTGAAAGGAAAAGTGGATAAAACAAAATAACAAAATAAAAACAAAATAAAAGATTTTATTTTATTTTATTTTATTTTATTTTTGAGACAGAGTCTTGCTCTGTCACCCAAGCTGGAGTGCAGTGGCCGGATCTCAGCTCACTGCAAGCTCCGCCTCCCGGGTTCACGCCATTCTCCTGCCTCAGCCTCCCGAGTAGCTGGGACTACAGGCGCCTGCCACCTCACCCGGCTAGTTTTTTGTATTTTTAGTAGAGACAGGGTTTCGCCGTGTTAGCCAGGATGGTCTCGATCTCCTGACCTTGTGATCCGCCTGCCTCGGCCTCCCAAAGTGCTGGGATTACAGGCTTGAGCCACCGCGCCCGGCCAAAATAAAAGATTTTAATAGACTGGCAGATCACCTGAGGTCAGGAGTTCGAGACCAGCTTGGCCAACATGGTGAAACCCCATTTCTACTAAAAATACAAAAAATTAGCCGGGGATGGTGGCGGGTGACTGTACTCCCAGCTACTCGGGAGGGTGAGGCAGGAGAATGGCTTTTTCTATTTTGAATTATTGATCATTTTTAGAGGGGAATTCCCAGAGGAAAGTGAACCCCTGAGATTCAGAAATACTTTCTCTCTGGAGCCCCTCTCTGGGTTTGCCTTCCATTTTGTCTGGGTTTTCTTGTTTTTGCTTAGACTCCTTCTCAGAGCACTGGTCATTCCAGAAGACATCTAGGACATGATGGACTAGGGAGAGCTTTTGTTTTCAGGAAGCTGCTCAGAATGTCTGGAGTGTTGGTATGTGGGATGATGTGTGTACCAGGAGCAGAAAACATGTCTTGAAGGGTGGGAACCCATGAATGAGGAAGATGAAAAGGAGATTGGGCATCAGGGGGCTTAGCCAGTGTGTCTTCCTTCTTTTTGTCAGGATGATCTCTGTGGGATCTTATTTCAGTGTGAGGACTGTTTATTCCCCATACTCAGCTTTCCCAGCACAGGCTGAGAGTCAGGTGATAGGGAGCAGTACATTCAGTTTTGCACCTATTTTACCTGCTCCCACTTCATCCAGCCCTCAGAGGGACAGAGTCCTTACTGCTGCACATTACGTTGCAGGCATTTTCTGACGAATGCTTGTGGTCTTTGCATCACAAGTTGTTCAGCTGCCGTCGTCACTACTGCCATCAGCAGTTTTTTCCATTAAAGGCCTGGGTGTTCAAGTTACTCTCACACTGAACCAAGCAGAGCCTTGTGTCAGAGAGAGCAAAAGGTATGGATAGAAAAGGGAGAGTGCTCCATGATGAGAGGTCACTCAATAGGCCACGGGAAAGATAAGACATAACTTGTGCTGCACTAGTGCTACCAGAAATGAAAACCCATTTTTAAGACTGAGTTGAGGCCAGGTGCATTGGCTCACGCCTGTAATCCCAGCACTTTGGGAGGCTGAGGCGGGCAGATCACCTGAGGTCAGGAGTTTGAGACCAGCCTGGCCAACATGGTGAAACCCCATTTCTACTAAAAATACAAAAAATTAGCCGGGGATGGTGGTGGGTGCCTGTAATCCCAGCTACTCGGGAGGGTGAGGCAGGAGAATGGCTTGAACTTGAGAGGCAGAGGTTGCAGTGAGCCAGATCGTGCCATTGCACTCCAGCCTGGGCAACAAGAGTGAAACTCCATCTCAAAAAAAAAAAAAAAAAAAAAAAAAAAAAAAAAAAAGAAAAGAAAAGAAAAGAAAAAAAATAGTTGAAAAAACTATGAGATCCTCAATGTCAGAGGTCATTTATGATTCATATGCACTCCCAGTCCTAAGCAATAATTAACCCATGGAAAATATACAACAATTTATTAAATGCTTTTATTAATAAATTTAGAATTTTATTCCAAATAAAATAATAATTATAAATTTATTACTTTAGAATTTTATTCCAAATACAAAATTATTTGGAATCATTTTATGGAATTAAAATTGGAAGGCCCTGTAATCAATCAATCAATCAATCAATCACAGTCTGTTTCCCAATCAACATTTCCAGCCTCATCTCCTAGCCAAATACTCACTTGTATATATTCACTTTTGTTCTATATCCCAAGGTACATGCAAGAGAAAAGGTGAAAAGGTAGTGGAGGAAAATCCTCAGAAGGCAGCACAGAAAAACCATTCTTGGGGTTGATGAGAAAGAGTAGGTCTGACATGGAGAAAAATGAAGAAAGATATTCAAGGGAAGTTGAAATAGTTTCATGTCTTCTAACTGATAAGATGGATGGCTGAGATTCTCAATCCCTCTTGTTACCCTCATCATCACTTCCCCTTCATTCTCGCAATCCCAATCTAACTCTCTTGTGGCACTAGTAGAACAACCCTGAGAAAAACTTAGCTGATGTTCACTTGATTTAGAACTTTTCTGATCAAATAAGAATTTAGTAGGCTTCTTATCTATTACACTTCTAGAAACAGTATGCCATAGGTCTATGTGAGTCAAGCTATTCTGACTGCTGATTTGACTCTGCTGTCCATTGTGGTGACCAGGTACACCTTGCCTTTGGAGGTTGAGTGCTGCCACTTGGCCTCTGCCACCTCAGGATGCAGTTACTCCCATTGAATTTAGGTTTCCCAATTCAGTGACTGCAGTCCTCACTGTAAGGTCTGGGCTACAGAGAAGAGAGATTACAGAGCTCTTCAACGATGCCAGGGCTTCCCTATTTCTTAGTCATAGTGAAAAGTGTGTCTTCTGGGCCCTCTCATGTGGGTGAGTAGGTCTTAAGTAACAAATCCACTGTAACATTTCAATATCCTTAAGCCTTTGAATCCTTTCTCTACAATAAATCAAGGCAGATCCAGCATTTCTAATTCACTTACTGTGTCCCACCTTTTGGTTCATGTTTCAGTCAACCAACTGAGCAAACTGTTAGAATCCTTCCTAGTTCCCCAAGCTGCAACATTAAATGCAGAATTTCTGCTTTAGTGAGTCTATATCAATACATTTGGCTTTATTCAACTTTATGTTCCTTCCATCATTATCCCACAACTTCAATATCTATTTCCATGCATGTTCACTGTATTTCTGTCTGTATAAATTAGAAAACCAAGTAATTCTTTTGGAGTGTAGTGCATGTCCTCATGGGTCACACTTTGTGCCTCACCTTTAGAGGCCTGCAGGGACTTGGGTCTAGCTATAGTTTTAGAACCAAAGAGGAGTGATGGGTATGGGTTCTGAGGAGAATCGGCATTGTCTGGCATGGGAACTGCCCCAGGGGAGGCAATTATAGTTTCTTCAGGCAATGTGGGATTAATTCCCTCAGACAGGGACAGAGGCTGCTGTTGCTGGGGTTGGGGAAGCTGCTACAAATGGGGATTGATTTAGAATTTTATTCTAAATAAAGGCCAATTCCAATTGGAAAATACAGTTACCTCATTTTGTTAGACATCCACTTTCAATCCCACAGTCTCCATCTTTTTATTGCAGTGGTTTCTAGTCCATCAGACTTTGAAGAAGGGGCTACGCTGAAATCAATCCAGGAAGAAGTCAAAAGCTGTCCTGTCCTTAGTGAGTGTGTCCTGGGATGAGCTGTTCCCTGAGCCTATGCAGAGCCCCCTTCACCTCTTGGTTCTTGAGGTTGTGGATGATGGAATTGACATGGGCGTGAACACTGTATAGAGGACAGAGAAGACCTTTAGAAGCAAGGGAGACATGTGTGCTATTGGGGCCACATAGACCACAATGAGGATGCCATAAAATACCCCAACTATGGTGAGGTGGGAGGAACAGGTGAAGAAGGCTTTTTGCCTCCCATGGCCTGAAGGTATTTGCAGTACAGCCCTTAATGAAGGCATAAGATGCCACAATCAGTAGGAAGGGGGCCAGTGTCAGGAAGACTGAGATGCTGACTTCAGCTCCTTACATGACTCCCACATTCCCACAGAACGGCCTGACTACTGGAGCAAACTCACAGAAATAGTGGTCAATCTGCCTGCTGCCAGGACAGAGGTGCTGCCAGGACAGAGGTGCTGCCAGGGCCATAGTGAAGGCAGAGGAGAAGAAGCCACTGAACCAAGCACCAGCGGCCAGGCAGTGACAAAACCAGGTGCTCATCAGGGCAGGATAGTGAAGGGGGCAGCAGATGGCCAAGTAACATAGGACATGGCAGACAGCAGGAGGCACTCAACTGCAGCAAGTGAGGAAAACACATAGAACTGAGCCAGACAGCTGACTAGCGAGATGACTTCCCTCCCCTCCAGGAAACTCTGCAACAGCCACAGTATGATGTTGGAGGTATAGCCAATCTCCAGCAGGGAGAAGTGGCAGAGGAAGAAGTACATTGGTGGGTGGAGTGTCCGACTAGAGGCCACAGCCAGCAAGATGAGGGCATTGCCTCCGACTGTCACCACATAGATGGCCGGGAAGAGTGAAGGGAAGGAAGCCCAGGTATTGCAACTCCCCGAAGCCCACTAGGATCAGCCAGGTGGTCTGGTTCCCACTGTCACCACTGGAATGCTTTTTCTTCCAGCTCTGGGTCCAAGAGAAGAGAGAAAGGTAGTTAATATTAACCAAGATACTATTATGGCCACACTCCATGCTTGGCTTATCCATTTATTCATCACAGCACGCATTGGAGACAGGCCTTATTGTCTCCCAGATGTGGAAGAGAAACTAAGACCCGTTTATTCAAGTCAATTATTCAAGGTCATTATGATGGAGTCATGATGTGAACCCAGGTTTGCCTGACTCTAAGACTCCCGAATGGTCTACTGTTCTACGGTGCTTTCCCAACCTGCTCCACCCACCTTTTTTTTTTTTTTTTTTTTTGAGATAGGGTCTCACCCAGGCTGGAGTGTAGTGGTGTGATCACAGCTTGACTTCCTGGCTTCAAGCCATCCTCCCACCTCAGCCTCCCAAGTAGCTGGGAGTAGGAGCACATTCCACCCTGCCTGGCTACTTAAAAAAAAAAATGGAAATGAGGTCTCCCTATATTGTCCAGGCTGGTCTCAAACTTCTGGGCTCAAGCAATCCTCCCAAAGTTCTGGGATTATAGGCGTGAGCCACTGCACCTGGCCCCAAACCCTCTTTAAGTGATAGAAATGTCAAAATTAGAGAGCAGCATAACGTTCTTCCAATCAGCAGGGAACTATTTATCTGGAGGTAATGGAAAGGTGGGAGGCGTGCCCATTGCCTCCAGGAGAGTTGGTCCTACTCTGAAGTCATGCACGTTCCTGAGGCTGCCACTCATCTCAGACTATTTTTTCTTTCCAAGAAAATGAGACTTGGAAATCCAGATGAGCAATCTGTATCATCTATTCAGGAAGATATGTGACACAGAAAGATCTGAATTAACCCAGATCCCACTCCCCTGGGAAACCACTCTTTCTCCTTGGACAGGTGGCCTGGTGACCTTTGGTAAAGCCATTTCCATACTTTGCCCAGTCTCTGATCAGTTTATTGGAAACTGGAAACACTCTAATTTTCTTGGTTCTCCTGCCTTATATTTTCCATACAGGTCAAATGCTCAGTTTATCTTAACTAACCGTGGGTTCTTTAGAAACTGCTCTTCTGGTATAGGTTTCCTTCTCTCAGTTATGGCAGCACTACCTTTCCACCAAACGCATAGGAGGACCTTGTGGAATGAATAAATAAATGAATATATGAATTAGTTACGATAATTTTCCAACAGCAAAGTGCCATGAAAAAATTGCAGCATCTGACAGTTAATGCTAGAGTCAGACAAAGAGACATTTAAATGACTACTAAAAGAGAGGAGGAATCATTGGGTCATCCCCTATAGTTGAGGGAATATTGGAAGCTTGAGATGGAATCATAAATAAGAATGGATATGGAAGTCAAAAATATGTGTGTGTGTAGGAGGAAGAAACCAGAAAACACAATGTGATAGAGAGTTTTCTCACTTTTGAAATTAAGAAAGATGACATCTCACATTAGCTGATGGCAGTGAGAACAGAGGGTTTTTCTGTTCCTGGCCTGATCCTACCTTTTCCTTTGGCTTTGGACTTACATCATGCAGACCCACATTCAGTCATATGGGAATACAGACACACAACAAACCGAGTGCTTTCATATGTATTTGGACATATTCTGTCTTCTATATACTAATGATTTCTTAAGAAGCCAAGGAGTGACTTGAATTGAGAGTGAAATAGGACTGACTCTGGGTTTAGCAGAGAGAGGGAGCAAAGGAAGAAACTAGTTAAACTAACCAAATCAATCAACCAGTCAACTGACCCAAAACTTTTGAAGTCTATCTACACTCTGAGACAATGTTTATGATTATAAAGTTAGAAGCACTGCCCTTGCTAACCAGTGAATTTGACCTTGGTCCCTGGTAAAATTCTTAAATAGATGCTTTATAGAATAGTCCCATAAGGGATCACCAGGATCGTTGTAATGCTGAACCTAATGTAAAACCTCATATAATATCTTTTATTGACAGTATTAATAATTTAACAATCAGGAGAAAGGAGCAGACAAAGGGCATATTAATCTCTGTAAAGCTTCATAAAAAGATGATGACTGTGGCTTACAGATAATGCTTTTGGTTTGGCTACCATACACCAAAATTATTCATTAGTGACTAAAAATCTGGAGAAATCTGTCTAGTGAAAAGGAGAAGGTGTTGTAGATCTTATTTTCACCACCTAATTTAGTAATGACTTCAATAGACATAGTAAGCATGCATGGCTCATCACACTTCAGATGATATGAAACAAAGAGGGAAAATCAATATTATAGGCGACAATTATAATTCAAAATAATCTTGTCTTTTGGAATGCCAAACTAAAAACAATATGGAATTTAACAGAGGCACATATAAAATCCGCATGTAGATTTTAACAACCAGTTACACAAGTGTAGGGAAGGGTAATACCCAACTTAGTAGCCATTTATGTGAAGATAATTTGGGCTTTTTGTTGACTATCATGAATTTTTTTTTTCTTTTTGAGAAGGAGTCTGGCTCTGTCGCCCAGGCTGGAGTGCAGTGGTGCGATCTCAGCTCACTGCAACCTCCACCTCCTGGGTTCAAGCCTTAGCCTCAGCCTCCCAAGTAGCTGGGACTACAGGTGTCCACCACCGCACCTGGCTAATTTTTTGTATTTTCAGTAGAGACGGAGTTTCACCATGTTAGCCAGGATGGTCTCGATCTCCTGACCTCGTCATCTGCCTGCCTCAGGCTCCCAGAGTGCTGGGATTACAGGCGTGAGCCACCATGCCTGGCCCGACTGTCATGAATTAGGGCTTGAAAACTGAAATACAAGGAATATATGAATAATGTAGAGAATCTGGAAAAGACAAAATGAATGGAAGAGTATGATAACTTTTAAAATATTTGAGAGACTCTTATAAAGAAGCGGGATTATATTTAATCTACAGAACAAGGACTAAGGGTGTGGTGGTGCTGGAAAACCCGTGACTGCTCATCTGTGCTGCCTTCCTAGAGGTGATTCTTAAGGGGCTAACTATTGTTATTTACTGCATTTTTTGGGGGGTATGAAAATAAGATGAGGCTCAGGGGACAGGGTCAGTGCGGGTGAAGTGGAATTTCTTCCTAGAGCCTCCAGAAGTTTGTTGGCAAATATGGGCCTCATCCACAGGAACCTCCCAGAGCAAACATAAGACATTTAAAAAATATGATAAGCTCTCTTCCATATATTTAGGTTGGGTCAGTGGTGGTTATCTCTGTAGGCAGAGAGCAGTGTTGACTCAGATGAACTCCAGATACTCAGGCTCAGTGGAGATGGGGGTGGACCTGCTTTGGGCTTGGAGTCAACTTCTCTCCTGGATGTCTTTACACCTAGACTAAATTCTTCTGCCAGCTGACAGCTCTGTGGACTTTCTGCTTCTCTTCTGTGACGTCTCCACATGTTATTGACTCCCTACACCCTAGGGTGCTCACAGAAGACAGTTGTCCCTATTCTGTATGTGCTGCTATGGATGCAACTGCCTTTTCTAGAGGAGGAGAGCACCCCTCCCTTGTAGGGGCTGGAGAAGAGCCTTCTTGGAGAGGAGATGTAGTTTGGAGTCAACTGGAGAAGCTGCATCTATCTTTTGGTTCCAGGGAAATGTTCAGGTCTAGAAGGGACCCCATCCACGTGTTTCATTCAAACCTAATGACCTCCCCCTTATGAGCCGGGAAATACTGGCAAGACATAAGAATAACCATAATAGCCAAATGCAGTGGCTCATGCCTATAACTCCAGCACTTTGGGAGGCTGAAGAGGGAGGAACACCTGAGCCAAAAGTTCAAGACCAGCCTGGGAAACATAGTAAAACCCCATCTGTCCAAAAAAATTTAAAAAAATTAGCCAGGCATGGTGGCACATGCCTGTAGTCCTAGCTACTCTGGAACCTGTGGTGGGAGCATCGCTTGAGCCCAGGAGGTTGAGGATACAGTGAGCCATAATTGCACCACTTCACTCCAGCCTGGGTGACAAAAAAGAAAATAGCCACGATGAAAGCCAGCATTTATGGAATACTTTATAATTCATAAAGCAAATATTAACTGATTAACTGATTTAATAAATATTCAGTTCTCAGAATGAACCCCAAGGTGAAATGTATATTACAACTTGTTCTTGCAGCATTGGGATGAGCTATCAAGAGTGTTGAGAGGTGAAGCCAGCTGGACTTCTGGGTCGGGTGGGGACTTCGAGAACTTTTCTGTTTTACAAGAGGATTGTAAAATGTACCAATCAGCGCTCGGTAGCTAGGACTGTAAAACCCACCAATCAGCACTCTGTGGCTAGCTAGAGGTTTGTAAAATGTGCCAGTCAGCGCTCTGTAAAAACGCACCAATCAGTGCTCTGTCTAGCTAAAGGATTGTAAATGCACCAATCAGCACTCTGTGTCTAGCTAAAGGATTGTATACGCACCAATTAGCACTCTGTAAAATGGACCAATCAGCACTCTGTAAAATGAACCTATCAGCAGGACATGGGTGGGGTCAAATAAGGCAATAAAAGCTGGCCACCTCAGCCAGCAGCAGCAACCCGCTTGAGTCCCCTTCCACGCTGCTGAACCTTTGTTCTTTCACTCTTCACAATAAATCTTGCTGCTGCTCACTCTGTGGGTCCACACCATCTTTAAGAGCTGTAACACTCCCTGCAAAGGTCTGCCGCTTCATTCTTGAAGTCAGAGATACCACGAACCCACCAGAAGGAAGAAACTCGAGACACATCTGAAGGAAGAAACTCCGGACATACCAGCTTTAAGAGCTGTAACACTCACCGCGAAGGTCTGCGGCTTCATTCTTGAAGTCAGCAAGACCAAGAGCCCACTGGAAGGAACCAACTCCAGATACAGTGTGACCTCTAAGGGCTAAATCAACAGCCTTCCTACCCTGGCCTGGGTTAGGACCCTGGGGTCCTGCTTTGATCTCTTAGCAGGGAGGAGGCAAGAGGAAACTGACAGATAACTCTGTAGGTATTCTGTCCTGTTTAGTTTGATAGTTTAACATCACAGATTAACATAAAACCAGGTCAGAACCCTTCAAGATAATGGAGACAGACAGTAAAATGCAGCTGAATGACAAATGTAAATAGGAAATCCCACAGTAGTAGTATAGCACTGAATTTCTTCCATAGGAAGCAGGGAGCAGATGTGGGCCAGGAGGAGGACAGCACAGGCTCTGGGCTGGGGCTGAGATTTTCTAGGAACAGACTGACATGGCACTTCCTGGAAAAACTGAACAAGTGCGTGACATTGGCAGAAGAGAGGCAGAGTGGAGAGTCTTAGGTGAAGAAAAGGTGACTCGGTCTCAAGTAAAGTCTCAATAAAGCTTATAATACCTCAATATGAGCAGTAAAACTTCCTGGTGAGCCCTTCAGGATAAACTAGTTTCAAAATGTACTTGTAGATAACTACATGAACTAGTATTCTCAATAAGGCTCTTAGCTAAATCCAGTAAGATGTTGGACGACATGTAATAAAAATAAAGTTTCGCTTTGAAATAACTGGTCATCCTAAGCCATCCTTCATGAAGATAATTGGAAAACCAAACCAACTGTCTTTCAAGACTAATCTTAGATCATGATAAAAAAACATATGTCAACAATACATACACATTATAATAACTGCTATTAAAAATTTATTTCTAGTTTTTTATGTGCACTTTTTACATAGCTATAATTATTATCATATGTACAATTTGAATCCTGATGTTTCACCTAACATTTTATTATAAGCATGTTATATATCCCACATTTAAAATAATAATATAATATTCATTATGTAGCTGTAGCACAATTTGCCTAACCATTTTTTTCTTGGAATCTTTGGGTTGGGAGGGACTGTAACTATATATACGCCAACATTTCACTAAGAGGGGAGGTTATTTATTCTCTTTGTATGTATTTCAACTGAAAAGAAGACAGTATCTTTTTAGGTTATTTCAGTGTTTCAACAAGTCAAAAATTTTAAAACATTTATTTAACAATATTTTTGAGCAATGCATCATGATTGCATACATTTATGGGATACACTGTGATGATATATGTATAAATGTGGCAGGATTAAATCAAGCTAATTAACATATCCATCACCTCACTTACCTATCTTTTTTTATGGTGAGACATCTGAAATTTACGCCCTGTTTTGAAATAAATAACACATTATTATTGACCATATTCACTCCACTGTTGCAATAGATCCCAAGAACCATTCTTCCTACCTGAAACTTTGTACCCTTTGATCAACAACTCCCCATTCCCTCCTCTCCACCCCGCTCCCCAAACTCTGGTAGCCATCCTCCTAGTTTCTACTTCTATGAGATCAACTTTATTAGATTTTACATATAAGTGAGATCATGAAGTATTTGTCTTTTTGTGTCTAGCTTATTTCATTTAGCATAATGTCCTACAGATTCATCCATATTGTTGCAAATGATAGGATGTCCCCCCTTTTAAGGCTGAATAATATTTCATTGTGTATATATGTTACATTTTCTTTATCCATTCACCCGTTGATGGACACTTAGGTTGTTTTCATATCTTGACTATTATGAATAATGTCGCAATGAACAGGAGGGTGCAGCTATTCCTTTGACATATTTGTTTCAGTTCCTTTGGATATATATCCAGAAGTGAGATTAATAGGTTGTATGGTAATTCTATTTTTAGTTTTTTGAGGAACCTCCATATCATTTTTCATAATGGGTGTACTAATTTACATTCCCACCATCAATGTATAAGAGTTCCCTTTTCTCCACATCCTCTCCAACACTTGTTATCTTTCGTCTTTTTGATAAAAGTCATTCTAACAGGTATGAAGCAATATCTCATTGTGGTTTTATTTGCATTTCCCTAATAATTAGTAATGCTGAGCAGTTTTTCATGTATTTATTGGTCATTTATATGAGAAATGTCTGTTTCTCATATAAATGAGACACATTTATATAAATGAGAAACATGAATGAGAAATGAGAAACATAAATGAGAAACAGGTCATTTATATGAGAAATGTCAGTTTTTCATGTATTTATTGGTCATTATATTTGAGAAATGTCTGTTCAGGTCCTTTGCCCATTTTTTAATTGGGTTAACTTATAAATAAATGTTTTGGAGCTCCACACATGTTAGGCATTATTGGATGATCAAGACATAGGATCTGCCTGCAGATTAACAGGTACAGGATGGAATATGTGACAACTGCTACAAAAGAGCTGCGTAGTTTATTGAGAAGGGATTAAGGGAAGTTAATGGAGAGAGTGGAATATGCACTAGAATTTAAAACAGTAAAGGTTTTAGAAAGTTAAAAATGAGGGTAAGGGTCTTCAGCTTGCACCCATGAAGGAGTGACTGGTACCAGTCTAGTCCTCCTGATGTAAACAACTACAAAATGGACAACATATAAAATATCTGTTTTCAGCTATTAGAAAACATACAGCACAGAACCTTAATCCCTTAGAGAAGGGAAGTAGTTGAGGTGAGCCCTACTATCACATTAGTTATTCTGTCTTGACACACTTTCTAGACCTGGAATCCAGGAGGGCCTAAGCTGAGAAGACAGAGATCAGAGTTTTGAGAGGCAGAGATTGTTTAAATTTGTAGGGCAGAAGAGGAGTGAGGTATAGTGAGAAAGAATTTCAGAAACTTATGTAGGAATCTCATGAGACTTTGGCTGAATATTACTAGGAGCTGTAAGTTAAGTAACCACTAGAACTCATACAGAATGGGAGATGTTAGAGCTCCAACCATTCAGGTTGGAAAGATATCATTGAAAACTGGGGGCATTCAGCAGATACCTCGGAAAGGCCACACCTTAGGTATAGGTATAAATCAGTCCAAGAATAAAAGCTAATCTAACCTATTCTAACAAAACTTAAAAACAAAGCTTGAAAACATTAAACTGAACCTTAAGTACCTTAACTCTCTACTAGAACAAGGTCAAGCGGATCACGAGGCCAGGAGTTCGAGACCAGCCTGACAAACATGGTGAAACCCCTCTCTAGTAAAATACAAAATTAGCTGGAGGTGGTGGCATGCGCCTGTAATCCCAGCTACTCAGGAGGCTGAGGCAGGAGAATGACTTGAATCTGGGAGGTGGAGGTTGCAGTGAGCTGAGATTGTGCCACTGCACTCCAGCCTGAGCGACAGAGACTCCATCTCAAAAAAAAAAAAAAAAAAAAAAAAAAAAAAAAAAAAAAAAAAAGAAAACAAAATCCAGACACCCAACAACAGAATATCCATAATGTCCAGCATCTAATAGAACAATTAGTAGAAATACAAAGAAGCAGATACATGTGACCACTAACCAGAGAAAAATGATAAAAGGCATCAGCAAGATGGCAGAATAAAAAAATCCCAGACCCTCTTTCCTCCATGAAAACATGAACTTAACAATATATAAACCTGTTTGAAAAATCCAGAAACCAGTTAATAGGTTCTTGCCCCTCAGTCGAGTGTGAAGGCAACTCCATCAAAACTTAGCAGGAAAATTTATGACATTCACTCACCAGAGCCCTTCCCTCTGGCACGGCACGATATAATCTGGAGGAAACCTCCAGCTCTTGACTTCTTCCTGGGAAGGGAAAGGAGTGAAATGTACATCTAGCATTTTGACTTTTGAAGGTGCTGCTGAGGGAGCTGCCCAAATTTAAGCACTGACAGGAACAGGGCTCAGGTTTGGGCTGACCAGTGACAGACTGGATTAAAAAAATATGGCACATATACACCATGGAATACTATGCAGCCATAAAAAAGGATGAGTTTGTGTCCTTTGTAGGGACATGGATGCAGCTGGAAACCATCATTCTCAGCAAACTATCGCAAGAACAGAAAACCAAACACCGCATGTTCTCACTCATAGGTGGGATTTGAACAATGAGATCACTTGGACACAGGAAGGGGAACATCACACACTGGGGCCTATTGTGGGGAGGGGGGAGTGGGGAGGAATAGCTTTAGGAGATATACCTAACGTAAATGATGAGTTAATGGGTGCAGCACACCAACATGGCACATGTATACATATGTAACAAACCTGCATGTGGTGCACATGTACCCTAGAACTTAAAGTATAATAATAATAATAATTAAAAAAAAAAAAAAAAAGAACAAAGGTGGTCAACGCCGTTTGGTCCAGCAACAGAGTATGCAGTACCACAGACAAACACTAGGTGGAACTCTAGTACCGCAGCTTTCTACAGCACCCGAGAAGCGGCAATATTGCAGACAGGAGAGCTCCTAAGTAGAAACTGGCAAACATCTTCAATTAGGTTGACTATGGTGAAGCAAATTTTCATATCCATCATCTCATGCAGTTACTCATGGTTTTTGTTTTTGTGACAAGAGGAGCGAAAATATACTCATTTAGCTTGAATCCCACAGAGTACAATTTTATTACCTATAATCATCGTGTTGAATGCACATTTGATCTCTAGACTCATTCATCCTACATATCTGCCACTTTGCATTCTCTGACATACACCTCCTCATTTCCTCCTCACGCCTGCCCCTGGCAACCAGCGTTTTGTTCTATAAGAAATGGACTTTAAATATAAATATAAACATGAGAATATGTCATGAAAATAGTTGTACTTGTCAAGAAGGTGATTAAAGTAAAACAACAACAACAACAACAGCAAAGAAAACTGTAGTGGTTGTATTAATGTAAGACAAAATAGAGTTCCAAACAAGAAATTTTCTAGTAATAAACAAGGATTTGTATAATGATAATGAGTTAAATTCATCAAGAAGGTAGAACAATCTGAAATGTGTGTGGACTCAATAAGAGAGCTTCAAAATGAAGTGAATGAGGGAAAAACTGATAGAGCTGAGATGACTACAGTTGGATATTTCAACATTTTTCTCTCAACCATTTATTCAACAAGTAGTCAAAAAATAGTATGTATGTAGAAAACTTACAAAACACTGTCAACCAACTTGATGTGATTGACATTTATAGTACACTTCATGAATAATAGCAAGAAAGACTTTCTCACCAAAATAAACCATATACTGGGCTATAAAACAAGACTCAATAAATTTCAAAGAATGAAGATAAAGCTGAATATTTTCTATTACCACAAGGGGAGTAAATTAGAAATAAACAACAATAAAATATCTAGAATTTAAGCAACATACTTTTATTATTATTATTATTATTATTATTATTTTTGAGATGGAGACTTGCTCTGTCACCAGGTTGGAGTGCAGTGGCGCGATCTTGGCTCACTGCAACCTCTGCCTCCCAGGTTCGAGCGATTCTCCTGCCTCAGCCTCCCGGGTAGCTGGGACTACAGGCTCCTGCCACCATGCCCGGCTGATTTTTTGTATTTTAGTAGAGATGGGGTTTCACCATGTTGGCCAGACTGGTCTCAAACTCCTGACCTCGTGATCCACCCACCTTGGTCTCCCAAAGTGCTGGGATTGTAGGTGTGATCCACCATGCCCGGCCTATTATAATGATTTTTTTAAGAAACAGAGTCTCACTCTGTTGCGCAGGCTGGAGTGCAGTGGTGTGATCATAGCTTACTGTAACCTCAAACTCCTGGACTCGAATAATCCTCCTGTCTCAGCCTCCTGAGTGGCTGGGACTAGAGGCATGTGCCACTATACCTGGCTAATTTAATTTTTTTTTTTTTTTATAGAGACGAGATCTTGCCCAGGCTGGTCTCAAACCCCTGGCCCCCCCCGACGGGCGCGGTGGCTCAAGCCTGTAATCCCAGCACTTTGGGAGGCCGAGACGAGCGGATCACAAGGTCAGGAGATCGAGACCATCCTGGCGAACACGGTGAAACCCCGTCTCTACTAAAAAAATACAAAAAACTAGCTGGGCGAGGTGGCGGGCGCCTGTAGTCCCAGCTACTCGGGAGGCTGAAGCAGGAGAATGGCGTAAACCCGGGAGGCGGAGCTTGCAGTGAGCTGAGATCCGGCCACTGCACTCCAGCCTGGGCGACAGAGCGAGACTCCGTCTCAAAAAAAAAAAAAAACCCCTGGCCCCAAACAGTTCTCCTGCCTTGGCATCCCAAAGTGCTGGGATTACAGGCCTCGCATACAACATATGTTTAAATAACCCATGGGTAAAGGAAGAAATCACAAGGGAAATTAGAAAATATTTAGAATGAAATGATAATAATTTCATATAAAAAATTGTGAAATGCAGCTAAATCAGTGCTTGGAAGAAACTTTATGTCTTTAAATGCTTATGTTAGAAAGATAAATATTTAAAACCAATAATTTAAGCTTCCACTTTAACAAGGTAGATCAAGAAGAGCAAGATGAACTCAGAGTAAATAGAACAAAGAAAATAATAAAGAATGGAAATCAATGAATATAAAGGAGAAAAGCCAATGAAACAAAAATTAGTTTTTAAAAATTTGAGACAGGGTATTGTTCCATCATTCAGGCTGGAGTGCAGTGATGTAATCATGGCTCACTGAAGCCTCAACCTCTTGGGCTCAGGTGAACCTCCCATCTCAGCCTCCCAGGTAGCTGGAACTACAGGTATACACCACCATGCCTGGCTAAATTTTTTGATTTTTTGTGGAGTCAGAGTCTTACCATGTTGCCCAGGATTGGTCTTGGACTCTTAGGCTCAAGTGGGCTGGCCTTCCAAATTGCTGAGATTACAGGCAAAAAATTAGATCTTTGAAAAAAATCAATAAAATGGATAAATTATCAACTAAATTGACTAAAAAAACCCAGACAAACACAAATTATCAATATCAAAAAACAAAAGAAGAGGTATCACTACAAACCCTACAGGTATTAAAAGAATTAAAAAGCAATATTATGAACAGCCTTATGCCAATACATTTGACAATTTAAATAAAATTTTAAAATTACTTGAAAGATGCTAATGACCAGAATGACATAAGAATTAATACAAATCTGAATAACCTTATATCTATAAAAGTAATTAAATTCATAATTGCTGTAGTTTGGTAGACTCAGCCATTCCATTCTGCTGGTTTTGGAGAACATAAAGTCTGGATGAGGAAAGACCCCCCACAAAGCAACACAGCCACCTTGCCAGATGGTGGTCAGACTGCTTCCTTAAGCAGGACCCCAGTTCATTCTTCCTCACTGGGTGGAACCTCTCTCCAGGGGCTTCAGCCACTCCAGCCAGGGTTCTACAGAAAAAGCTCTGATCTCTCCCTGGGATAGAGCGCTGAGGGGAGGCACAGCTGCTATCTTTGTGGTTTGGTTGACTCAGTCTATTCCAGTCTGCCAGCTTTGGAGAATACAAACAGTCTGGACAAGGAAGGGTTCCTCCCAGTGCAGTACACCTGCTCTACCAAAAAGCAGTCAGATTGCTTATTTAAGTGGGTCCCTGATCCCATTCCTCCTGACTGGGTGAGACCTCCCAACAGGGGTCTCCAGACACCTCCTACCAGCATGTTTGGGCCAGCAACAGCTCAGTGACCCACCTGGGACGAAGTTTCCAGAGGAAGGAGCTGGCTGCCATCTTTGCTGTTTCACAGTCTTCACTGGTGATACCTCCAAGTACTGGAAAAAGCAAGGCAACTAGGGTCTGGAGTGGACCCCAGCAAACCACAGAAGCCCTGCGGTAGAGTAGCTTGACTGTTAAGAGAAAAACAAACAAACAGAAAACAACAGCAACAACATCAACAAGAAAGACCCTACAAGAAGTCCGTTAGAAGGTTAGCATCCTCAAAGATCGAAGGTTGATAAGCCCATAAAGATGAGAAAGAATCAATGCAAAAAAGCTGAAAACTCAAAAAGCCAGAGGGCCTCTTCTCTTCCAAATGACTGCAACACTTCTCTAGCAAGGACACAAAACTGGGCTCAGGCTGAGATGGCTGAATTGACAGCAGCAGGCTTCAGATGATGGGTAATAATGAACCTCACTGAACTAAAAGAGCATGTTCTAACCCAACGCAAAGAAGCTAAGAATCACGATAAAACAATATAGGAGGCTGGACGTGGTGGCTCATGCCTATAATCCCAGGACTTTGGGAGGCTGAGGCAGGCAGATCACGAGGTCAGGAGTTTGAGACCAGACTGGCCAACATGGTGAAAACTGTCTGTATCAAAAATACAGAAAAATTAGCTGGGCGTAGTGGTATGTGCCTGTAATCCCAGCTAATCGGGAGACTGAGGCAGGAGAATCACTGAACAGGGAGGCAGAGGTTGCAGTGAGCTGAGATCAGGCCACTGCACTCCAGCCTGGGTGACAGAGCAAGACTCCGCCTTGACAAAATACAAAACAAAATAATATAGACGCTAATAGCCAGAATAGCCAGTTTAGAGAGGAACATAACAGACCTGATGGAGTTGAAAACACAACATGAAAATGTCACAATGCATCACAAGTATCAACAGCAGAATAGATCAAGTGGAGAAAAGAATCTCAGAGCTTCAAGACTATCTTGTTGAAATAAGACAGGCAGACAAGAATAGTAATAATCTCAGAGCTTGAAGACTATCTTCCTGAACTAAGACAGGCAAAAAAGAATGAAAAGGAATGAACAAAACCTCAGAGAAATATGGTACTGTTTTAAAAGACTGAATCTATGACTGATTGGGGTACCTGAAAGAAATGGGGAGAATGGAGCCAAGTTGGAAAACATACTACAGAATATCATCCAGGAGAACTTCTACAACATAGCAAGACAGGTCAACATTCCAATTCAGGAAATGCAGAAAACCCCAGTAAGATACTCCACAAGAAGATCAACCCCAAGACACATAATCCTCAGCGTCTCCAAGGTCCACATGAAAGAAAAAAATGTTAAGGGCAGCCAGAAAGAAAGGCTAGGTCACCTTCAAAGGAAAACCCATCAGACTAACAGCAAATCTCTCAGTGGAAACCCTATAAGCCAGAAGAGATTGAGGATCAATATTCAACATTCTTAAAGAAAAGAATTTCCAACCCGGAATTTTGTATCCAGCCAAACTGAGCTTCATATGCAAAGGAGAAAAAAGACCCTTTTCAGAGAAGCAAATGCTTAGGGAATTTGTCACCACCAGGCCTGCCTTTCAAGAACTCCTGAAGGAAGCACTAAATGTGGAAAGGAAAACCATTACTAGCCACTACAAAAATACAGTGAAGTACACAGACCGGTGACACTATGAAGCAACCACATAAACAAGGTCCGCAAAATAACCAGCTAGCATCATGATGACAGGATCAAATTCACACATAATGATACTAACCTTAAATGCTAATGGGCTAAATGCCCCAATTAAAAGACACAGAATGGCAAATTGGATAAAGAGATAAGACCCATTGGTATACTGTCTTCAAGAGACACATCTCATGTGCAAAGACACACAAAATAAAGGGATGGAGGAAAGTTTACCAAGCAAATGGAAAGCAGAAAAAAGCAGGGATTGCTTTTTTTTTTTTTGTAATCCTAGTTTTTTTGTAATCCTAGTTTCTAACAAAGCAAACTTTAAACCAACAAAAATCAAAAAAGACAAAGAAGGGCATTATGTAATGGTAAAGGGTTCAATTCAACAAGAAGAGCTATCACAAACATATGTGCACCCAATGTAGGAGCACCCAGATTCCTAAAGCAAGTTCTTAGAGACCTACAAAGAGACTAAGACTCCCACAGAATAATAGTGGGAGATGTTAACACCCCTCTGGCAATATTAGACAGGTCATTGAGAAAGAAAATTAACAAATATACTCAGGACATTAACTCAGCTCTGGATCAAGTGGACCTGACAGATATCTACAGAACACTCAACCTCAGAACGACAGAATATACATTCTTCTCATTGCCACACAGCACTTGCTCTGAAATTGATCACATATTTGGAAGTAAAACACTCCTCAGCAAATGCAAAAGAACTGAAATAATAACAGTCTTTAAGACCACAGTGTAATCAAGTTAGAACTCAAGATTAAGAAATTCACTCAAAATTACACAACTACATGGAAATTGAACAACCTGCTCCTGAACGACTCTTGGGTAAATAATGAAATTAAGGTAGAAATCAAGAAGTTATTTGAAACTAATCAGAACAAAGAGACAATGTACCACAATCTCTGGGACACAGCTAAAGCAGTGTTCAGAGGGAAATTTATAGCACTAATTGCCCACATCAAAAAGCTATAAAAACATCAAATTAACAATCTAACATGTCAGCAAAAAGAACTAGAGAACCAAGAGCAAACAAACCCCAAAACTAGTGGAAGACAAGAAATAACCAAGATAAGAGCTGAACTGAAGGATGAGAGCTGAACTGACTCAAAAAAAATCCATTAAAACATCAATGAATCTAAGAGCTTGTTTTTTGAAAAAAATTATTAAAATAGATACACTGCTAGCTAGACTAATATGGAAGAAAAGATAGACGATTCAAATAAACACAATCAGAAGTGATAAGGGCGATATCAGCACTGACCCCACAGAAATACAAACAACCATCAGAGAATACTATAATCACTACTATGCATATAAACTAGAAAATCTAGGCTGCTTGCAGTGGCTCATGCCTGTAATCCCAGCACTCTGGGTGGCTGAGGTGGGTAGATCACTTGAGGTCAGGAGTTCGAGACCCCCTGGCCAATATGGTGAAACCCCATCTTTACTGAAAATACAAAAATTAGCCAGGTGTGGTGGCACATGCCTATAGTCCCAGCTACTAGGGAGGCTGAGGCAGGAGGATCACTTGAACTCAGGAGGTGGAAGCTGCAGTGAGCTGAGATCACACCACTGCACACCAGTGTGGGTGACAGAGCAAGACCCTGTCCCAAAAAACAAACAAACAAGCAAACAAACAAATTAAAAAATCTAGAAGAAATGGATAAATTTCTGGACATGTACACCGTCCTGAGACTGAACTAGGAAGAAATTGAATCGGTGAATACACCAATAAAGAGTTTAAAAATTGAGGTGGTGATAAATAGACTACCAACTGAAAAAAAAAAAAAAAACAAAAAGCCCAGGACCAGATAAATTCACAGCTGAATTCTACCAGAGGTTTGAAGAGGAGCTGGTACCATTTCTATTGAAATTATTGCAAAAAATTGAAAAGGAGGGACTCCTCCCTTACTTATTTGATGAGGCCAGCATCATCCTGGTACCAAAACATGGCAGAGATACAACAAAAAAACAAAACTCCAGGCCAATATCCTTGATGAATATTGACGCACAAGTCTTCAGTAAAATACTGACAAACTGAATCCAGCAACACATCAAAAAGCTCGTTCATCACGATCAAGTTGGCTTCATCCCTGGGATGCAAGTTTGGTTTGACATACACAAATAAATAAATGTAATTCTTTGCATAAATGGAACTAAAGACAAAAACCACATGATTATCTCAATACATGCGGAAAAATCCTTTGATAAAATTCAACATCCCTTCACATTAAAAACTCTTAGTGAAGTAGGTACTGAAGGAGCATACCTCAAAATAATAAGAGCCATCTATGACAAAGCGACAGCTAACACCATACTGAATAGGCAAAAGCCAGAAGCATTCCCCTTGAGAACTGACACAAGGATACCCTCTCTCACCACTTCTAGTTAACATACTATTGGAAGTTCTGGCCAAGGCAATCAGGCAAGAGAAAGAAATAAAGAGTATTCAAAATAGGAAGAGAGGAAGTCAACTCATGTTTGTTTGCAGATGACATGATCTTATATACAGAAAACTCCATTGTCTCAGCACAGAAGCTTTTTAAGCTGATAAACAACTTCAGCAAAGTCTCAGGATACAAAATCAATGTGCAAAAATTACTAGCATTCCTATACACCAAAAACAGGCAAGCAGAGAGCCATATTATGAATGAACTCCCATTCACAATTGTTACAAAAAGAATAAAATACCTAGGAATACAGCCAACAAGGGAGGTGAAGGACCTCTTCAAGAAGAACTACAAACCACTGCTCAAAGAAATAAGAGAGGACACAAACAAATGGAGAAACATTCTGTGCTTGTGGATAGGAAGCATAAATATTGTGAAAATGTCCATACTGCCCAAAGTAATTTATAGATTCAATGCTGTTGCAATTAAGCTACCATTGAGATTCTTCATAGAATTAGAAGAAACTATTTTAAAATTCATATGGAACCCAAAAAGAGACTAAATAGCCAAGACAATTCTAAGCAAAAAGAATAAAGCTGGAGGCATCACACCACCAAACTTCAAACTATACTATAAGGCTACAGTAAATAAAACAGCATGGTACTGGTACAAGAACAGACACATAAACCAATGAAACAGAATAGAGAGCTCAGAAATACAAACGCACACCTAAAACCATCTGATCTTTGACAAACCTGAGAAAAACAAGCAATGGGGAAAGGATTCCCTATTTAATAAATGGTGCTAGGAGAGCTGGCTAGCCATATGACAAAAATTGAAACTGGGTCCATTCCTTATACCATATGCAAAAATTAACTCAAGATGGATTAAAGACTTAAAAGTAAAACCCAAAACTATAAAAACCCTAGAAGAACATCTAGGCCATATCATTCTGGACATAGGCATGGGCAAAGATTTCATGATGAAGAAGACAAAAGCAATTGCAACAAAAGCAAAATTTGACAAATGGAATCTAATTAAACTAAAGAGCTTCTGCACAGCAAAAGAAACTGTCATTAGAGTGAACAGACAACTTACAGAATGGGAGAAAATTTTTGCAATCTCTCCATCTGACAAAGAACTAATACCAAGAGTCTACAGGGAACTTAAATTTACAAAGCAAAACCAAAACCAAAACCAAAACCAAACAAACAAAAAACAACCCAATTAAAAAGTGGGCAAAGGACATGAACAGACACTTCTCAAAAGAAGACACACATGTGGCCAAAAAACATAAAAAAAAAAAAAAAGAAAAGCTCAACATCACTGATCACTAGAGAAATGCAAATCAAAACCACAATGAGATGTCATCAAACACCAGGCAGAAAGGCTATTACTAAAAAGTACCAAAAAAAAAAAAAAAAATTCTTGCAAGATTGCAGAGAAAAAGGAACACTTTTACACTGTTGGTGGCAGTGTCAATCAGCTCAACCTTTGTGGAAGACACTGTGGCAGTTCTTCAAAGACCTAGAGACAGAGATACCATTTGAACTAGCAATCCCATTACTGGGTATATACCCAAGGAAATATAAATCATTCTATTATACAGACACATGCACATGTATGTTCATAGCAGCACTATTCACAGTAGCAAAGTAATGGAATCAACCTAAATCCCATTAATAATAGACTGGATAAAGAAAATGTGGTACATATACACCATGGAATACTATGCAGCCATAAAAAAAGAACAAAATCATGTCCTTTGCAGGGACATGGATGGAAAGACATTATCCTCAGCAAACTAATGCACGAACAGAAAACCAAACACCAACTGATCTCACTTATAAGTGGGAGGTGAATGATGAGAACACATGGACACATGGTGGGGAACAACACACACTGGGGCCTCTCGGGGGTAAGGTAGCGGGTGGGAGAGCATCAGGAGTAATAGCTAATGTATGCTGGGCTTAAGACCTGGTTGATGGAATGACCTGTGCAACAAATCAGCATGGCACATGTCTTTCTGTGTAACAAACCTGTACATCCTGCACATGTACCCCTGAACTTAAAATGACAGTTGAACAAAAAACACTTATATATTAAAAGAAATTAAATTCACAATTAAAAAGCTTCCCACTGTGAAAACTGCAGACACAGATAGCTTCACTGGTAAATTGTATCAAATTTTAAGGAAGAAATAATACTGATCCCATAGAAAATCTCAGAAACTGGAGTAGGACAGAAGATTCTTTAACTTGTTTTGTGAGACCAGAATAATCCTAATACCAAAACCTTGCAAAGACATAAAAAGAGAAAAATTACAGATTAATATACTTCACAAACACAGATACAAAAATTCTTAACATAATTTTAACAAATTAATTCCTGTAATGTAAAAAACATGCTCATATACCATGATCAAGTGTGGTGTATTTCAGGAATGCAAAATTGTTTTAACATTTAAAAAATTGTTAATGTTATTTAGCACATGAAAGAGCAGAGGATAAAACTCATAAAGGCAAACAAAACATTTGAAAATTTGAAAACCCACTTATAATAAAAACTTTGACTACATTACTGTCTTTATTTGCAAGTGACAGGATCATGTATACAGAAAATACTGAGGAAGCTACAAATACATACCAGAACTAGGTGAGTTTTGAATGTTGCAGAATATAAGGTAAATATACAAAAATTAACTTTATGTCTATTAACTAGCAAAAATAACTACAATAAAATTTAAAGTTATTTAAAATAGCATAAAATCATATGGATAAATATAACAAAATGTGGGTAAGAGTTATACATTGGAAATGACAAAACATTGACATTAAAGAAGGCCTACCTTGTGTAAAGTGAATTGATGCAGGAACAGAAAAGCAAATACCACATGTTCTCACTTATAAGTGGGAGCTAAACATTGGGTACTTATGGACATAAAGACAACAATGGAAACTGAGGACTACTAGAGGGGAAAGGAAGGAAAGGGGACAGGAGTTGAAAAACTAACTATTGGGTACTATGCTCAATACCGGGGTGATGGGATTGTTTATACCCCAAACCTTAATATCATGCAATACACCCAAGTAACAAATCTGCACATGTACCCCCTTAATATAAAATAAAGTTGAAAAAAAGAAGGCTTAAATAAATAGAGAAACATATCATGTTCATGGATTGGAAGACTCAATACTGTTAAGTCTATTTTTCAGAAATAGATTTATATATTTAACACAACCTAAAATAAAAAAATTCATTGGACTTTTTTTGGGTAAAAATTAGCAAGAGAATCCTAAAACTTACATGGAAATCAAAGTGTCTTGTATAACTAGAAATATTTTAAAAAAGAAAACAAAGTTGGATAACTACAGTATTAGATTTCTAGACTTATTCTCAGGCTATATGACATGGTTTGGATCTATGTCCCCACCAAATCTCGTGTGAAATTGAAATCCTCAGTGTTGAAGGTGGGACCTGGTGGGAGGTGATTGGATCATGGTGGTGGTTTCTCATGGTTTAATGCCATCCCCCCTTGGTGCTGTCATAGTGAGTGAGTCCTCATGAGATCTGGTCATTTAAACCTCCTCCCTCTCTCTCTTCCTTCTGCTCCAGCAATGTGAAGTGTTCACTCCCCCTTTGCCTTCCGCCATGTTTATAGGTTTCCTGAGGCCTTCCCAGAAGTTGAGCAGATGCCAGCATCATGCTTCCTGTACAGTCAGTGGAACTGTAAGCCAATTAAACCTCTTCTCTTTATAAATTACTCATTCTTAGGTATTTCTTCATAGCAATGTGAGAATGAACTAATACAGAAAATTAGTACTGAGAAGTGGGGCATTGCTATGAAGATACCTGAAAATGTGGAAGTGACTTTGGAACTAGTTAATGGGCAGAGGTTGGAAGAGTGTGGAGGGCTCAGAAGAAGACAGAAAGATGATTGAAATTTGAAACTCCCTAGAGACTGGTTAAATGATTGTGACCCAATGCTGAGAGTGATATGGACAATAACGTTCAGGCTGATGAGGTCTCAGATGGAGATGAGGAACTTATTGGGAACTGGAACAAAGGTCACTTTTGTTATGTGTTAACAAATAACCTGGCAGCATTGTGCCCCTGCTCTAAGGATCTGTGAAACTTTGAACCTGAGTGATGATCTAGGGTATCTGGCAGAAGAAAATTCTAAGCAGCAAAGCACTCAAGATTTGGTCTGGCTGGTTCTAACAACCTATGCTCGTGTGTGTGAGCAAGGAAGTGACCTGAAACTGGAACTTGTATTTAAAAGGGAAGCAGAGTGTTAAAGTGTGGAAAATTTGCAGCCTGGCCATGTGGTAGAAAAGAAAAGCCTACTTTCTGGGGAAGAATTTGCATAACTGAAAGGAAGGCAAATGTTGATAGCCAAGAAAATGGGGAAAAGTCCTTGAAGGCATTTCAGAGACCTTTGCAGCAGCCCCTCCCATCACAGATTTGGAGGCCTAAAGGAGAAGAATGGTTTCATGGGCCAGGTCCAGGGCCCCACTGCCCTGTACAACCTTGGGATACTGCTCCCTCCATCCCAGCACTCCAGCTCCAGCTATGGCTCAAAGGGACCCAGGTACAGCTCAGGCTGCTGCTTCAAAGGGGGCAAGCTGCAAGCCTTGGCAACTCCTATATGATGTTAAACCTGCAGGTGCACAGAGTGCAAGTTGAGGCTTGGGAGCCTCAGCCTATATTGCAGAGGATGTATGGAAAAGCCTGGATATCCAGGCAGAAGCCTGCTGCATGGGTAGAGCCTTCATAGAGAACCTTTACTAGGGCAGTGCAGAGGGGAAATTGTCAGGTTGAAGTTCCCACACAGAGTCTCCACTGAGACACTGCCTATTGGAGCTGTGAGAAGAGGGCCACCATACTCCAGACCCCAGAATGGTAGATCCACTGGCAGCTTGCACCCTCAGCCTGGAAGAGCCATAGGCACTCAATGCCAGCCCATGAGAGGCGATGTGGGGGCTAACCTCTGCAAAGGTTAGCCTCCTGACCTCAGGTGATCTGCCTGCCTTGGCCTCCCAAAGTGCTGGGATTATAGGCATGAGCCACTGCACCTGGCCAAATTGTTCTATTTTAAAGACACATGCATATGTATGTTCACTGCAGCACTATTTGCAATAGCAAAAAACACAGAATCAACCTAAATGCCCATCAATGATAGCCTGGATAAAGAAAATGTGGTACGTATTCATCATGGAATACTATGCAGCCATAAAAAAGAATGAGATCTGCCACAGGGCAGAGCTGCTCAAGGCCTTGGGAGCCCACACTTTTTACCAATGTGCCCTGGATGTGAGACATGGAGTCAAAAGACATTATTTTGGAGCTTTAATATTTAATGACTGCCCAGCTGAGTTTCAGACTTGCATGGGGCCTGTAGCCCCTTTCTTTTGGTTGATTTCTCCCTTTTGAAATGGGAGTACTTACTCAATGCCTGTATCCCCATTGTATCTTGGAAGTAACTAACTTATTTTTTATTTTACAGGCGTATAGGGGGAAAAGACTTACCTTGTCTCAGATAGACTTTGGAGTTAACGCTCGAATGAGTTAAGATTTTAGCGGACTGTTGAGAAGGGATGATTGTATTTTACAGCATGAGAAGAACATGAAATTTGGAGTGGCCAGGGGGAGAATTATATGGTATGGATCTGGGTCCCCACAAAATCTCATGTCGCATTGTAATCCTCAGTGTTGAAGGTGGGGTCTAGTGGGAGGTGACTGGATCATGTGGGCAATTTCTCATGGTTTAACACTCTCCCCCTTGGTGCTGTCAGAGAATTTTTATGAGATCTGGTCATTTAAAAGTGTGTAGTACCTCCCTTCTCTCTCCCTTCCTTCTGCTCTGGACATGTGAAGTACTTGTTTCCCCTTTGCCTTCTGCCATGTTTGTAGGTTACCTGAGGCTTCCCCAGAAGTCGAGCAGATGCCAGCATCATGCTTCCTGTGGAACTGTGAAGTCTGTGGAAATGTAGAAGTGTGAAGTTTGTGTAACTGTGAGCCAATTAAACTTCTTTTCTTTATAAATTACCTAGTCTTAGGTGTTTCTTTATAGCAGTGCAAGAACAGACTAATACACTATATTAATCAAAATATTGACCAGGCATGGTGGCTCATGCCTGTAATCCTAGCACTTTGGGAGTTGGGCAGATTGTGTAAGCTCAGGAGTTCAAGACCAGCCTGGGCAGCATGGTGAAATCCTGTCTTTACAAAAAATAAAAAAATTGGCTGGGCATGGTGGGGTACACCTGTAGTCCCAGCTACTTGGGAGCCTGAGGTGGGAGGATTGCTCGATCCTAGGATTTTTTTTGTATTTTTAGTAGAGACGAGGTTTCACCATGTTGGCCAGGCTGTTGTGAACCCCTGACCTCAGGTGATTCCACCTGCCTCGGCCTCCCAAAGTGCTGGGATTACAGGTGTGAGCCACCATGCCCGACCAATTTTATATTTTTAGTAGAGACATGGTTTCACCATGTTGGTCAGGCTGGTCTTGAACTCCTGACCTCAGGTGATCTGCCTGCCTTGGCCTCCCAAAGTGCTGGGATTATAGGCATGAGCCACTGCACCTGGCCAAATTGTTCTATTTTAAAGACACATGCATATGTATGTTCACTGCAGCACTATTTGCAATAGCAAAAAACACAGAATCAACCTAAATGCCCATCAATGATAGCCTGGATAAAGAAAATGTGGTACGTATTAATCATGGAATACTATGCAGCCATAAAAAAGAATGAGATCATGTCTTTTGCAGGAACATGGATGGAGCTGGAGGCCATTATCCTTAGCAAACTATTACTCAGGGTTCTCTAGTGAGACAGAACTAATGGAATATCTATATATCTATATCTATATCTAATCTATATCCGGGAGCTTATTAAGTATTAACTTACACAATCACCCATAATAGGCCATCTGCAGGCTGAGGAGCAAAGAGAGCCTGTCTGAGTTCCAAAAGGGAAGAACTTGGAGCCTGATGTTTAAAGGCAGGAAGCCTCCAGCACAGGAAAAAGATGTAGGCTGTAAGGCTGGGCCAGTTTCTCTTTTCATATTTTTTTCTGCCTGCTTATATTCTAGCGGCACTGGCAGCTGATTAGATTGTGCCCACCCAGATTGAGGGTGTGTCTGCCTTTCCCAGCCCACTGACTCACATGTTAATCTCCTTTGGCAACACCCTCGCAGACACAGACCTGGGATCAATACTTTGTATCCTTCAATCCAATCAAGTTGACAGTCAGTATTAACCATCACACAAACTAACACTTGTACAGGAAACCAAATACACATGTTCTCACTTATAAGAGGAAGCTAAATAATGAGAACACATGGACACATAGAGGGGAACAACACACACTGAAATAATCTGTATAACAAACCCCCCAGACACAAGATTACCTATGTAACAAATCTGCACATGTACACCTCAACTTAAAAGTTAAAAAACAAAACAAAACAAGCAAACATATAAAAAAAAGATCAGAGGCCACCCTGTGCAGGAGAGAATGCAGTGACTGCTAAGAAATATGAAAGAATTTTTTGGAGAGATAGAAATGTTTCATATCATGATTATAGTGTTATATGGATGTACATGTTTATCAAAATTTGTCAAATTGGACACTTAAAGTAGGTACAATATAATTACATGCAAATTTTCTCTCAATAACAGTGTAAAATATATGTGGTAAAGTCATCCTGGATTGAGGAAAGCTTGAACTGTCAGAGCCCCCATGATTGTTAACTAAGAAGTGGTAAGAACTTCTTCAAGAGTAGGAACCCATGTTATTGTCTCCAGAGGTGCTCACTAAGGGCAAATGCTCAGAGACTCTTGACTTTTGTAATGTTCTGCCCTGTTTCCAACCTTGTCTGAATTCTAACGTGTTATTACTTGTCATTCATCTCTACCTCTCTTTTGGGTTTTGATCTCTCTTTCTTACCTATTTCTCACCCAACCTGTGGGTCCTGGTACCGATTTTCCAATGCTTGCCCCATTCTTTGGAGGCTGCTCTTGCTTTCCAGCTACTGGCCTGATAATCTCTTTTCCATAAATTCTGACATATCCATCACAGTTTAAGTTCTCTTAATACAACTGTTCACCTGTACCTCCACCTAGCTTCAAAGATTAGACTTTTTTCTTGACTAGAGTCAGAAAAAACTTCCTCTGGAGTTGTGTTTTCAGAAGTTTTTCCTTTGTTCCAGGTGCTGTCTCCACCATCTCCATCTCTAACTTAGGTCCTGATTCACCTCTCAGATGGCTCTAGCCTGGAATTTCCAGGCTACTTCCCTCATTTGGACTTGAGGGTGGGTCCGCCTTTCTACAGGCATTATGGGAAGGTTGACATGGGTAAGAACTTTCATGTTAACACTTTTTTATTATTCACAACACTGCCCATGTAAGACTGGATGAGTATTTCCAATATTCTTCCTTTTTTTTTTTTTTTTTTTTGAGATGGAGTCTCGCTCTGTCGCCCAGGCTGGAGTGCAGTGGCTGCATCTCAGCTCACTGCAAGCTCCACCTCCCGAGTTTATGCCATTCTCCTGCCTCAGCCTCCCGAGTAGCTGGGACTACAGGTGCCCGCCACCATGCCTGGCTAGTTTTTTTGTATTTTTTTAGTAGAGACGGGGTTTCACCATGTTAGCCAGGATGGTCTCAATCTCCTGACCTCGTGATCTGCCTGTCTCAGCCTCCCAAAGTGCTGGGATTACAGGCTTTAGCCACCGCGTCCAATATTCTTTCTAAAGGGCTGGTGTAATCCAAGAAAGTTATAGGAGAAAAACAAGTAAAACTGACACTCTACGTGGTCTTTATAAGAATTTAAGAAGGCCTTTAACATTGAAGTTAAAATCCTTCTTAGAAACAAGCGCTTGGTGCCACAAAGGAAACCAACACGCAGGCAGAAAATTCCTCAGCAAGGCAAATTTACTTCTGCAGAAGGGTGCAGCTTGTGCCAGTCACAACTGCAAGAGCACAGTGAGTGGGGTGGGGCAGGGGTTTTTATCCCTAATGTACTCGGCGCCCTACTGTTGTGTTCTTTCCCCATTGGCTGGGGTTGAACTGCACAATCTAAGCTAACTTGATTGCCTAATGATTGAAATTGAATACAGCTAACTAGGCAGGAAGGGGGAGGCTATCTGTTATGGTGTGAGGCATGTCTGGGCATGTCAGGGCACGCCAAGGACAGGAAGAGTTGTTTACAGCACGGGTAACTAGCAACAAGGAGGTAAAAGGAAGTCAGTCTTAAAAACAAAGGACAAGGGACTAGGGCCTTTTGAAGAGGAATTTATCATTTTGACAATTTCCCCTCTTAATTTTATAGTTTTTTTCTCTTCAAAATGTCTCAGCATATCCCAGCTCTGTTGTTCTTCTTCGACATCTAAAAGGAAGAGTTTATCGGAAGAGGGCTGGGGAGAACTAAGGGAAGTTTTGGTGAGGGCTGTTTCTGTAAGTCTTTGCACTAAACCACAAATACAGGGTATGATACAGCATCCTACAAGAATGAGCACACCTGGCTGGGTGCGGTGGCTCAAGCTTGTAATCCCAGCACTTTGGGAGGCCGAGACGGGTGGATCACGAGGTCAGGAGATCGAGACCATCCTGGCTAACCCGGTGAAACCACGTCTCTACTAAAAAAATACAAAAAAAACTAGCCAGGCGATGTGGCGGGCGCCTGTAGTCCCAGTTACTCAGGAGGCTGAGGCAGGAGAATGGCATAAACCCGGGGGGGCGGAGCTTGCAGTGAGCTGAGATGCAGCCACTGCACTCCAGCCTGGGTGACAGAGGGGGACTCCGTCTCAAAAAAAAA
>NW_016811706.1:1599653-1608027 GCF_001698545.2 Rhinopithecus bieti
AAAAAGAAAAAAAAGAATGAGCACGCCTATAACAATTGCAAGGGAGGTGAATATTGAGGTCATAATTCCTTTCCATTTCCCAAACCATTTTTCCATGAGGCTTGTAAAGGGGTTATTGATTCCAGAATTTTTGGCTAATTCATTTGATAGGGAGGTAAGGCCTTGTAGGGCTTTTTTTAAATTGTTCTTTCGGGGGCTGTGTTATTAGGAATAAAAGTGCAGCATTGAACTCCAATCATAACACAGATTTTGCCTTTCTCTGCTAACATCATATCAAGGGTTATCCTATTTTCCCAAGCCATCTGGCTGTTGGAGCCTAATTGTTCAGCTATTCCTTTGATGGCATCTCTTGTATAATTGACAAATCTCTACTGATTATAGTTGATGTAATTTATTCAATCTACATTTTCATTTATAGTTGACCACCAGAACAATGCTGACTCAAACCTTGCAGTTATTTGGTTTCAGGCCTTAAATTCATCTGGCACTCCTTGCAGAACTCCAATAGCATCTATATACACATGAAAGTCAAAAGACCTGTGGGGGCACTTCTTTTTTTCTGATTATCTTTCTTATTGTGTTGACGAGATGCTAGGGTGAAAGGGATGGCCAACTCGACTAGAGCGCAAGTGCCACTACAGTTACTGGGCAGAGTACCCAATAGTGGTCTATTGGGATGAACGAGGGCAGACTGATGGGTAAGCTCTTGGAAGGGCTTAGTTTCACTGCACCCAGCTAGGTCTCAGAGGGACATTAAATTCTTCCCTTGTCTTGCGAGACACGAGGTGAAAAACATCAGAAGTGAGAGGCCAGATGGTCCTCGGAGGATGATTTGCAGGGCCTTTGGCTTCTGGGAATAGCAGTGAGAGAGTCTTGCATGACTCATCACCCCAGGCAGTGGGGTTTTGAAAGAGAGCTACCATACAGCTCATGCCCAGTCTGTGAGAGGACCACCCAAGTGGAAAGGGGACAGTTTGGGTCTCTGGCTTGCCTGTCATACAAGCCAGGTTGTTTTTGTTTAGCATGTGAACAGAATATTTAATCCATTCCAGCCAAGCATTTGCATCTGTTTCAATTGCTATAGTTTGTTTTAAATCTTTAACCTCTACAATAGCTACTTTGGTTTTATCACTGGGTATATAATGAAAAAAGGTTTGGTTAGAGGAGAATTTAGGAGAGGGAGAAGGGGTGCAGGAGGTGGGGAAGCAATGAAG
Source organism: Rhinopithecus bieti (assembly GCF_001698545.2). NCBI lineage: Eukaryota > Metazoa > Chordata > Mammalia > Primates > Cercopithecidae > Rhinopithecus > Rhinopithecus bieti. Next base: position 1,600,868 of record NW_016811706.1, read on the forward strand.
CATATTTCAAAGGATCCTATAGGGTCGTTCCCTGAGACTTCTGCTCCTATACCATATAAATGGCTTAATGAAGGGAAAGAACTCTGGGGAGCAGAGATGGTAATCTGTACTGGATTACATTGGTTCAGCTGACAACTGGGAGGAGTAACTCCTTTAGCAAAATAAATATATAGTTTTAGGAAACTGCAAGTACTAGTTGGGGTGGTCCATCCTTGCTCTTTAGTATTCCATAGAACATTGGACCAGCCTTGGCAGAGAAGCTCTGCACTAGGAGGACAAGACTCCCAGTTCATACTGGAATCTTCATCAAAATTTTCCCAAACTAGCTTATCCCTGTTAACAAATGCCCAATCTGAGGAGAGCCAGGAAGGACAGAGATACTTTTCTGAGGTGGAGAGCTGCATTTGGCTTGACAAATCTCCACAAGGCAAGTGTGAAAGGTAATAGTTAGGGGTGAGCTTGACTAGGTTACATTAATAATGAGGGACTAACAATAGAGAGGGGTGGGAAAGAAATACAGAATAAGAGGGTTAAACCCACTTTAGCCTTCCTACTGATAACAGTGTAAGGGTTGGGAATAATAGGATGTGTAATTTGGACTATCTGATTAACAGCTTGAAGGTCTTGCAGTAACCAGTATGACCCTTCTGGCTTCTTTACTGGCAGTATTGGAGTGTTACAGGAGGACATGCAAGGTTCGAGAAGCCTGTCATGGAGAAGACCTTCGATTACAGGTTTTAAATTTATCCTGGCTTCTAAGGGAATAGGTATTGTTTTCTCTTTACTACTTTACCAGGAGTTTTTAATTTAACATGAATCAGAGGGATCTGTAACTTTCCTTGATTCCTGTCTTTTGACCATACTTCTGGGTGAATGTGTTCCTCATCTGTGGTGGTGAGTAAGTTTAGGGAGGGGATACATTTTCCATGATTAACTTGGAGACCTAAGCCCAACTCTAGCATTAAATCTCTTCATAATAGATTTGTCCTTGCTTCTAGAATTAACAGAAATTTAGTATTAGCTGATCGGATTTATATTTGAGTTTTGTCTCCTCTAAAATTTTGCTTTTTTTTTTTGAGATGGAGTCTTGCTCTGCCTCCCGGGCTGGAGTGCAGTGGCCGATCTCAGCTCACTTCAGCGCACTGCAAGCTCCGCCTCCCGGGTTCACGCCGTTCTCCTGCCTCAGCCTCCCGAGTAGCTGGGACTACAGGCGCCCGCCACCTCGCCTGGCTAGTTTTTTGTATTTTTTAGTAGAGACGGGGTTTCACCGTGTTAGCCAGGATAGTCTCGATCTCCTGACCTCGTGATCCACCCGTCTCGGCCTCCCAAAGTGCTGGGATTACAGGCTTGAGCCACTGTGCCCGGCCTAAAATTTTGCTTTAAATCCTTCCCCTTTTATCCCTGAGATAAAAAGTTCTTCTTGTGAACAAGTTATACTGGATGGAATGTAGCAAACTGAGGAGTGAACTGCCCCTGAATCGATTAAAAAGGTAATAAGCTCGGGTTTAGGTCTCACCTCTAAATTTATCAAGGGCTCTTGGTGGGACTCGAGATAAAAAAGATAGAGACCCTGACTTCCCTAGTCTTCACTGAAAGCCATAAGTGGGATGCCTTTCTCTTCTTTTTCCCATTCGGGACATCGTCTTTTAAAGTGACCAATCTTGCCCGGCCTCCAGTTTTCTATTTTTTGTAATTTCTTTGTAATGTTTGGCCAATTGTTGGTGACAAAATAGATCCTTAACATTCCTTGTCCAAGGGCGTCTTCTGATTCTAGGCCAGTGTATTTTCTCATTTGCTCCTTGAGCCTTTCTAAGAATTCTATCGGTCCTTCATCTTTTCCCTGTCGTTTATTAAAGGCGTTGGTAAGATTTTGGGCATGGGGTACTGATTCTCAAATCCCTTTTATTATTACCTCTCTAGGGTCTTTCATATTTCCTCAATGGGCTATATTGTTGTTATCCCATTGAAGATCTTGGGCTAGGAATTTTTGTTCAGCTGCTGAGACGTTTGGACCAGGAGGGTGTTCATATTCCCAAATGGTCATAGTGGCCCTGTGTATCATGCTGCTTTCTTCTCCTGAGAATAAGATACCTAAGACAGACATTAACTCAGCCCAAGTATATACCTGGGATCCTAAAAACTGATCAATTTGACTGACCACTCCATGGGCGTCATCCAAGAGCAGCTTAAGATCTTTTTTCAGGTTTCAGATCTCTGAACTAGTTAATGGAGCATTTATAAAGCCAATGCCTCCTCCTCCAAGGGGTACTTCCCTTAAGGGAATGAGAGTTGGAGCAGACTCCTTGGAGGCACTGAGGAAAGGGAAATTTTGGATATCCTTTTTGCACTGCTCTATCTCACACTGAAGTCCTCTGAAAGGATGGCACTCAGGATTATAAAGGGGAGGAATAACATGAGCAGGGGAAGGGTCTGGGACAGCAGCTGCTTGAGGGAGAGGAAAGTTAGGGGGATTTGGTGGGGGAAGATGGTCTAGTGGGTCCCAAGGCATAGATTGCTCAGGGGTAAGAGTTTCAACTTCCTTAGGGGAAGCATTCTCTGACTTGTGTCTATCTTTTACAGCTTTTAGTGGGTAGAGAAGGACAGGTCCCTGTCGTCAGCACAAGGCATAGTCTATCTCTTCTTGGGAGACTGGACTATTAAAAGTTGACAGATCCAGCCTTCATTGAACCCAAATTTTGGCCAGAAAAATGGGAGTTTAAGGATAGATTCCCTGGTCCAAATGAAACAGCAGTATTTTATCATTTGCTGTTTTTTTTCTTGTGTTTGGTCCTTTCATTATCCTTCCAATATTCTAACATTAAGCCTAGGGGACTATCAGAATTATAAAATATATAACATTTAAAAAAATTATAAAAGTATTATTTTTATAATCTTTCTTATCTTTTGTCTTACTTGGTGTATTTCCCATCCTGAAGGAGGTTTCTTTCTGAGTCTGTGGGGCTCAACCTCACTTACTAGAGATTTCTTGCACCCTTTTCCTTAGAGGCTCAACCCCCATTACTGGAGATTTCTTGCACTTTTTCTCTATAGGCTCAACCCCCGCATTGGAGATTTCTTGCACTCTTCAGCTTTTGCTTTGTCCTTCTCTGGCCACTTTCCTCACAGGAATTTTCAGATCCCTCTTAGCATTGGTGGGTCAGTATAAACCCCACAACAGGCAAACCACCATAAGCCATATGAGGAGACCATGGAACCACAGATCTGGATTCCAGACTCACTTCACACTCAGTTGTGCATCTCATTCACACACTTTCAACCTCAAGGATGTCCCGACCACCAAGGAAATAATTCACTGCCCCCACAGCTTTTCTTACCTTGGTCTGTGCACAGCTGTCTGGTCACCGTGGTATCTGTAGGCCTTTTCCTTCTGTGTTGCTGAGAGTCTGTGTTTATTCGTCACACCAGGTGGGTCTCAATCCCTAGCCCCTGAGGCCACTGTAACAAGGCAGCAGGGTGCGTCTCCTTATGAGAGGGGACCGGAGACCCTTCCCCAGAGGAGAATGCAAATCCCAGATAGGCCCCCAAATTCTCAGGCCACTTAATGGAGGATAGCCACACCTCCAGAAAGCCCTTTTTGACTGCAACTCTCTCCATGCCTAGAGATAATCATTACTTCCTTACATTTCTTTACAAGGTACCACTTAACTGTGCATCCAATAAAATATAATTTGTTTTTCTTGCTTTTAAACTTAACTGGAATCTTTCTGTAGGCTTTCTTTTTTGGCTTGGGTTATTTTATTCAATATTATGTTTTTAGATACATCAGTGACTGTGTAGCTGCACGTTGTTCATTTTGGCGCTATATTCTATTGTAGGACTTGTACCAAAATTTATCTATTATACTCTTAATGGACATTTGTTAATATTAATGGGTTAATAGGTTAATAGGTTTGGGGATTGTCAGCAATGCATCTATTAACAGTTTGTTTTTTTTTTTAATAATTATCCTGGGGCATATGCATGAGTTTCTTTAGTGTTTATATGTGGCAGTGGAATTGCTGAGTCCTAGGACTTGCATATCTTCATACTTGCCAAAATGTTTTCTAAAGTGGTTGCACCACTTTCACTCCTACCAGCAGGTTATGAAAGTCCTCATTATGTTAGTTTTGTCAGGCTTTACAACTTTTGGCTGATCTTATGGATGCATAGTGGTAACACACTGAGGTTTTAATTTACATTTCCCTGATTACTAATGTGGTTGAATTCCCTCTCATATTTTCATTGCCACTTGAATTTATTCCTTGTAAAATTCTGGTTCAAGCTTTTGACCATTTTTATGGAGCTTTCAGTAAGGATTCACATGAGTTCTTCATCTATTCTAGATACCAAGTATACAAATTCTTAGTCATTATATGTGTTACAAATGTCTCTTTTCACTTTGTGGCTTGCTCTTCTTTAGTACCTTTTATAGAACAAAATTAATAGTTTAATGTGATTACTTTATTTTTCTTTTTCTTTATGGCTAGTGGTTTCTTTTGATGGTGTTTTAAAAAAACTTTGCTTATTCTGACATAATAAAGATACCTTTCTATATTTTAACCTTTTTTTTTTTTTGAGATGGAGTCTTGTTCTGTCACCCAGGCTGGAGTGCAGTTGTGTGATCTCAGCTCACTGCAACCTTCGCCTCCCAGTTTCATGTGATTTTCTCAACTCAACCTCCCTAGTGACTGGGATTACAAGTGCACACTGCCAGACTTGGCTAATTTTTTGTATTTTTAGTAGAGACAGGGTTTTACTATGCTGTCAAGACTGGTTTCGAACTCCTGACCTTGTGATCTGCCTGCCACAGCCTCCCAAAGTGCTGGGATTATAGATGTAAGCCACCATGACCAGCTACATTTTTTTTTTTTTTTTTTGAGACAGAGTCTTACTCTGTCACCTGGGCTGGAGTGCGGTGGCATGATCTCGGCTGACTGCAACCTCCACTTTCCAGGTTCAAGTGATTCTGCTGCCTCATCCTCCCAAGTAGCTGGGACTATGGGCACCTGCCACCATGCCTGGCTAATTTTTGTATTTTTAGTAGAGACAGGTTTTTACCATATTGGTCAGGTTGGTATCAAACTCCTGACCTCGTGATCTGCCCTCTTCTGCCTTCCAAAGTGCCCCAATTTTTTAAATTTTTTTTTTTCTTTTTTTCTTGTTGAGACAGAGTCTTGCTCTGTTGCCCAGGCTGGCATGCAGTGGTAAAATTTCTGCTCACTGTAGCCTCAACCTCCTAGGCTCAAGTGATCCTCCCACAACAGCCTCTCAAGTACCTGGAACTACAGGGGTGTGCCACCATACCTGGCTAATTTTTTAATTTTTTGTAGACATGGGGTTTTGCCATGTTGTCCAGGCTGGTCTCGAACTCCTGAGATAAAGTGATCTTCCTGCTTCAGCCTCCCAAGATGGTGAGACTATAGGTGTGAGCTATTGTGTCCAGACTCATCTAAACAGTATATTTTGCTTTCTGTTTAGTTCTATAATCTATTTGGAATTGATTTGTGTGGATGTTGTGAGGTAGGGATTACATTTTTTTTGTTTGCCATATGATTTTGTATTTTCCAGAATGATTTATTAAAAAGTCTACTCTTTCTCCACTGTTCTTCATTGTCATTTTTATGATAACTCAAGGGTCTAAATACATGTAGGTCTCTTTCTGATTATCCTACGTTATTCCATTGGTCTGTTATTAGTCCATATTTGCATCATTAACATGTTTTAATTAATATTTCTTTATATTAAGTCGATATTTGATAGAGCAAGAATTCTTACTTTGTTCTTTAACGATGTTCTTGGCTAATGCATTTGTTTAATTTTGTAAATATTTTGTCATATTTCATTAAAAAACTGTTGGGATTTTTTTTGCTGGGCAAGGTGGCTCACGTCTGTAATCCCAGCACTTTGGGGGGCCAAGGCTGGCGGATCACAAGGTTGAGAGTTGGAGACCAGCCTGACCAATATGGTGAAACCCCGTCTCTACTAAAAATATAAAAATTAGCCAGGCATGGTGGCGTGCATCTGTAATCCCAGCTATTCAGGAGGCTGAGGCAGGACAATTGCTTGAACCTGGGAAGCAGAGGTTGCAGTGAGCTAAGATCGCACCACTGCACTCCAGCCTGGGTGACAGAGTGAGACTCTGTCAGACACATACACACACACACACACACACACACACACACACACACACACACAAAACTGTTGGGATTTTAATTGCAATTGCTTTGACTCTGTAGCTCAGTTTGAGGGTAATTTGCATCTTTACAATGTTAACTCTTCCAAAACAGTAGTATAATATCTATTTCATTATTTGAGTCTTATTTTATATCTTTCAAAAGGGTTTCATAGAAGTCTTATACATCTTTTATTATATTTAAAGCAGTACTTAAAAATTGTGACAACATTGTAATTGGTAACCCTTTAAAATTAAAAAAACTTTTTAATTGATGGCGTGTAGAAATAAAATGAATTTTTATGTTTCTATTCTATCACGCCACTTTGCTTATTAATTCCAACAGGTTATCTGTAGATTACTGCAGATTTTTTGTATACAATCATCTATGAATAAAGTCAATTTTGTTTTTTCCTTTTCAGTCTGCATAGTGTTTATCTTTTTCTTGTCTAACGTTGTTGGCTAAGAGCTATGGCACAATGTTGCTAGAATTTGACCTGGCAATCATCTTTGTGTTATTCATGATTTCAAAGGCAAAGTTTCCAATGTTTTATCAGTATGTAGGATGTTTGCTCTAGGTTTTTGTAGATACTTTGTCAGGTTGAAGAAGTTTCATTTTATTCCTAGTTTGTTAATAGTTTCTTAAAAAATAATAAATGGTTGAACCAGTTTACAATCCCACCAACAGTGTAAAAGTGTTCCTATTTCTCCACATCCTCTCCAGCACCTGTTGTTTCCTGACTTCTTAATGATTGCCATTCTAACTGGTGTGAGATGGTATCTCATTGTGGTTTTGATTTGCATTTCTCTGATGGCGAGTGATGATGAGCATTTTTTCATGTGTCTGTTGGCTGTATGAATGTCTTCTTTTGAGAAATGTCTGTTCATATCCTTTCCCCACTTTTTGATGGGGTTGTTTGTTTTTTTCTTGTATATTTGTTTGAGTTCTTTGTAGATTCTGGATATTAGCCCTTTGTCAGATGAGTAG
>NW_016811706.1:1609976-1612549 GCF_001698545.2 Rhinopithecus bieti
GATGGGTGCTGACGAGTTGATGGGTGCAGCACACCAACATGGCATAAGTATACATATGTAACAAACCTGCAGGTTATGCACATGTACCCTAGAACTTAAAGTATAATAAAAAAAATAAATAAATAAATGGATGTTGAATTTTATCCAACGCTTTTTCTATAACTATCTGGGTATTCATATAGTTTCTATCCTTTTTCTGTTAATGCATTAAATTTTAATGATTTATTTTTCCCATTTTGGGAAAAAAAACTTTTCCCACTCTCTTACAGTCACTCAACAGAACATTTCGGACACCAGATTTTACAGTGAACACCAACTGGGTGTCCTTTAACTTACCTCAATTTTATTTATTTATTTATTTTTTAAAATTTGAGACAGAGTTTCACTTTGTTGCCCAGGTTGGAGTGCAGTGGTATGATCTCAGCTTGCTGCAGCCTCTGCCTCTTGGGTTCAAACAATTCTCCTGCCTCAGCCTCTCAAGTAGCTGGGACAACAGGCATGCACTACCATACCTGGCTAAATTTTTATATTTTTAGCAGAGACAGGGTTTCATCATGCTGGCTAGGCTGGTCTTGAACTCTTGACCTAAGTGATCTACCTGCTCTGGACTCCCAAAGTGCTGGGATTACAGGCATGAGCCACCGCATGCAGCCTCTAACTTACCTCTGTTCTGACGTGCTCTACCCAGAGGTGGCATCAGGTCCCACTGGTTGAGGGTCCAGTCCCATGAGGCTCCCTGCCTCCTTCAGGTGCTAATCACATGTAATAGGTTGTCATCTATACTTCTGATTGTTGCTAAGAGAACAGGTTTGTTTTCTGACATGCATAGAAGCCAATACTATAACAGCAGCTTTTGAGAAAAGAATGGCTTTATTGCGAGGCCAACCAGCAAGGAGATAGGAAGTGCAACTCAAATTTGTCTCCTTGATTTGGGGTCTGGCGCAAGTCCTAAGTGGTTGGAGGGCAAAGGAAAGTATTAGGAATGTTGGCTTGGCAGGGTCTAATTGGAGGGCTTCAAATTTGACCATTTATGATAAGGTATGTTTAGGTGGATTTTAGATCTGGATATTCCTGGCCAACAGACCCCTCACTTCTGAAAGGGTTCCAGTATTCAAGTTCTGGTAATGTTCTGGTGTTCTTGGTTCCATGGGGAGGAAACATTGGTTCTGAGTGTTGTTAGATGTCAAATCTTTTCTATTGCATATGCCTGGACTACATGATTCACAGTTTTGGCTGTTATACATACGAGGCAACTTGACATTCTGTTATCAATAAAGTAGGGCCAGTTTACATGACCAACCATATATTGGGGGCTCCCACAATCCCCTCCTAGTTTTTTATTAATTTGCTAGAGCAGCTCAGAACTCAGGGAAACACTTTACTTTCATTTGGCCATTTATTACAAAGGATATTTTAAAGGATACAAATGAACAGCCAGATGAACAGATACACAGGTTGAGTCATGGAAGGGTCCCAAGTGCAGGAGCTTCTCTCCAGTGGAGTTGGGGGGGTGCCACTCACTCAGCAAGTGGATGTGTTCTTGTTGTTGACAAAAAGAGTCAAACTCTGTACAATATTTTAAGAGATTTATTCTGAGCCGAATATGAGTGACCATGGCCTGTGACACAACCCTCAGGGAGTCCTGAGAACATGTACCGAAGGTGGTCAGGGTACAGCTTGGTTTTATATATTTTAGGGAGACATGAGACATCAATCAAATACACATAAGAAATACATTGGTTTCGTTCAGAAAAGTAGGACAACTCAAAGCGCAGGGTGGAGGGGGCTTCCAGGCCATAGGTAAGTTTAAACATTTTCTGATTGACAATTGGTTGAGTTTATCTGAAGACCTGGGATCAAAGGAAATGTTCAGGTTAAGATAAATGATTGTGGAGACCAAGTTTTATTGTACAGAGGAAGCGCTCAGATAGGGGACTTCAGAGAGAGCAGGTTGTAAAATGTTTCTTATGGAACTTAAAAGGGTGCCTGGCTCTTAGCTGATTATCTCCTGGATCTGGAAAGGAAGGAAGAAAAACAAAGGGGAAAAGGGATTCTCTATAGAATGTGGATTTTTCCCACATAAACTTTGCAGGGCAATTTCAAGGTATGGCAAGGAAATATATTTTGGGGTTAAATATTTGTTCCTTGTCTCATAATGTTATGCCAGAGTCAGATTGAAAAGCAAGTCACAATATATAGGGTCAAATAAACCCATCTGATGAGAATTTATGGTTTGTAGGACATGATTCCCTAGACCCCTTAGGTAGAAATTTGGGCAAGATAAAAAATCAGAGCTTAGTCCTCATTGTTCACCAACCTGGTATCTCTGAATATTTCCTTTTGGGTTTTATGGAGGCTTCATTATCTTTGTCATATAGGCATAACTGTGTATTACGATGTAATCATTCATGACTACTAATGAAGCCTCTGTACAAACATTGGTGATCAACTCAATCTTCAGCTCCTCTCCCCTCCCTGGAGGTTGGGGGGTGGGGTTGAAAGTCCCAATTCTTTAATCGTGCCTTGTTAGCATACAAAAGATACACTTATAACTCCATAGATTCCAAAGATTT
>NW_016811706.1:1614048-1645501 GCF_001698545.2 Rhinopithecus bieti
ATATAGGGTCAAATAAACCCATCTGATGAGAATTTATGGTTTGTAGGACATGATTCCCTAGACCCCTTAGGTAGAAATTTGGGCAAGATAAAAAATCAGAGCTTAGTCCTCATTGTTCACCAACCTGGTATCTCTGAATATTTCCTTTTGGGTTTTATGGAGGCTTCATTATCTTTGTCATATAGGCATAACTGTGTATTACGATGTAATCATTCATGACTACTAATGAAGCCTCTGTACAAACATTGGTGATCAACTCAATCTTCAGCTCCTCTCCCCTCCCTGGAGGTTGGGGGGTGGGGTTGAAAGTCCCAATTCTTTAATCGTGCCTTGTTAGCATACAAAAGATACACTTATAACTCCATAGATTCCAAAGATTTTGGGAGCTGTGAGCCAGCAACTAGAGACTGAGACCAAAAAATGAAAAAAGAGACTGAGACCAAATATATATATATGTATTTCTTATTTTACCACAATACCACACCCATGTTTAATAAACATTGCATTTCTGGAGCAAATCCAGTGTTATCATTATATGTTACTCTTTTCATTTATTGATGAATTTGGTTTGTTAGTTTTAAATTTAGGACTTTTGTAATAATGTTCACAAATGAGATGGACCTGTGATTTCCATTTTTTCTTACAGTCTTTGAAATGTCCTGAGATCATGGTATCATTGCTAGGCTAATCTCATAAAAAGGGTTGGAAAATCAACCTTTTTCTTTTTTTGTTGGATATTTTATATAATACTAAAACTATTCATTTCTTAATTATTTGATATAATAGAATTTACTGGAATTTATTTTGAAGAAGGATTTTAATTACTAGCTGAATTTATTTAATGTTTATAAGACTATTCTTTCTGGTTTCTTTCTTTTTTTTTTTTTTTTTGAGATGGAGTCTCGCTCTGTTGCCCAGGCTGGATGGAGTGCAACGGCACAATCTTGGCTTACTTCAAACTCCATCTCCCAGGTTCAAGTGATTCCCCTGCCCCAGTCTCCTGAGTAGCTAGGATTACAGATGCAAGCCACAATGCCTGCCTAATTTTTGTATTTGTAGTAGAGACAGGGTTTCACTATGTTGGCCAGGCTGGTCTCGAACCCCTGACCTCAGGTGATCTGCCTGCCTTGGTCTTCCAAAGTGCCGGGATTACAGGTACATGTCACTGTGCCTGGCCCTGGTTTCTTTTTAACTTTTAAGTTCAGGGCTACATATGCAGGTTTGTTGTATAGGTAAACTTGTGTCACGGGGTTTGTTGTACATCTTATTTCCCCACCCAGATATTAAGCCTAGTAATCATTAGTTAGTTTTTCTGATCCTCTACCTCCTCCCAACCTCCACCGTCTACCCTTCACCCTCCAATAGGCCCCAGTTTGTGTTGTTCCCCTGTGTGTGTCCATGTGTTTTCATTATTTAGCATCTACTTATAAATGAGAACATGTGGTATTTTGTTTTCTGTTCCTGTACCAGTTTGCTAAGGATAATGGCCTCTAGCTCCATCCATGACCTGCAAAGGACATGATTTCATTTGTTTTTATGGCTGCATGGTATTCCATGGTGAATATGTGCCATATTTTCTTTATCCAGTCTATCATTGTGGGGATTTAGGTTGATTCCATGTCTTTGCTGTTGTGTATAGTGCTGCAGTGAACATACACGTGCATGTGTCTTTATGACAGAACAATTTATATTCCTTTGGGTAATATACCCAGGAATGGGATTGCTGGGTTGAATGGTATTTCTGTCTGTAGGTCTTTGAGGAATCGCCATACTGTCTTCCACAGTGGTTGAACTAATTTACACTCCCAACAGTGTTTAAGCATTCCTTTTTCTCTGCAACCTCACCAGCATCTGTTATTTTTTTTGACTTTTTATTAATAGCCCTTCCGACTGGTGTGAGATGGTATCTCATTTTGGTTTTGATTTGCACTTATTTGATGATTTGTTGCGGGAAGTCAGGAACCCCGAATGGAGGGACCGGCTGGAGCCATGGCAGAGGAACATAAATTGTGAAGATTTCATTTTAATATGGACATATATCAGTTCCCAAAATTAATACTTTTAAAATTTCTTACGCCTGGCTTTACTGCAATCTCTGAACATAAATTTGAAGATTTCATTTTAATATGGACATTTATCGGTTCCCAAAATTAATACTTTTATAATTTCTTATACCTATATTTTAATCCTTACTCCTGTTATTTCATAAGCTGAGGAATCGTACATCACTTCAGGACCCACTGTTGTCGTTAAACTGTACAAATTGATTGTAAAACATGTGTGTCTTGAACACTATGAAATCAGTGCCCTTGATAAAAGAACAGTAATAACAGCAATTTTCAGGGAAACAAGGGAAGACACCATAAGGTCTGACTTCCTTACAGGGTTGGGCAGTAATACAGCCAATTTTTCTTCTTGCAGAGAGCCTATAAGAATGGACGTGCAATAGAAGATATCCCACTTAATATCTTTTCTACCATAGGAAATATTAATAATTAAGCCCTGGAAAGGATATTGCATTCCTGGGGGGAGGTCTATAAACGGCCACTTTGGGAGTGTCTGTCTTATGCAGTTGAGATGAGGACTGAAATACACCCTGGTCTCCTGCAGTACCCTCAGGCTTACGAGGATTGGGAAACCCTGCCCTGGTAAACTTGAGCTCAGGCCAATTCTCTGTTCTCGAACCCTGTTTTCTGTTGTTTCAGATGTTTATCAACACAATATGTGCACAGCTGAACATAGACCCTTATCAGGAGTTTTTGATTTTGCCCTTTGCCTTGTGATCTTTGCTTTGTCCTTTGCCTTGTGATCTTTATTGGCCTCAGAATCATGTGATCTTTGTTCTCCTTTTTGCCATTTGAAGCATGTGATCTTTGTGACCTACTCCCTGTTCGTACACCCCTTCCCCTTTTGAAGTCCTTAATAAAAATCTGCTGGTTTTGTGGCTCTGGTGGGTATCACAGTCCTACTGATATGTGATGTCACCCCCGGAGAACCAGCTCTAAAATTTCTCTCTTTGTACTCTTTCTCTTTATTTCTCAGACCAGCCAACACTTAGGGAAAATAGAAAGAACCTATGTTGAAATACTGGGGGTTGGATCCCCCCAATAATGATTAGTGATGATGAGCATTTTGTCATGTTTGTTGGCTGCTTGTATATCTTCTTTCAAGAAGTGTCTGTTCATGTCCTTTGCCCACTTTTTAATGGGGTAGTTTTTTTCTTGTAAATTTGTTTAAGTTTCTTATAGATGCTGGATATTAGATCTTTGTCAGGTGCATAGTTGCAAAAATTCTCTCCCATTCTGTAGGTTGTCTGTTTAATCTGTTGATAGTTTCTTTTGCTCTGAAGAAGCTCTTTAGTTTAATTAGGTCCCACTTGTCAATTTTTGGTTTTGTGGCAATTGCTTTTGGGAACTCAGTCAAAAATTGTTTTCAAGGCCAATGCCACAAATGGTATCTCTCAGGTTTTCTTTTAGGATTTTATAATTTAAGGTCTTACATTTAAATTTTAATCCATTTGAGTTAATTTTATATATTGTGAAAATGTTATATATTGTTAATTTTTATATATTGTGAATAAGGGCCTGGTTTTATTCTTCTGCATATGGCTAGCCAGTTATCTCACCACCATTTGTTGAACAGTGACTCCTTTCTCCTTGGCTTGTTTTTGTTAACTTTGTTGAAGAAAAGATGGTTGTAGGTGTGCAGTTGTATTTCTGGGTTCTCTCTTCTGTTCCATTTGTTTATGTATCTGTTTTGTATCAGTACGGTGCTGTTTTGGTTGCCATAGCCTTATTGTATAGGCTGAAGTTGGGTACAGTGATGTCTCTGGCTTTATTCTTTTTGCTTAGGATTGCTTTGACTATTTGGGCTCTTTCTTGGTTTTCATATGAATTTTAGAATAGTTTCTTCTAATTCTGTGAAGAATGTTAGTAGTTTTTTTTTTTGTTTTGAGATGGAGTCTCACTCTGTGACCCAGGCTGGAGTGCAGTGGCATGATCTTGGCTCACTGCAACCTCTGCCTCCTGGGTTCAAGTGATTCTCCTGTCTCAGCCTCCCAAGTAGCTGGGACTACAGACACATGCCACCACACCGGGCTAATTTTTGTATTTTTAGTACAGACAGGGTTTCACCATATTGGTCAGGCTGGTCTCGAATTCCTGGCCTCAGGTGATCCACCTACCTTGGTTTTCCAAAGTGCTGGGATTACAGGCATAAGCCACTGCACCTGGCCTGAATGTTAGTAGTTTGATAGAAATAGCCTTCAATCTGTAAATTGCTTTGGGCAGTATGGTCATTTTCATGATATTGATTCTTCCAATCTGTGAGCATGGAATGTTTTTTGTGTTGTCTCTGATACTTTCCAGCAGTGTTTTGTAGTCTTCTTGCAGAGATCTTTCACCTCCTTGGTTAGCTGTATTCCTAGGTATTTCATTTTCTTTGTGGCTATTGTAAATGGGATTGTGTTCTTGATTTAACTCTCAGCCTGGGCATTATTGGGTGCAGAGATGCTACTGATTTTTGTACATTGATTTTGTGTCCTGAAACCTTGCTAAAATTGTCTGTCAGTTCCAGGAACCTTTTGGTAGAGTCTCTAGGATTTTCTTTTTTCTTTTTTTTCTTTTTCTCCTTCCTTCCTTCCTTCCTTCCTTCCTTCCTTCCTTCCTTCCTTCCTTCCTTCCTTCCTTCCTTCCTTCTTTCTTTTGTTTTGAGACAGAGTCTCTCTCTGTCGCCAAGGCTGGAGTGCAGTGGTGTGATCTTGGCTCACTGCAAGCTCTGCCTCCTGGGTTCACACCATTCTCCTGCTTCAGTCTCCTGAGTAGCTGGGACTATGGGCGCCCGCCACCATGCCCGCCAAATTTTTTGTATTTTTAGTAGAGATGGGGTTTCACCAAGTTAGCTAGGATGGTCTCAATTTCCTGACCTCGTGATCTGCCAGCCTTGGCCTCCCAAAGTGCTGGGATTACAGGCATGAGCCACCACGCCCGGCCCCTTTAGGATTTTTTAAAGATAGACTCAATCATCAGCAAAGGGAGATAGTTTGACTTCTCCAATTTGGATGTCTTTTATTTCTTTCTCTTGCCTGATTGCTCTGGCTAGGACAGTACTATGTTGAATAGGAGTAGTGAGAGTAGGCATCTTCATTCTGTTCCAGTTCTCAGGGGAATGGTTCCAGCTTCTACCTGTTCAGCATGATGTTGGCTGTGGGTTTGTCATAGGTGGCTCTTACTATTTTGGGGTATGTTTCTTTGACGCCTGGTCTGCTGAGGGTTTTTTTTTTTTTAAATCATGAAGTGATGTTGGATTTTATTGAAAACTTTTTCTGTGTCTATTGAGTTGATCATATAGTTTTTGCTTTTAATTATGTTTATGTGATGAATAACATTTATTTATGTATGCTGAACCAACCTTGCATCCCAGGAATAAAGCCTACTTGGTTGTGGCTTTAACTAAACCACAAGGGTTTAGTTAAAACTCACCATAGCGGTGAATTAACTCTTTGATGTGCGGCTGGATTCAGTTTGCTAGTATTTTGTTGATGATTTTCACATCTATTTTCAACAGAGGCATTGGCCTGGCATTGTCTTTTTTTGTTGTGTCCTGCCAGATTTTGGTATTATGCTGATGGATGGCTTCAAAGAATGAGAGAAGTCCCTCCACCTTGATTTTTAGGAATAGTTTCAGTAGTATTGGTACCAGTTCTTCTTTATATATCTGGCAGAATTCGTATGCAAATCCATGTGGTCCAGGGAATTTTTTGGTTGGTAGGTTTATTTTTATTACTGATTCAATTTCAGAGCTTCATACTGGTCTGCTCAGGGTTTCAGTCTCTTCCTGACTTAATCCTGGCAGACTGTGTGTTTCTAGGAATTTATCCACTCCTCTAGATTTTCTAATTTGTGTGCATAGAGTTGTTCATAGTATTATCTGAGGATCTTTTGTGTTTCTGTGGCATCAGTTGCAAAATATCATGTTTGTCAGTTCTGATTATACTTATTTGGATCTTCTCTTCTATTTTTCTTTGTTAGTCTAGCTAGTTGAAACATTTTCTCAGCATTTACTTGTCTGAGAAGGATTTTATTTTTCTTTCATGTATGAAGCTCTGTTTGGTGAGATATGAAATTCTTGGTTGAATTTCTTCTCTTTAACAATGCTGAAAATAGGCCCCCTTCTCTTCAGGCATTTAAGGTTTCTTCTGAGAAGTCTGCTCCTAGCCTGATGGGATTCCCTTTGTATGTGACTTGACTCTTCTCTCTAGCTGCCTTTAAAATTTTTTCTTTTGTGTTAACCTTGGTGAATCTGATGACTATGTACCTTGGGGATTGTCATTTTTTATAGTATCTATCTGGGGTTTCCTGTGTTTCTTGGACTTGCACGTCAACTTCTCTATCAAGATTAGGTAAATTTTCATGGACTGTATCCTCAAATATACTTTCCAAGTTGCTTATTCTCTCTCCTCTCTCAGGAATGCCAATGAGTCATAGATTTGGTGTCTTTACATAATCCCATATTTCTCAGAGGTTTTGTTCATTTTTCTTAATTCTTTTTTCTTTATTTTTGTCTTAGTTGATTCAAGGAATTGGTCTTTGAGCACTGAAATCCTTTCTCCAGCTTGGTCTATTCTGCTGTTACTACTTTTCATTATATTATGAAATTATTGTAGTGAGTTTTTCAACTCTAGAAGTTCAGTTTGATCCTTTCTTAAAATGGCTATTTCATTTTTACCTCTTGGATTGCTTTACTGGATTCCTTGGATTGGGTTTCAACTTTCCCCTGAATCTTGATGAGCTTCCTTGCCATCCAGATTCTGAATTCTATGTTTCTATGTTTGTCAATTCAGTTATTTCAGACTGCTTAAGAACCATTGCTGGGGAGTTAGTGGACCCATTTGGAGATAAGGGGATACTCTGGCTTTTTGAATTGCTAGAGTTCTTGCTCTGATTATTTTTCATATGGGAGGGTTGATGTTCCTTTAGTTGTGGCATAAATTGAGTATATTTAGTTGGTTTCATTTCTGGATGCTTCCAGAAGGCCAGGGCTCTGTACAGGATCTTTATGTGTGGGTGAATTCTTGGGCTTGGTTTCACAGGTAGATATTGGAAGGATAATTTTTCTTGTTGTAGTTTGAGCTGCAAACCAGTAGATGACGCCTAAGAGTAATGGCAGGTAGCTAGGCTAATAACCAGGCATATGAGTTTTGTACCTCCTCACATTGGCAGGCCTGCTCTATGTGGCTGGCAGGAAGTGATGGCCCCCTCACCAGGTCTGCTCCTGGGCTGTGGGGGAGTTCCCTCTGATCACTCATGTTTATTTTGTTAGGTGTTTTGGGTCTAGGGTGCCCCCTTGGCCAGAGCCTGTGACAGGGAGACACGTTACACCCCTTCTGGACCGGCCTTGTGTAGGGAGGTACACCCTGCTCCCATCCACCCCCGGAACCTACGCGTCTTCTCCGTCTCAGTGCACTGAGAGTGGGGGCTCGTACTTCACTCCAGTGTGGGCCACAGATCTTGGCTTTGTACTCTCGAGCTGCTCTGGAAGCACCAGACGTCCCACAGCTTGGGGTTGGATTCTGGCTGCACTGAAAGAGCTGATGTGCTCCTGGTTTGCCAGGAATTTACTCAGGTGGAGCAATGCATTGAGGCTGGGCTGTGGCGGCTGCACTGTGTACCCACCCCTGTGGGACAGCTGGGCTTGGGCCCTGGGAGGGGCTGGAGGGCAGGAGGGCTTGTGGAACAGACTTGCCCCACTCCCATGGGGAAGCTAGCCCTATCCTCTCTAGGCTAGAAGTCAGTGGGAGCCAGTGCCTCCTAGAGGGGGATGGGGAGCCCTAGGAGATGGGTGTCTATGGCTGATCTCTGCTGGAGCTGCCCAGCCCACAAAAATTCCCAGGCTCCACACTATCTGAAGGTCTGTCTCTTCCTCTTCCCTGGGGAGATCCCCTTGCCAGCTCACACATCCATGGGGGATGCGAGGTCCCCTGTAGCTAGGATCCCAGATATCCACGGCAAGAGTGAGCCGTTCCTCACTCACCTCTTTACTGGGAGACCTTCAGGGGTGGAACTAGCCCTAGCATTCAGGTCACCTGTGCAGGGTTCCCAGCTTCCTCCCTCTTCAGTCTTGGCATCAATGCTGCCTCTCCATCTACTCTTGGCTTTTTCTCTCCAGAGATCTGTCCAAATTATGATGGTTTTCTTGATAATTAGGTCTCTCTTGGTGGGAGCAGCACTTGTTGGCTGCATCTAGTTGGCCATCTTGTCCGCCCTCCTGTAGGAAAAAAAATCTATACCTGTTTTCTATTCTCATTATTTTCTGCTTTTTATTAGTTCCTTCATCTTCATACTTGAGTTCATTTTCTTTTTTTAAAAAATTTATTGAGATGGGTGCTTAGCTCATTAACTTTCAGACTTTCTTTTTTAGTATCCTCTGCATCTGGGGCTGTATATTTTCTTATATATCCTGTTTTAACTGCTGTGTTATTCTGAATATTTCATTACTCCTTAAAAAAAAAAAAAAAAAAAAAGAGGAATCAACAGGTCAGAGGCAAATAAGTATTTACTCAGAAATGAGGGTTGCAACCCAGATGGCAGTTAGAGGCTGCATCACCTGAGAGGAGTGAGGAGGTTCACATTTATAGGAATTCATTTAGATTACATAAATGTTCAAATTATTTTATTGGTGGATTAAACAAAGAAGTCTTTAACCATTAGTAGAAGGGTGCATTTGCATCAGTTAGGAAAAACCTATATGCATGCTACAGCCTGATGATTTCTTTTTGCCCAGAAAAGTCAATGCACTGAGAACAGCAGGTGTTGCAGCAAAGAGGTTACTAATCCCACGGCCAGCCAAGTGAGAAGGACAAGAGATAATTCTCAAATTTGCCTCCCTGAGAATTTGGAGGGGAGGGATTTTCAGGGATAGTTTGGTAGGCAGGGGGTTAGGGAATGGAGAATGCTTATTGGTTGAGTCAGGGGTGAAATCACAGGGGGTTTAAGCTGTCTCCTTGCATTGAGTTAGTTCCCGGGTGTAGGTCACAGGACTAGTTGAATCAGTTTCTTGATACGGGTAACAGTTTGGGTGGTGCCAGCTGGTCCATTAGAATGCAAGGTCTGAAAATTACCTCAAACACCAGTCTTGATGTTATCTATTGGAGCAACTGGGGAGGTTATATCTTGTGACCTCAGCTACATGACTCCTGAACCATAATTCTAAGCTTGTGGCCAATTTGTTAGTTTTATACAGGTGGTTTCAGTCTCCAAGCAAGGAGGGGGTTAGTTTTGGGAAAGGATTGTTATAATCTTTGCTTTAAAGGTAAACCATAAGCTAAGTGTGGTTCTCACACCTGTAATCTCAGCACTTTGGGATTATATCTGTGTGCTGCTTGGATTCTCTTGCTTTGTATAGGTTCTGGGAGCAGCTCCTCTAGAATTTTGGTGATTTATTTTATTTTATTTTATTTTTTTAGTGGAGTCTTGCTCTGTGCACTCAGTGCACTCAGGCTGGAGTGCAGTGGTGTGACCTCAGCTCACTGCAACCTCTGCCTCCAGGGTTCAAGTGATTCTCCTGCCTCAGCCTCCCAAGTAGCTGGGATTACAGGTATGCACCACCATGCCTGACTAATTTTTGTATTTTAGTAGAGACGGGGTTTCACCATGTTGGCCAGGCTGGTCTCGAACTTCTGACCTCAAGTGATCTGCCCACCTCGGCCTCCCAAAGTGCTGGAATTACAGGCATGAGCCACCATGCCCAGCCCTGGAGATGTTTCTCTTTTTTCATGGGGAAACTTAAAAGGAGTTTAGTGGTGTCAAAGTTGTCAGAAAGAGTTCTCATGTTTGTATACCTGATAACAAAACCATCCACTATCAGAGGCAGGAAGATCTCTTGAGCCCAGGAGTTTGAGCCTAGCTTGGGTAACATAGTGAGCCTTTGTCTCTACAAAAAATAAAAAAAATTAGTCGGGTACGATGGCACGCATTTGTGGTCCCAGCTACTTGGGAGGCTGAAGTGGGAGGACTACTTGAGCCCAGGAGGTCAAGGCTGCAGTGAGCAGTGATTGTGCCATAGTACTCAAGCCTGGGTGACAGAGCAAGCCTCTCTCTTTCTGTGCATGTGTCTCTAAAGTTAAACTATAACTTTCAGCCTTTCTTTTTAAATATCCTCTGCATTTAGGGATATATATATATTTAGCTCCCATAGTTAGCTTGGCTTACACCAGGAGTGAACAAAGACAGCTTGTGAGGTTAGAAGCAGGATTGAGTCAGCTATGTCAGATTTCTCTCACTGTCATAATTTTAGCAAAGGTGATTTCATGGAGTGTTCCTAAAGATAAGGACCAGTTTCCTTGTCTTGTATATTGTTAAGAGTATGGTTGTTTGTGAAGGAAATGTTTTTCATAGTTCCTTTGTGGTCTCAACATTCATCAAACAGTTCAACATGGAGTCAGTAGCCTAAGATAGACTCACTGATGTTAAGTCTGAAACATTGCTAAGTTCACAATTTCTAATATCCTGGTTGTGTTAAAAAAATGTGTATTCTGCAGTTATTTGATGTAATGTTGTATATACATCTATTAGGTCATGTTTATTAATTATATTGTTAAAATCTTATACTGACTGGTTTGATCTTATCTTTTCAATTATTGAGAGATTAAACCCTTGCTTTGAGTTCAATTTTCTCTTCTTTTTTTTCTAGTTTCCTAAGGTAGAAGCTTAGATTTCTGATTTGATACTTTTCTTCTTTCATATAGGAATTTAATGTTATAAATTTCCTTTTAAGCACTGCTTTAGCTGCAGCCCACAAATTTTGATATGTTATATTTTCATTTTCATTCCACTTAAAATAGTTCTTAATTTCCCTTGAGGTTTCCTCCTTGACAATTAGTTATTTAGAAGTATGTCCTTTAACTTCACAATATTTTGGGGGGATTTTCCAGATCTCTTTCTGTTATTGTTTTTTACTTCAATTCTTTTGTGATATTTTAGTCCTATTTTTTATTTGTTATTTTCTTATTCTATTTTGTTTCTATATGGGTTTGGAATCTTTGTTTTTCTATTATTTTACTAGTTTACTAGTTTAAAATTTTAATAATGAATTTTTAATAAACTCTGAAGTTAATTAGTATCTTAACTATTTTCCTGTAAAATGTAAGGCCTTAGGAAACTTTTACGCTAAATATTCCCCAGCTTACTTGCTTCTATTTTCCATCATTTTAATTTTGAATGTCTAACTCCACAAAGCAGTGATTATCTTTTGTTATAGGTCAGGCTCCCCTGAGAAACATTCTGCAATGGAGACTGGTGTGTAAGTTGATTAGACAGTGGTTTTGGAATCAATATCTGCGTGTGTTTGTGGGGTGGGGTGGTGGCAGGCTGAAGGAAGTAGGACTGGTGACAGGGACAACCTGCACTCTGGTGCAGTCACAACAAAGTGCTCAGCCGATCTTGTGGGAAGTTGTGGAGCTGAGATGGCCCTGCAGACTTGTCTCTCACTGAGGCAAAGGGGCTCTCCCTTTGAGAGTAATTCTCAGAGAGGGATTCATTTGAGTGTTATCAGCAGATAGCTCTCCCAGCAGCCGGGGGAACCACTGCTTTAATCCTGAAAGGGGTGGAGGGAATCTGGTTGGTGCACCATAGCATCCACTGGAATCCATTTGTGTGCTGCTTAGACCCACTTGCTTTGCATAAGTTCTGGGAGCAACTCTTCCAGGATTTTGGTGATGTCTTTTCATGGGAAAAAGTAAAAGAAGTTTACTGGTGTGCAAGTTGTCAGAAAGGTTCTCATGTTTGTATGCCTGATAACAAAACTATCACAAGAGATGGCAACAATCACAACCTTGCAAAGTCCATTGCAACCTTACACAAAAAATACTTCTGCAAAGGCATTTGCCCAGCAACCGTCTGTTCAGCCTCGAACTGGCGTCACCCTTGTTATTGACCCTGATAGCCAAGGATAATCATCTCATTTCTGTTTTTGTTTGCTTGAGATGAGGTCTTGCTCTGTCACCCAGTCTGGAGTGCAGTGGCGTGATCTTGGCTCACTGCAACTTCCACCTCCTGGGCTCAAGAGATTCTCCCACCTCAGCTTCCTGAGTAGCTGGGACCACAGGCACGCACCACCACGCCTGGATAATGTTTTGTATTTTGGTAGAGATGGGATTTCGCCATGTTGCCCAGGCTGGTCTCAAACTCCTGAGCTCAAGCAATCCGCCTGAACCTTGGCCTCTCAAAGTGCTGGGATCACAGGCATGAGCCACCATGCCCTGCCAATAACTTCAAAACAATTGTGTAATCCTCCTCATTTTTTCTTTAAAAATTTTTGTCTTCCTTTACTTCCCTGAATATATACATAGTTTATTATGGCATATGTATTCCCATTGCAAAGCCTTATTGCTAAATAAATACCTTTTTCTTTTAGAAGGTCTCTCTCTGTTATTTCGTTTAACAGTGGGATAAATTACAGCTCCCACTGCTACAACTGGTCTCTAGGCTTCACTTGTCCCTTACCACTCATTCTAGGTTCCTCTTATTCTAGAGTAGTATTGCTGCTAGTCTAGTGACTTACCTTGTGGTCTGACTCAGATCTTCATTCTTAAAGTTCTGAAAGCCTGGTTACCTTTCCCTTCTCAGGTTGTAATTGCTGAGTTTGTAATTTACAATAAAAGTTGGGCCGGTTGCGTTGGTTCATGCCTGTAATCCCAGCATTTTGGGAGGTCCGAGGCAGGTGGATCAACGAGGTCAGGAGATCGAGACCGATCCTGGCTAATACAGTGAAACCCCGTCTCTACTAAAAGTACAAAAAATTAGCCGGTGGGTGGTGGCGGGCCGCCTGTAGTCCCAGCTACTCGGGAGGCTGAGGCAGGAGAATGGCGTGAACCGGGAGGCGAGCTTGCAGTGAGCCGAGATCGCCCCACTGCACTCCAGCCTGGGCGACAGAGCCGAGATTCTGATCTCAAAAAAAAAAAAAAAAAAAAAAAAAAAAAAAAAAAAAAAAAGTTGGGCAAGGAGGCCAGGCATAGTGGCTCACGCCTGTAATCTTAGCACTTTGGGAGGCCAAGGTGGGTGGATCACTTGAGGTCAGACATTTGAGACCAGCCTGGCCCAAACATGATGAAACCTCAGCTCTACTAAAAATACAAAAATTAGCTGGGTTTGGTGGCGTTCGCCTGTAATCCCAGCTTCTTGGGTGACTGAGGCACAAGAATCGCTTGAACCCAGAAGGTGTAGGTTGCAGTGAGCTGAGATCATGCCACTGCACTCCAGCCTGGGCGACAGAGCGAGATTCTGTCTCAAAAAAAAAAAAAAAAAAAAAAAAAAAAAAAAAAAAAAAAAAAAAAAAAAAATTGGGCAAGGAAGTGCCAATTTTTTGGTTGAGACACCACAATGGATCACCTGGATGCCAAACATATTCTTCATCCCTAATCTTGATGATTAGGGTTAGTCATCCCTCCCAGGATAGTGAGTCTTTCATGCTTGTTAGTCTCTCAGTGTGAGAAATGTGAAGCTGCAGCTGTAGCTTTAAGTTTAATGGGACACCCACTACGTTTCCCAGAACTGAGAACTAATATCTCTTAGCTATAGAGCTCAATGTGACAGGGACAGGAAGTATAGATTCCCAAAATGGGTCACTAGGAGTGATGGTGAACAGGGCAGTTTTATGTCTACCCCTGGGTTCCCCAGGTTCATGTATTCTGTGTATCAGAGATAACACCATGCCATGGTCATGTGTACTGTCATGGAGAATGGCAGCCCATTTCCACAGGGTTTCCAGATCCCATTTCAGAGCTTGCTGCCTTGAACTACTTCCAACACCAACTGTTTCAGGTCAGATTTCCTGGGTAACAGACTCAGATGGAGATTTGCGTGCAGGAAGTTTACTGGGAAATGCATGTGGTCTCAACACCTGTGAGGTGAAGGATTGAAGAAAGCAGGACTGGCCAGAAGAAGGTGAATTGTGATGTAGTCATAACAGAGCTTCAGTTGATTTCATAAGAGCCTCTGCAGCTGGGATGGCTGTGAAAAATTGTCCTCCATTGAGGTAAAGGGGCCAAGCTTCTCAATCCACATCAACCAGCCACTGGATGTGAACCGCTTCTGGGAAGTAAATGTGCCCCTTGGGCAAGGTGGCTCTTTTCAATGGATAGGAGTTGGTTCTCCTCACTTGGATTCATAATGGTTCATTTTGTGTTTGGTAATTTTCTTTTTAGAGACAGAGTTTCACTCTGTTGCCCAGGCTGGAGTGCTGTAGCATGATCGTGGCTCACTGTAACCTGGGCTCAAATGATCCTCTCATATCAACCTCCTGAGTA
This sequence comes from Rhinopithecus bieti, assembly GCF_001698545.2. Lineage (NCBI taxonomy): Eukaryota > Metazoa > Chordata > Mammalia > Primates > Cercopithecidae > Rhinopithecus > Rhinopithecus bieti. Next base: position 1,628,351 of record NW_016811706.1, read on the forward strand.
GCTGGGGCTGCAGGCACGTGCCACCACGCCTGGCTAACTTTTAAATTTTTGGGAAATAAGGATGGGGTCTCACTCTGTTGTCCAGGTTGGTCTTTAGCTACTGGCCTCAAGCAATCCTCCTGCCTTGGCTCCCCAAAGCACTGGGGTTACAGGCGTGAGTCAATGCATCTGGTTGATGTGTTTGGTATTGTTTTCTGAGCTCCTACTTAGTTAACTTAATCTGTGGAAATTTCAAGGACCTCCGAGGAGGATTGCTTATGCTTCTTCCACATCTCAATTTAGTTTATTTTCTCAGCTTGGAATTTCCTTGACTAGATGTGGTTATGTTAGCATGAACTTCAGGCCTGAGTGAGAACAGGCCAGTGATTTTACACTCTTATGGGAGAATATTACTATTACACTATTATTATTGTTGTTAATTATTTTCTGGCCTGAGCTATGGCAGAGGCAGATAGCTTTTGTGGTGGCTTCCCTTTGCTCGAAGACAAATAATGAAAAGAAAGAGCTTACCTATCACTTTCTTAGATTGTAGGATTATAAACCTAGAAACCCCCAAATGCTAGTGAAAAAACACTAGAATTTATAATATTTTGGCAAGATGGCTGTGTAGAAGATACATTTGCAAAAAGTATCTGTTCTCTGTACTATTTATAAGCACTTAGAAGTGGAAAGGGGAAAATATCTCATTCACATTAACAACTGAAAGTGCCAAATATTTAGAAAACAATTTAATAAAAAAGGCATTGAATCATATTAAGAACACTATAAAATTTTAGTGAAATGTACAAAATAGAATCTGAACAAAGGAAAACTACATACACCCTGAGATTTAAAATGTAATATTATAAAAGGTTAGCTTTCTAAAAATTATTACGTATATTGACTGTATGATTATGTATGTTGTAATCCCAATTCAAGTCTCAACATACTTTTGGTGAAAATTGATTAAAATATATTAAAAATTTCATGAAAGAATAAATTGGAATAGGTTTATGAGACAGAACATACAAATGTGGCAAAACATTGACAGTGAGTGGTTAGATAGGAAAGATACATGTGAGCTTGTGATAATATTTTACAACTTTTCTGTAAGTTTAAATGACTTTTTTTTCCCTTTTGTTATGAGAAGGAGTCTTGTTTTGTTGCCCAGTACAATGGCACGATCTAGCCTCACTGCAGCCTCTGCTTCCTGGTTCAAGCGATTCCCCTGCCCGAGTAGCTGGCATTACAGGCATGTGCCATCACGCCTGGCTGATTTTCGTAGTTTTAGTAGACACAGGGTTTCGCCATGTTTGTCAGGCTAGTCTCAAACTCCCGACCTCACATGATCCACCTACCTTGGCCTCCCAAATTACTTTTGAAAATAAAAAGTTTAATTAATCTTTTCTTAAAAAGAGGATAACAAGGAAGACTTGTTATATCAGACAGCAGAACATAGCAAAAAGCTGCCGCAATGAAATCAATAAGGTATTTGTGTCAGAATAGACAAATATGACAAGTTGAAGAGAAGACAAAACCCAGACAGAATTGCAGATGGATTAAAAATTTAAAATGAATAGCAAAACAATATGTGTTTATATAAATACAATAATGGATAAAACTATGGACTAAGATATGGTAGAATTTTTTCCCTAGTTTGTTTTTTAAATTTTGGAGGGTACATCATAGCTGTGTATATTTATGGAGTACATAAGTTGTTTTGATACAGGCATGCAGTGTGAAATAAACACATTATGGGGAATGGGGTGGTAGATTGTTAATATGAGTTGCCAGGATGATGTTTGGCAGGGAAGAAATGAGGAGGAAGAAAGGGAAGCCATTCCTAAAAGGAAAGGAAAAGCTACCATGTTAACAAAAAATACGATGTAGGATTCTATCAAAGGTGTTGATGTAAAATTATATAAATATATGTTTATTTAAAATAAACATTTTATAAATTAAAATGAAAATCAATTAAAATTTGCAAAGAAATTTTGTGAGCTTCTTGGTAATTACATGTGTATCGGGTTTTTTTTTTGCTAATATTCAGTTAAAAAGGTAAAATTTAGTTAGTATCTTTTAAAATCATTTTTGTGTTATAATTTATATTTCCATGATTGCATTTTTTGGTTGATACTATCCCCAGTTCACACAAGTGAAGCTATGGTTCAGTGAAGTATAAAAGCAGTGATATAAATAGTAATGCAAGTATAGCAACCCAAAATAAGCCCATATGATTGCGAGCAGGCCTTTCCTGTGGGATATAGAATGTGAATCTATAATGCCAAGTAACTGTGGGGACTTTTGGACAAGCAGCTGAAAAGAAAATGCCAATAAAATCACTCCCTCTCTAAATCTTAGTTGCTTTAATTAACTCTTTAATTTGGTTAAACATTTGCATGAAATTTGGGTTTCAAGATCTAGCATCATTGTCTATCTAGTGATAATTTTCCTGAATTATGAGAGAAAGTAGAACAAGATGAGGATATAAATGTATTTCAAAATAGAGACAGGGTCTTGCTCTATTGCCCAGGCTAGAGTGAGTGGCACAATCAAAGCCCACTGCATTCTTGAACTCCTGGGCTCAAGCAATCCTCCCACCTCAGTAGCTAGGAGTATAGGCACATGCCAATCCCGAGTAGGTAGGACTATAGGCACGTGCCACTATGCCTGGCTAATTTTTATATTTTTGTAGAGACAGAGTCTTGCTATGTTGCCCAGGCTGGTCTCCAACTCCTCGCCTCAAGTGATCCTCCTGCCTCAGCCTCCCAAAGTGCTGGCAGTATAGGCATGAGCCACTGCAGGCACAAGGTGAGGATATTAACTGTAAGATGTAATGGCCATTATTACTGTGGATCTCAGGGTGTTCCTTCTAAATGGTAGGCCTCGGCTCTGTCTAGAAATGCCAACTCACCTACAGACTACAGTTTCACATGGAAAACGTGCCTTGAAACACATGCTTTCAATTTCTTTATTTTTAGAAATAAAGACTATTATTATTATTATTATTATTATTATTATTATTTGAGATGGAGTCTTGCTCTGTTTCCCAGGCTGGAGTGCAATGGCGTGGTCTTGGCTCATTGCAACCTCCACTTCCTGGGTTCAAGCGATTCTCCTGCCTCAGCCTCCTGAGTAGCTGGGATTACAGACTCCTGCCAGCTTGCTCGGCTAATTTTTGTATTTTTAGTAGAGACGGGGTTTTTGCCATGTTGGTCAGGCTGGTCTCGAACTCCTGACCTCAAGTAATTCGCCTGCCTTGGCCTCTCAAAGTGCTGGGATTACAGGCGCGACCCCACCATGCCCGGCCTGAAATTTTTATTTTATAAATAAAGAAATTTATTTTAGAAATAACATTTTATTTTGTTCATCTCCAAAAGGTGATTTCTGGTTTTAGAAACCTGGGTTTTTTCCCACAGCATCTGAGAGAACGAACGTAATTTTTAGTTTATTTTTAACAAAACCCAGGTAAGTTTATTGTAAATGCCTCTTCACCATCTTGATTCAGCTCTCGACCTCCATGCAGAGCACCCTGAGTAAACCTCTCTGGAAAGGGAGATTTTGGCAGGAGCTTTCTTCCTGGACAGGGAGAGCTGAGTGAGAGCTTTCTTCCACGAGCTGTGCTTAACTTCTTTCCACATACTTCCTCTTTCAGTGCTGTAGTCATTGTGTATTGTTCTCCTTTGGACAATCTCCAAGAGGCTGCATCTTTCTCTGGATGTTTGCAGTTGTTTCCATAGACACTTTCTATCCTCTTTTCCAGATGACTCCCAGGTATCGTATTTTACAAACATTTCTAGGGAAATAATGGTTCCTTTTGCCGGAGGCATGTTTATTTTCTTTTCTGCACTTAGTTGTGATTCCTGACCTGTATGCTGATTTTTATTGCTTATAGTGAAGGGCCGAGGTATAATCAAATTACAGGCAAGCAGGCTGCTGCCTTAGGTCTTGACTTGGCCGAAAGTGTAGAAAACCCCTGTGATTCTTGAGACCCTGGCCCACCATTTTACTCTGTCACAGGTACTTAGTCCATAGCCTAGGGCAGGAGGCATTTTACACAAGACTCCACTATTGGAAGGACTAGTCCTCAGCACAAGTTTTTCTTATCTGTCCCTTTCCCACATGGTTCAAGGTCACCCTCAGCCATATTCTCAACAAAGCTTAGCGTGATAGGATTCCCATTCCTGTCATGTACCCTTGCAGTGCCTCTGGGTGGAATGTGGAGAAATGGAGTGGCTCCACTTTTGCTGTGTTTCTGAACGTGTATCTCTTGCTATCAGGACTTTCTGCTCATCCCTCCCGGCACACCAAGATCCTCCATCTTCCCTTTACTCCTGCCACTTCATATACTGGTAATCCATGGTATAGAAGACAGGATTAAACTGAGAGGACTTTTCCCTGACTCTGAATACATGTAGGAGATAATGATATGGAAGACCGTCAGTTTGTAAGTCTTAAACAGATTGATTGAGATAAATGTTCCCTGAAACATAAGAAATCAAGTTGGTGGGTGCAGCGGCTCATGTCTTAATCCTAGCACTTTGGGAGGCCGAGGAAGGCAGATTGCCTGAGCTCAGAAGTTCGAGACCATCCTGGCCAACATGGAGAAACTCTGTCTCTACTAAAAATACTAAAATTAGCCGGGCATGGTTACACATGCCTGTAGTCCCAGCTACTTGGGAGGCTGAGGCAGGAGAATCACTTGAGCCTGGGAGGCAGAGGTTGCAGTGAGCCAAGACCGTGCCACTGCATTCCAACCTGGGTGACAGAGTGAGACTTGGTCTAAAACAAAAAAGGAAGAAGAAAGAAGAAATCAGTTCAGGTTTAGAGATGAGGATAAGAAGATGAATGGTGGCATGAAGGAGCTAACAGCTACTTGTCACCATAACATGAAGCTTGATGCCAGCAAATTAAAGGAACTATTCAGAACTAGTATCCTTAGCTCTACTTGCTTAGGGGCACTGATCTTATAGAGGTTCCAGACACAAGCTTGTTCAGTCTTGAAGTCCAATCTTTCCACTGGCTTGCGTCTTTCCCACTTTCCGTGGCCAACTCTGAGGCTGTCTACAAGTTATTAGTCTTAGATTTATGTAATGTCTCAATGCCAATGTAGTATTTGGTTATTTATCGTAGAAGTGGTTGGGGTGGGGAATCTGATAATAGCTAGATTCTTTTTTCTTTTAAAAAAAGGCAGGTTCTCACTTTGTCTCCCAGGATGGATAGAGTGCAATGGAGTGAACATGGCTCACTGCAGCCTCGACCTCCTGGGACTACAGGCACATGCCACCATGCCCAGCTAATTTTTGTATTTTTTTTTTTTTTTTTTTGTAGAGATGGGGTTTTACCATGTTGCCCAGGCTGGTCTCAAACTCCTGGGCTCAAGTGATCCACCAGCCTCAGCCTCCCAAAGTGCTGGGGTTACAGGTGTGAGACATTGTGCCTGGCCTAGATGCTTTCATACAGGCTTTTCAATTATGCATTTTACTTAAGTAGGAAGTCTTAGGATCCAAGTTATATCTGATTGTTGTAGTCTACATTCCCATATTCTATTTCTATTTCTGAGCCTTCAGTCATGAGCTCAGAACTCATTCTGGGCTTTGTTACATGGCTGGGTTGGTTGGACAAGTGCCAGCTTTGATCCTGAGACTGCGGCATGTGATGACATACACCCCCTCTCCGCATTCTGTATGTCTCTAGTGGGGAGGGGGAAGCTGGCCATAGAACTTTATTGTATTTTCTGATTCCTCACTTATATTGCCCCCATGGCCTTCTTTGTTCCTAAAGTAACCAGAGACAGTGCTTCCTAGAACCAACCCTACAAAAAACAAAGGGATAAACAAAGCCAAATGGGAAGCTGGATCAAGGTTTGAACTCTTTCTGGGTAGAGAACAATACCTGGTATGGACTAGATACTGGGAGAGGGAAAGGAAAAGTAGGGTGAATTATGGAAGGAAGCTGGCAGGCTCAGCGTTTCTGTCTTGGCATGACCAGTCTCTTTTCATTCTCTTCCTAGATGTAGGGCTTGGTGCCAGAGCCCCTGAGGCTTTCTGCATGAATATAAAGAAATGAAACTGAGTGATGCTTCCATTTCAGGTTCTTGGGGGCAGCCAAAATGAGGTCGTTTGTCCCTCTGTTCCTGGTGGGCATCCTGTTCCCTGCCATCCCGGCCAAGCAATTTACAAAATGTGAGCTGTCCCAGCTGCTGAAAGACATAGATGGTTATGGAGGCATCGCTTTGCCTGAATGTGAGTCCCCCCTTCCTTGTTTCATCCATTCCTCATGTGATTCTCTCCTCCGTCCCCTCTTTCCTGCACGTCGCTCCTCCACTTTTACTTAATTATCTAATCATCCTCTTTTCTGCTCATTTGCATACTCTTATTTCATGTATGTATGTATGCATGTATGTATGTATGTATTTATTTTTGAGATGGAGTTTCACTCTTGTTGCCCAGGCTGGAGTGCAATGGTGTAATCTCTGCTCACTGCAACCTCTGCTTCCTCGGTTCAAGTGATTCTCCTGCCTCAGCCTCCCAAGTAGCTGGAATTACAGGCACCCACCATCATGCTGGCTAATTTTGTACTTTTTGTAGAGACAGGGTTTCACCATGTTGGCCAGGCTGGTCTCAAACTCCTGACCTTGTGATCCGCCCGCCTCAGCCTCCCAAAGTGCTGGGATTACAGGCATGAGCCACCACGCCTGGCCCATTTATTTTCCTATCCTTTCTTTCTCTTATTGTCTGACTTTTTTTGGAATTCTCCATCTCATCTTATCAAGAAACTCTGAGCTTTGCCATCTTTGGAGATTGGCTGGAAACCATTTTTATGTCTTAGAATTACAAGTCCTCCTTTATGCGGATCCTGGACATCTCTGTGGTATCTCTTTCTCATCTTTCCCTCAGTCATCTGTACCATGTTTCACACCAGTGGTTATGACACACAAGCCATAGTTGAAAACAATGGAAGCACAGAATATGGACTTTTCCAGATCAGTAATAAGCTTTGGTGCAAAAGCAGCCAGGTCCCTCAGTCAAGGAATATCTGCGACATCTCCTGTGACAGTGAGTAGCCCCTATAACCCTCTTTCTCTGTTTTTCTGAGGCCTGCCCTTGGGATAATCTCCTTTTTAGTGCCAAGCAGACCTCGGGCTTCGTTGCCTTGGCTGGGCTCTACAAAAATTGTGGGACTTGAATTGGCAGTACTGGGTAAGAAGCTGTTTGGATTCTTCATGGTCATCAAATCCCCAGACAGTTCTCTGAGGTTCGGGGGTAGACAATCTGAGCAGTCTGAGAGTCTTGGAATCTTATTCTCTGCATTTTCAGGGTAAGTCAGTTGATGAAGCTGATGATTCCTCCAGAGATATCCCAGGGAAATGAAGGAAGTCCCTACCCAGGGTTAGACATTACCACATTGGTCCTTTCATATAAAAAGACAACAGGCACAAGCCTTGAGTTTAGAGAACCCACTGGATCCAGGGGTTGGGGGAACTCAGTGACTTTCTGGGTAGTACGTCTCAGCTCTCTCATTCCTTTCCCTGTAACTCCTGCCAGAGTTCCTGGATGATGACATTACCGATGACATAATGTGTGCCAAGAAGATCCTGGATATTAAAGGAATTGACTACTGGTGAATCCTTATTCTATTATTTCCCCATCCTCCTTCTCCTTACCCCGTTAGCCCAGCACCCCTTTCCTCTTACCCTATCTCTTGGTCATTTAATCTAGAATACAGTCTCTGAAACAAAACTTACCTAAAGAGTCAGGTTTCTGTTATTAAGCCTCTCTCGCTCCACTCCTCGGTAGCAACTTTCCTAATAAGGGGTTGCCTAATGGAGGGCTCAGACCCAGGCCTCCTTTCACTTAGATTTGGACGTCTAATTCCACTTGCTTAGTTCTATGCCCTCAAGCAAGCTGTTGGTCTCATTGCATCTCTTTTTTTAACCCTACAATTTTCTTGGATTATTTTTTTATGGACTGTATTCCACTTGATGGCTTGTGTCCCTTGACATCAGGCCAGGAATGTCTTACTGTAATTCTCATCCACACTCTTTCACTTCAGCCTTCCTGGGAATGAATCTAGATGGAAATTCAAGCCAAGATTCAGTCAGCTAACTCACCTTGTCCCTTTCTCCATTATCAGGTTGGCCCATAAAGCCCTCTGCACTGAGAAGCTGGAACAGTGGCTTTGTGAGAAGTTGTGAGCATCTGCTGTCCTTGGCATCCCTGCCCACCCCACATTCCTGGGGTGCCTCTTCCCTAACGCCACCTCAGTTTGCTGCTTTCTGCTCCCCCAAAGCTTATCTGTCTCTGAGCCTTGGGCGCTGTAGTGACATCACTGAACTCTTGAGGACTATTTTCCGGAGATCCAGGAGTGGTGCACTGAGCTCTAGACCCTTGCTTAGTGCCCCCGATGGCGCTTTCACTACAGCACAGATTTCACCTCTGTCTTGAATAAAGATCCCAATTTGAAATCACTGGCTGTATTTTTTTTCCCCCTGGAGGAAAGGGGAAGAAATAGGATGAGTAGGTGGACACTGAAGCCGTAGGTCATAGCCACCTTCTGTCTCTACTGAAGAAGAAGTAGACTGAATTTACAATAGAAAGGTGAAGGTTACTTTCTGCACCAACTCAATGCAACAAACTTTTATTGATCACCTAATCTATTTAAGGAACTGTAGAGGGATCCAAAGTTGGCTGAATACTAGCCAGGTGTGGTGCTCCCTCCTGTAATTCCAGCACTTTGGGAGGCTGAGGTGGGCAGATCTCTTGAGGTCAGGAGTTTGAGACCAGCTTGGCCAACAGCGAAACCCTGTCTCTACTCAAAATACAAAAATTATCCAGGTGTGGTGGCAGGTGCCTGTAATTCCAGCTACTCAGGAGGCTGAGGCAGGAGAATTGTTTGAACCTGGGAGGCGGAGGTTGCAACGAGTTGAGATCGTGTCATTGCACTCCAGCCTGTGTGCTCCATCTCAAAAAACTAAAACAATAACAAAAAACAAAAACACAAAGTTGGCTGAATGGCCTTTGCCCTCAACGACTAACGCGAGAAATAAGATAAACATTAAAAAATAGTTACAATATAAGGAAGAGAGTTATAAGCATCATAAGAGAGGTTAGAAATGTGTACTGGGCATTCACAAAAGGAAAGATAATTTTTATTTGGAGGGGATGTTGGGAAAAAGGAATCAAGAAAGGGTTTCTGAAAGGGAGAGCATTTAGGCTGGTTTTAAAGTCTGTGTGGGATTTTGACAAGTGGAGATGTGGGTTGGGAAAAGGAAGAGCATGGGTGGGAACCCAAGAATCTGAAATGGGTGACTTGAGGGGGTTGAAGGATTTCTTTATCCTTCATGAGGAGCTGTGAAAGGAACTCTTCCTGTCTCTGGAAACCAGAGAGAGAACAGGGGCCTTGACAGTGATGATGAAGAATCTGAGAACATGGGACCTTTTGGTTTGGACTCTCCACTCCATTATTTCTTCTTGTGCTTTACTTGTTTTTAAGGAGAATGTTTGCAGGACTTCATTCATTTAAATAATTATGGGATATGTTAAAGAAGAAGAATCGGGACATTTGGGTCCCAAAATTTGTTTCTGCTACTTTTTGATGGTCTGAACCTGGGCAGGTCATCTCCATTCTCTGTACCTCAGTTTCCTCATCTTAAAATGAGGATTTTGGTCTAGATAGTTTTCTGAGATCACTTCCTGCTTTAACAATCCAGCATTCCAAACTACAGTTTAATTTGTCACACTCTGAATGAGCTGAGAATGACATTCGCATTGTTGCTTAGCTCCACAGCCCTGGCCTTCATCCCACAGAGAAGACAGGAAAGTTCACCTGTGAGGGCAAGTACACAGTACATGAGTTCATGATCTTCAGGAGCCGTTGCTGAAGGAACTGACAGTAAGAGATTTATCTGCAGAGAGAACCTCAGCCTGAGGTCAGAAGATCAAGAACAGATAGAAGCCAGGGAACTGGCATGACAGACATCTTTTTCTTTTTTTCAATTATTCATTGGTTACAGTGGGTTATGATACAAATGTTTCGAGATGCCTACTCTGTACTAGTACTACAGAGCAGTTTTTCTGTGTTTCTACTCAGTTTAATTGTAGTGTGTTGAGTTGTAAAATAATTCATGTATTAAATCAAATAAACAAACAAAATGCCATGTTCTTTGGTTCAAGCAACACTACAAAAGGCATTTGGGGTCTGCATTTGGAATTCTCAGGCAAACTCTCGCGTTCCTAGTCTATACTTATTTTCCCCACACTAGCTTATGTATATATATTTTTTGAGACGGAGTTTTGCTCTTGTTGCCCAGGTTGGAGCGCAGTGGCATGATCTCGGCTCACTGTGACCTCCGCTTCTTGGGTTCAAGCGATTCTCCTGCCTCAGCTTCTGGAGCAGCTGGGCATAGGTGCCTGCCACCATGCCCAGCTAATTTTAGAATTTTTAGTAGAGATGGGATTTCACCATGTTGCTCAGGCTGGTCTTAAACTCCCACCTCGGCCTTCTAATGTGCTTGGATTACAGGTGTGAGCCACAGTGCCCGGCCTATACATTTTTTTTAATTTCAATGTCTAATATGGTGTCCACTGAATTATGAATTCTTTTGAGAAAATGAATCAATAAATCTATACATTGCCTCCTTTATCCAGTGAGGTATGGCTGGATCAGCTTCATGACATACACACCAGTAGTCTTCTTCACCTTCTCCTCCTCCTCCTTTTTTACAAATTAAAATTGTAAATGTTGAAGGTGTACAACTTGATGTTCTGTTGTATGTATACACTAAATGATCACCACAATCACAGCTCATTAACATTATCATCTCCTTCCACGATAACTGTTTTTTTTTTTTTTTTTTTTTTTTTTTTTTTGTTGAGACGGCAGTCTCGCTCTGTCACCCCAGACTGGAGTGCAGTGGGCCGGATCTCAGCTCACTGCGAAGCTCCGCCTCCCGGGTTTTACGCCATTCTCCTGCCTCAGCCTCCCGAGTAGCTGAGACTACAAGCGCCCGCCACCTCGCCCGGCTAGTTTTTTGTATTTTTTAGTAGAGACGGGGTTTCACCATGTTAGCCAGGATGGTCTCGATCTCCTGACCTCGTGATCCGCCCGTCTCGGCCTCCCAAAGTGCTGGGATTACAGGCTTGAGCCACCGCGCCCGGCCGATAACTTTTCTTTTTCTTTGGGCATAGAAGCAGGCTTGATAGATGCAGTTCTCTTGGCATTTGGGTAGAAGCAGGACAGGAAACTGCTGTTCTCTTCCTGAGAACTTTCTTGAGAGCCGAATAGGAGGCAGTATGGCAGCTGAGCATCTGTTTTGCTTTCTCTACCTCCTTATCTTTCCTTTAGGCCTAAAATGAAGCTCTAAGCCAAGCAAAGGTCTGAAGTCATCCAGACTAATGTGGAAGTGGGGAGGCTCCAGGGAGTGGCTCTCAGAGAGCAGACCATTTACTGAGCTCTGCGTGAGAAAGACTCAAAATGGTTCACAGCAATACAGAGTTTTGTTCTCTCCTCTTATCCTGCTTTCTCCTCCCTGCTACTTTTCCCTGACACCTATCTTGTTATGAAGACAGGAATTGTATTAGATAAAATCAAATAATTTTTTCTTTCTTTTTGAGATGGAGTTTTGCTCTGTTGCCCAGGCTGGAGTGCTGTGGCAGGATCTTGGTTCACTGCAACCTCCACCTCCTGGGTTCAAGCAATTCTCCTGCCTCAGCCTCCTGAATAGCTGGGATTATAGGCATGCGCTGCCACGCCCAGCTAATTTTTGTATTTTTAGTAGAGATGGGGTTTCACCATGTCGGCCAGGCGGGTCTTGAACTCCTGCCCTCAGGTGATCTGCCCTCCACCGCGCCTGACCTCTTTTTTGTTTTTTTTTTTTGATGGAGTCTCTCTGTGTTGCCCAGACTAGAGTGTAGTGGTGCAATCTCAGCTCACTGCAACCTCCGCCTCTCTGGTTCAAACAATTCTCCTGCTTCAGCTTCCCAAGTAGCTGGGATTACAGGTGCCCACCACCACGCCCAGTTAATTTTTGTATTTTTAGTAGACATGGGGTTTCACCGTGTTGGCCAGGTTGGTCTTGAACTCCTAGCCTCAGGAGATCCACCCACCTCAGCCTCCCAAAGTGCTGGGATTACAGGCGTGAGCCACCATGCCCGGCCTCAAATATTTCTTTTCATGTTTCTTCTCCCACTTCTCCTTCTCTCTCATCCTCCACTTTTTTCATTTATTGAACACTAATTAAGAGCCTATTAGGTGACAGGAGGTACTAGATATTGGGGATACAGAAGCTCTTAGAGGTTTTGCTTTGAAGACCCTTATACTTTAGAGGGGGATACTCCCCTCTTCCCATTTCCTGAGATCATGCAAGAGAAAAGACTTCGGGTGACCCATATTCATTCCTTCTTTCACTGCTTGATTTGTCACCAAATTGTTATTGAGGATACACTGTTTGCTAGGTGCTATTTTATTTATTTGTTTATTTAGAGATGGGGTCTCACAACATTGCCCAGTCCAGAGGACAGTGGCTATTCACAGGTGTGAGCACAGCACACTACAGCCTTGAACTCCTGAGCTCAAATGATCCTCCTGCTTCAGTCTCTCGGGTAGCTGGGACTACAGGGATGTGCCATCACACCTGGCTTAGGTTCTACTTTAGCTGCTACTTGTTAAGGATGAAGACAGGAGGAGACATTCTTATTTTATTTTATTTATTTATTTTTTTTTGAGACAGTCTTACTCTGTTGTCAGGCTGGAGTGCAGTGGCATGATCTCAGCTCACTGCAACCTCTGCCTCCCGGGTTCAAGCAATTCTCCTGCCTCAGCTTCCCAAGTAGCTGGGACTACAGGCGTGAACCACCACACTAGGCTAATTTTTGTATTTTTAGTAGAGACGGGATTTCACCATATTGGCCAGGATGGTCTTGATCTCCCGACCTCATGATCTGCCCACCTCAGCCTCCCAAAGTGCCAGGATTACAGGTGTGAGCCACCATGCCCGGTCTATTTGATTTCTTTCTAAGTTGTTATGGGATGTAGATCTTTAAAAGTACTTTTTGGCATGAGAACAAAAGAGGAGTTGGGTCACAGTGCCAAGATGGGACTATCCAAGAATGCAGAAGGACATTTGCTAGTGGTCTGTTAGGTTGATTTACTTTTTGTGCATAGACATAAGTAAAAGGGAGAGGGAGAAGCAGGAAGAAGAGGGGTAAAAAAGGCAAGAAATGAGAGGAAAAAGCATTAGCTGTAGAAATGGCCAGGGATGCCCTGAGGATTTTCTTGTATAACGACTGGGCCCCATCTGATGGGTGTTACCTGCTCTGTGACAGTTTCCTCATTGCCTTTGGCTGAGAGCAGGGCATTGGAGGAAGAGAAACTAAGGTCTCTGTTTTGGAGAGAGATGAATGCTGAGGTAGCTGAGTGGTGATGGCTCTTCCTCCGTCCTTTTTCCCCCATAACTTTTCCTCCTGCTGAGGCAGGGGCATTGGGCTACAAGGGAAGCCTGGACTTCCTGGCCAGCATCCTCCTCAGAGCCACCTTTACCTCCTGGTTCTTCAGACTGTAGATGAGGGGGTTCAGCAGGGGGGTTATCACACTGTACTGCATGGAGAGCACTTGCTCTAGGGCTGAGCCGGATGCTGGAATCATATACCTTGAAGGGAATTGCACAGAAAGCCACTTATGACAATGGTGACAATACTTACTGTTGGCAGCAACAATTCATCCCCTCCCTGCAAAGACTCTGCAAAGGAGGTCTTCAGAGCTGACTTTCTCTGGTGGCAGCATCTAGAAATGGCTGATCTGTGAAAAGTCAGTCATTTCTGCCTTCAAACACTTCCAAACGTAAGTGAGCTCACACAGAAAGTTACAGGAGCTGTCCCGAAGAACAAGTAGTTCTGCAGCATATCAAAGGCTGCGGGTTTTAATAGAATTAATATTCAGGACAGATAAAAAGTAAAACAAAAAAAATAGAATTAATAATAATTTCACACACTTCCACAGCATTTCATACTCTTCAAAACATTCTTCCTTAAGAGCTATGATGATTATATGAGGAATTTTTCTCTTTTTCCTCTTTATACGCAACAGTACAGAAACACAATGTTCTCACCTTGTGATGACTGCTCATGTAAAACTGCATGCTCGGTTTAAAATGTTGTCATTATTCCCAACTTTTATGGCCCTGGGAATCACCCTCAGAATCCTTGGCTATTATTTGTATAAAGTTGAGTGGAACAAACATTTGTCCTTTTAGTTGCATTTTTCTTTGGTTTGGAAAAGAAACCAAAACTGGTAAAATGGGAGATGAAAATGTGTTAAGCACATAATATGATTCCAAAATAATAAGATTAAAATCTTGAGTACATTTTGCTAAGTACCACTCGGAGTATCTTCCAAAGAAGCACGAGTATTATTATTTTTTTGCAGTGGCACTGTAGTTATCAGAATAGACTATCCCAAGGATATTCCTTGTGGGTTCCAATGTGTTGGGTTATTTAAAAAAATAGTCATTTTACTGTTATTTTTGTCATTTAACTTATTCTTTCTAACATTTCTGTGAAGTAAGTAGTTACATCCCTTATGGCAGATGAGGAAACTGAGACAAAGGGAGATGAAGAGACTGGTGTACAGCTCAGTTGAGCTCTCCTGGGCTATTTATTTATTTTTCTTTCACTTATTATTTTTTCTTTCCCAGCCACTAGACTACAGGTACTGGACTATTCTTATCATCCATTTCCATCCTTGGCTTCTCTCTGAATCACAGGCAGGTGAGAAAAGTATTGAACAATTTGTGCAAATCCACCTTCAATTTACTAGTAGAAAGCACAGGCGTCGATTGTTTTGTCTCCTAGTGAGGGAGGACTAGGCAGCCAGAGCTGTCGATGTTTGAGAAGCATGGTAAGGAAGGGCACGGATCTTGGTCCAACTTGTGGCTCCACTACTAGCTTGTTCTAGGACTGCTGAGAAATTACCTGATAACTTCCCAAACTCAGGTTCTTTACCTAAAAGTGGGTTGATAATATTTCTCTTGTAGTGTGGTGCATACTAAAATTGACTTGGCAATGTAAAGCAGCTGGTGTACAGTAAATGACTAGTAAATTGCTACAATATACGTAAGCTTTGGCGACATCTCCCAGTAGGAAATAAAGATGGCATACGTTTCAAAGACAGGTTTTATTTTTTGTCTAGCACTGAATAAAAATCTAACAAAGGTTCTCTGATTTCTTTTGAGAACTCCCAAATCTTAGGTTAATGAAGTAGAAAAATCTTTATCTTGGTCTAAACTCATTTTCCAGAATGGACAATTGAAGCCTTAGAAAGAAAATAGATTCTGTTTTTTTTTTTTTTTTTTTTTTTTTTGAGACCTAGTTTCACTCTGTTGCCCAGGCTGGAGTGCAGTAGTGCAATTTCTGCTCACTGCAACCTCTGCCTCGGAGGTTCAAGCAATTCTCCTATCTCAGCCTCCCGAGTAGCTAGGACTACAGGTACACGCAACAACATCTGGCTAATTTTTATATTTCCGGTAAAGACGGGGTTTCGCTATGTTGGCCAGGCTGGTCTCCAACTCCTGGGCTCAAGCGATCCACCCACCTCGGCTTCCCAAAGTGCTGGTGTTACAGGCATGAGCCACCGTACCCAGCTGAAAATAGATTATTTGCAATTCATACAGCTAGTCCCTGGTAGAGCCAGAACTAGAGCCCAGGCCTTTTGAACGTCTTGCTATTTTGTAATGCTCTATTCTGCCAATGGAGACCACCTAGGGTAAGGAATATCCCACATTTATATTCAGGGGTGTAGAATGACATACCTGAGAACTCCTGAAGTATAAAAGATGGTGACCATAAGGAAATGGGAAGAGCAGGTGGAAAAGATCTGGTTCCGACCTGTGGCAGAGTTGATCCTCAGGGCTGTTGTGATGATACAGCTGTAGGAGCCCAGCAAAAGGACAAGGGTGCCAAGGCCCAGGACTGACATGGTGGTGAGAATGGAGGCGATGCTAGCGCAGGGGTTGGAACAGGTCAATAACAGCACTGGAGGAAGCTCGCAGGCAAAACTACGGATGACGTTAGGGCCGCAGAAGTGCTGCTGAGCAAGCAGGAGGGTGTTAATTAGGCCAGTCCCGATTCCTATGGCCCAGGATGATCCCACCAGGCCAGCACACACCCTCCTGTTCATAACCACCACATACAACAGCGGATGACACACGGCCTGAAACCGGTCGTAGGCCATGACCGAGAGGAGGCAAGCCTCAGTAGCTCCAGAAAATATGACCAGGGAGATCTGGGTGAAACACTCAAGGAAGGATATTGTCTTCTCCTTAGAAAGAAGGTTCTCTAGCAGTTTAGGCACAATAATTGAGGAATAGAAAGCATCCAGGAAGGAGAGGTGTCTCAGGAAGAAGTACATGGGGGTGTGGAGGTGGGAATCAGTACTGATCACCAGCACCATCAGCAGGTTCCCCAGTAGAGTCAAGAGATAAATCGCCAGGAACAGAACAAAGAGCAATGCCTGAACCTGAGGGTTGTTGGACAGTCCTAGGAGAACAAACACAGTGACTGTGGTCATGTTGCTGACTTCCATGGAGCACTCAAGTTTTCCTTTTGACTGACAAGAACTGAAAAGAATGCTCCAATGGGTTATCAGTGTCAGGGCGTGCCTGGGAATGAGGCATTGGCAGTAAAACTTCAGGGCAGACCCAGGACAGATTCTGTAGCGGAGGCAGCTTTGCCATGTCAGGCTACGTCAGTCCTTTCCAGCTTAGGGCAGTAACTTATTCGCCATGGTAGAGAAGGTGGGGAGGAAAAGTTCAGAGAATCAGACCTAGAAAGGACGAAGAGAGCAGGGATTATTCAGGCTGGAGAAGGAAGTGAAGGGAGTTGACACTGAGAAGTGCTATTCTCTACTTCCAAAAGGAACTGAGCTTAAACCACAGGAGGGCTAACTGGCATAGTGAATAAGCAATAAACATTTTGGCTGACCATCTGGATGGCAGACCATGATGAGTGTCTGAGTGTCTGATAGGAGTATTATGAGACCTGGTCATGGTGCAAGTTCTCTCTCAGCCACTGTAAGCTCATAAGCCACTTAAGTTTCTGAAAAAAAAGTCTGGGAAAAATAGATGTTTCTAAAGTTCATTCCAGATTAGATTTTTTTTTTTTTTTTTTTTTTTTTTTT
>NW_016811706.1:1645770-1653077 GCF_001698545.2 Rhinopithecus bieti
TTTTTTTTTTGAGACAGTGTCTTATTCTTGTGCCTAGGTTGGAGTGCAGTGGCACAATCTCAACTCACTGAAGCCTCCGTCTCCTAGGTTGAAGCTTTTCTCGTGCCTCAGTCCAGCTTAGATTTTTTTAAATTTAATTTTTAATTTAATTTTTTTCTAGAGATGAGGTCTCACTATATTGCCCAGGCTAGTTACAAACTCCTAGCCTTAAGTGATCACCCCTCCTCAGCCTCCCAAAGTACTAGGATTACAGGTGAGTCACTATACCTGCTACCAGCTTAGAAATTGAAAAGATGGGGAAACAGTCTTCCTGGGGTGTTTCTGGTACTAAATAGAAGCCTCTTCTCCCCTTCTGTGTCAATCCAAGCAGAAATGACACATGAGTGTATTGGTTTCACAGAAGCCAGGCAAGGGGAAACCCTTGAATAGAAATGAGGACTGTGAATGTCAGGCCTCTGAGCCCAAGCCAAGCCATCGCATCCCCTATGACTTGCACGTATATGCCCAGATGGCCTGAAGTAACTGAAGAATCACAAAAGAAGTGCAAATGCCCTGCCCCGCCTTAACCGATGACATTCCACCACAAAAGAAGTGAAAATGGCTGATCCTTGCCTTAAGTGATGACATTACCTTGTGAAAGTCCTTTTCCTGGTTCATCCTGGCTCAAAAGCTCCCCACTGAGCACCTTGTGACCCCCCCACTCCTGCTCACCAGAGAACAACCCTCCTTTGACTGTAATTTTCCTTTACCTACCCAAATCCTATAAAATGGCCCCACCCTTATCTCCCTTCTCTGACTCTCTTTTCGGACTCAGCCTGCCTGCACCCAGGTGATTAAAAAGCTTTATTGCTCACACAAAGCCTGTTTGGTGGTCTCTCCACACGGACGTGTATGACAGTGAACGTCAGTCATTTCAAGGTCTTCCCATTCCAGTGTTTCTGTGAATCTGTGATGTCCACTGTTTTCACTGCAATTTCAGGTCTTAACATGGGCATCCACAAAGACTGTGCTATTTTTTGGAATATTTGGAAAAAGATTTGAAAAAAGCCAAGTCAAACTTGGATCATTTTTGTGCATCACAGGGAATTTAAAGACCAGAAATAGGGGTGAGAAATAAAAGAACAACTGGCAAAATGCACAGTTACAGGATTCAGTCTAGATCAGAGGAAGGTAAAGTGGCTAGTCCCCCTTCCCTTGATGGTTAACTCAGGAAGGTTATCAATGAGAATCTGATCTTGATTCATGACTTGTACCCTCGTGGGTTCCTACAGTGGGTAGTTTTAGGAGAAGATTGATTTGAATGAGAAGGAAATTTGCCTTCACCTGGGCTCCCTAGGCCAACGAGATACCCTGAATGGAGGATCCCTGTATGGCATCCTTTCCAAGAGTGGAGCAAAAGCCACAGACAGGAGAGGGCTCTGTGGGCTTCCCTTGGCTTTGTCCTTCCTTTAGAGAATGCAGAGGTGAAACTTCTGAGCAAGGAAATATTCCCATAGCCTTTCTGTCCAGGGGGAAGCCTTGAATCTACCTCCCAAATAACAATGGCCGGAGGGACTTCGTCTCAGCTCTAGGCCTTGGAGAGTGAGGGAGGTCCCTGGAGAGGTCCTTAAGCATGAGGCCTGTTCTCATTCTGAATGGGCTCTCCAGGGCCAACTACTTCTCCCTTGTATCATTCTTGTTTCAGTGGGTTGCATCATCAAGAGGGCCCTAGGATGGCCAATAATTTCATTTTTTCAGGTCTACTATTATTTTTTAAAGTATCTTTGAAAAAAAATTTTTACGGTATTTTCAACTTACAAACTATTCCCATTGAGCATGTATGGCAGCTTAACTACACGGATGTAAAGTTTAAGAAGCCAAAACTAATCTAGCTTTGTTTTAAAAAAATTGTGCTATTGTTATAATGGTTAACAAAGTGAGGAAAAGCACCACTCAAATCATAATGTTACAATCTATTCATTCAGTTGGATTATGGGTTGGTCAAACATTAGACTTCACACAGGCATAGCTATGATGCAGTGATTCCTCAGAAGAAGATGAAATTCTCAAATCACATACTACCTCATACGTAATATTAGGAGCAGAATTTAACATTTTCAACATAATACACCATAAAAGCCAGGACTAGTTCTTATCTGATCCCCACCTTGTAACTTCAGTAACCAAAGACATACTGGTGTATAATGAATTATTTCAAATTAACTAACCAGCCTTCCTCGGAAAGAGGAGATTCTTTTTGATGGGGAGAAATGTTAATTTAAGTCTGAACTGAGAAATCTGCTTAACAGTTAGAACTTGATTTGTATTTCTGCACTTAAAAAAAGTTTAGGCATTAACAAGTGTTAGTTAACCCTGAGGAACCATTTTAGTTTCCAAAAGCCAATCTAAATCCCCAATAAAAGAGAACCCCATCTGCTCAAATATGTGAGTACTTCACTCCAGAAGCAAACTCCTCTGCATTTGGATTGATTGCTATGCATCCCAGGGTCTTTTAGAGAGGAGTCATCATTGATAATAAGGTCATTCAACAGGTCTTGGATTTGGTCCACATTTTGTGGGAAGTCTTGAACTGGAATAAACTACTCATGTTCTTCCCCTTCAGTATTTCTTGGAAACAGTGTGGTAAGAGTTATTAAGAAATTATTTTAGGCAGATAGAGAGGAAAAGGGGTCCTTGGAAAGTTTTGATCTCTTTTAAAGCAGCTCCAGAAATGTTTCTTGTCTAGCAGGAAAGCCCTGGCTCTTAGAGCCAGGCTGGCAACCTTTGACATGCAAATGCAAAGCGTGCAACCTTTGATATGCAAATACAAACCTTTAGATATTGGGTCCACCCAACATGGTGATTCCCACCATTGTCCTCTTTCCCTTGTCCCCTTATGTGCCTGGCAACATGGCCGCCCCCACATATCCCTATGTGTGCGGAACATCATGGCGCCCTGCCTTTGCATATTAAAAGGCTAGAGGGGGAGGGCCAGTTTTTTTCGCAGGGTATGTGAATGACGTACCTGGTCAAACCAAATCCCTAAGCCCTATGCGAATCAGACAGCATCTCCTGCAGCCTCTTCATATACCTGGCTGGTTCCCACAGCACTTGGGGTCTCCTCTGTTGGCTTTGGAGACCCCCTCCCTCTGTTTCAGTACAGGGGAACTGCTTCTTTCTTTCTTATCCCTTCTTTCTTGCCTATTAAACTCTTTACTCCTTAAAACCACTCCATGTGTGTCCCTACTGTTTTATCTAATTCGGCATGGGGACCAAGAACCCTGGTGTTCCTCTACTCATGGGAGCCATATCATTTTGGTGCATTGGCTGGGAATCTGAGGTACAGCCTTCGTTGGAGTGGTGAGTATGAAAGCAAGCTTAAAACCTGTTCTATCATTCAGAGGTGCTCTTAGCCTCTATATTAGAATAAATCAAATAAATCAATGGGCATCTGTCAGCCTAGTACATATGCTTAGCGTTGGTTGCTGTACTAAAGACACAGATGTGAAGCTTTCCGGGGAGAACATGGAGAATCCCCCATTACCCACAGGTATTGATCATGTTGGCCATGTTTGAACTAGCTTCTTTTTACTGGGAGACTTAGCCGTCATGTGAGGCTAGACAAAGTTCTGAGGCAACTGAGAATTCCAGGCCAGGGCCTGGTGTGATTCAAATGCCTCTGGACCAAATGCAGCCTCCGACAGTCCATTCCAGTGTTGGTAGAGAATCCTCAACTGTCCTATTGCAAACTCTTCTTCCTTCTCTACCCGTGGCCTCTTACTCTTTCTCTGTGTGAAATGTGCAAGGATTTTTACAGTCTCCTTTTCCCCTGAGGTGAGGTTACTTGCTATGACTTCTCTGGTGAGCACGTGGTATTTCTAAGCCACCTAGTGGAAATAAAAATCCTCTTCATGAGACACATTGCTGGTTCTCTGCAGTACATTGCACCTTTGGAACTTTTCTATTTTGCACTTTTCTGCTGCTACTTCTGTGGGTGGGAAAGCTCTGCTTTTAACAGTTAGGAGTAAGATGTCTTTCATAGCCAAATTTTAGTCTTGCTATTGTCCCACTGGCAGGAAAATGGCCATTCGGTTTCTACATTCCTTTAAGGCACCTATTGTGTCTCCTATTAAGACTACTTAATTAGCAAGGGAATTGTAAGTCTGGAAGTTAACCAGAACCATTCTTCTATGGGTAAGTGCTTTAGTATGGGCCATAATAGCATATAGAGTTCAATCTAGTGTGTCCCCCTCATTAAAGGGGACTTGCCCAATTGCGTGGTTTTCTTGAAATCCTTTTTTTTTTTTTTTTTTTTAAAGACACACAGGCGACAGAAATGTAGGAGGTCAAAGGGAAATAAAAGGCAGAGGACTAAGACTTCTTGGGGACAGCATGACTAAGGCCCAAAAGTATAGTTCCTCTGGTGTCATGGCTTGGAGGGTCATGCCTGCAATCATGGGTGGCACATTCAACAGGTGCCAGGGATTCAGGAGCCAAGGAGAGAAAATAGTTGAGGGGATGCCTCCTACTGCTCTCTCCTCCATCCTGGATCACATACCAAAAGGAAGGAAACTAAAAGGATGCTTTTCTTCTCACTTCTCTTTCTAGATGGGTAACAGATCATCTTCAACACGCACTCCTCTGGAGTGTATTTTGAAGTACTGGGACTTCTTTGACCTTAAAACTTTGAAGAAAAAGTGGCTTATTTTCTTTTGTACAGGGGTATGGCCTTTTTACTAGACCTTTGCAAGTGTTGCAAAATCAACCCAGCTCTTTTAGCAACCACATTGGGCAGGCCAATATGTAAAATAATTCCCCAAAATTAAAAAAGTAACTTTCAGGGAAATAATCTGAGTGTCCCCCTTATTTGGGGCCCCTTCATGTTCCCTTCTTATTGCAGGACCTTAGCCAAGTAAAGGAGTCTTAGGCCAATTTTCTGATAATACTGATAGGTATATAGAAGCTTTCCAAAGTTTAACACAGGGATTCGACCTCTCATGGAGGAATGTTATGCTGCTCCTAAGCCAAACCCTAACTGCAGCTAAAATAGGAAGCTCTGCAACAGGAGAAAATTTTGGAGACGAGCAATATGTCTCCTGTAATAGGCCAAAAGGGAAAAGAGAAAATAGAGAAGGCAAAGAAATAGGGGAAACACCATTACACATAGGAAAAGAGGCAATACCTCTTGACAATCCTAATGGGAACTCCTCTCCATGGTGTTTTCCTTCTTTCATGGTTTAAAAGTCTTCTATCTCTTTTATAATGTTTCTACCCGGAAAAGTTAATTTTCCAAACCTTAAAATGTTTGGCTTAGAGTTGAGCTGGGGAAGGGAACCCAGAAGACTAATATGTTCACAAAAGTGTAAAAATTTCTTACCAGTCAGGCTTTTGTCTTCTCTCTCCCTGTGCAAAACGGCAAAAGGGATAATAAGAATTATTGTTGGAGAGGTTCCAAGATAGCTGAGTAGGAAAAACTCCAGTCTAGAGCTCCCAGTGTGAGTGACCCAGAAGATGGGTGATTTCTGCATTTCCAACTGAGATACCGGGTTCATCTCACTGGGGCTTGTTGGGCAGTGGGTGCAGCCCATGGAGTGTGAGCTGAAGCAGAGCGGGGCATCGCCTCACCCGGGAAGTACAAGGGGGTCAGGGAATTCCCTTTCGTAGCCTAGGGAAGCTGTGACAGACAGTACCTGGAAAATCGGGACACTCCCACCCTAATACTGTGCTTTTGCAATGGTCTTAGCAAACGGCACACCAGGAGATTATATACCGCGCCTGGCTTAGAGGGTCCCATGCCCAAGGACCCTCACTCACTGCTAGCACAGCAGACTGAGATCGAACTGCAAGGCAGCAGCGAGGCTGGGGGAGGGGCGTCTGCCATTGTTGAGGCTTGAATAGGTAAATAAAGTGGCCAGGAAGCTTGAATTGGGTGTAGCCTACTGCAGCTCAAGGAGGCCTGCCTGCCTCTGTAGACCCCACCTCTGGGGGCAGGGCATAGCTGAACAAAAGGCAGCAGAAACTTCTGCAGACTTAAACGTCTCTGTCTGACAGCTTTGAAGAGAATAGTGGTTCTCCCAGCACGGAGTTTGAGATCTGAGAACAGACAGACTGCCTCCTCAAGTGGGTCCCTGAACCCCCAGTAGCCTAACTAGGAGGCACCTCACAGCAGGGGCCGACTGACACCTCACACGGCTGGGTGTCCCTCTGAGACAAAGCTTCCAGAGGAAGGATCAGGCAACAACATTTACCGTTCTGCAATATTTGCTGTTTTGCAGCCTCTGTTGGTGATACCCAGGTAAACAGGGTCTGGAGGGGACCTCCAGCAAACTCCAACAGACCTGCAGCTGAGGGTCCTGACTGTTAGAAGGAAAATTAACAAGCAGAAAGGGCATCCACACCAAAATCCCATCTGTATGTCATCAACATCAAAGACCAAAGGTAGATAAAACCACAAAGATGGGGAGAAACCAGAGCAGAAAAGCTGAAAATTCTAAAAATCAGAGTGCCTCTTCTCCTCCAAAGGAACGCAGCTCCTTGCCAGCAATGGAACAAAGCTGGACAGAGAATGACTTTGACGAACTAAGAGAAGAAGGCTTCAGACGATCAGTAATAACAAACTTCTCTGAGTTAAGGAGGATGTTCAAACCCATCGCAAAGAAGCTAAAAACCTTGAAAAAAGATTAGACGAATGGCTAACTAGAATAAACAGCATAGAGAAGATGTTAAATGACCTGATGGAGCTGAAAACCATGGCATGAGAACTACATGAAACATGCACAAGCTTCAATAGCCAATGTGATCAAGTGGAAGAAAGGGTATCAGTGCTTGAAGATCAAATGAATGAAATGAAGTGAGAAGGGAAGTGTAGAGAAAAAAGACTAAAAAGAAAGGAACAAAACCTCCAAGAAATATGGGACTATGTGAAAAGACCAAATCTACGTCTGATTCGTGTACATGAAAGTGACGGGGAGAATGGAATCAAGTTGGAAAACACTCTTCAGGATATTATCCAGGAGAACTTCCCCCACCTAGCAAGGCAGGCCAACATTCAAATTCAGGAAATACAGAGAATGCCACAAAGATACTCCTCAAGAAGAGCAATTCCAAGACACATAATTGTCAGATTCACCAAAGTTGAAATGAAAGAAAAAATGTTAAGGGCAGCCAGAGAGAAAGGTCGATTTACCCACAAAGGGAAGCTAATCAGACTAACAGCAGATCTCTCAGCAGAAACTCCACAAGCCAGAAGAGAGTGGGGGCCAATATTCAACATTCTTAAAGAAAAGAATTTTAAACCCAGAATTTCATATCCAGCCAAACTAAGTTTC
>NW_016811706.1:1655207-1658497 GCF_001698545.2 Rhinopithecus bieti
CTAACCGTATGTAGAAAGCTGAAACTGGATCCCTTCCTTATACCTTATACAAAAATTCAAGATGGATTAAATTCAAGAAGGATTAAAGACTTAAATGTTAGACCTAACACCATAAAAACCCCAGAAGAAAACCTAGGCAATACCATTCAGCACGTAGGCATGGACAAGGACTTCATGTCTAAAACACCAAAAGCAATGGCAACAAAAGCCAATATTGACAAATGGGATCTAATTAAACTAAAGAGTTTCTGCACAGCAAAAGAAACTACCATCAGAGTGAGCAGGCAACCTACAGAATGGGAGAAAATTTTTACAATCTACCCATCTGACAAAGGGCTAATATCCAGAATCTACAAAGAACTTAAACAAATAATACAAGAAAAAAATCAAACAACCCCATCAAAGCATGGGTGAAGGATATGAACAGACACTTCTCAAAAGACAACATTTATGCAGCCAACAGACACATGAAAAGATGCTCATCATCACTGGCCATCAGAGAAATGCAAATCAAAACCACAATGAGATACCATCTCACACCAGTTAGAATGGTGATCTTTAATAAGTCAGGAAACAACAGGTGCTGGAGAGGATGTGGAGAAATAGGAACACTTTTACACTGTTGGTGGGACTGTAAACTAGTTCAACCATTGTGGAAGACAGTGTGGTGATTCCTTAAGGATCTAGAACTAGAAATACCATTTGACCCAGCCATCCCATTACTGGGTATATACCCAAAGGATTATAAATCATGCTGTTATAAAGACACGTGCACATGTATGTTTATTGCGGCACTATTCACAATAGCAAAGACTTGGAACCAACCCAAATGTCCATCAATGACAGACTGGATTAGGAAAATGTGGCACATATACACCATGGAATACTATGCAACCATAAAAAAGGATGAGTTCATGTCCTTTGCAGGAACATGGATGCAGCTGGAAACCATCATTCTGAGCAAACTATCACAAGGACAGAAAACCAAACACTTCATGTTCTCACTCATAGGTGGGAATTGAAGAATGAGAACTCTGGGACACAGGAAGGGGAACATCACACACCGGGGCCTGTTGTAGGGTAGGGGGAGCCGGGAGGGATAGCATTAGGAGACATACCCAATATAATTGATGAGTTAACGGGTGCAGCACACCAACATGGCACATGTATACATATGCAACAAACCTGCACTTTGTGCACATGTACCCTAGAACTTAAAGTATAATTTAAAAAAATGAAAAAATTAAAAAACAGAAAAATAAATCCAGTCTACAGTGGCAAAAAAAAAAAAAAAGAGAATCATTGTTTATATTCTTTGTATATTTATAATTAATGAAAAAGAATTTGTGAGGTTGATCTTAAGCTGTAGACAATCTGGTGTGCTTTCCATGTCTTTCTCAATGGTTCTGTCAAAAAGGGTATCTTAGGTTAGCATGCAGGCCCAGGACCCCATGAGCCTGCTGTTCAAACCAGCCCAGCAAAACGATCAATAACAATCTTGGGTACAGGCCTCCATCTTTTTCATATCCTTGGGAACATAACCTGTAACCACATGGCAATACTTTTGAGGCAGAAATTAGAGAAAGAAGAAAATAAAATTAAAAAGAAAAAGAAATAAGCTTTCCCATATTAGGCTGACTCACCCCCGAGGCAGCAACAGGCAGAGCCCAGACCCAGGAAATGTCTTGATAATACTATCTAATGTGCTCCAGAGACTCTCCCAGCACTCCCTCAACATAGAGAGAAGAATAACAAATTTTCCTTTCTCTTATGGTATGAGTTTATATATTCCTGTTCTCTGTAACTAGTAACTTCAAGTATTCTGTTTTCTCTACGTGGTGTAGTGGAGGTCATGAGATGCCTGAGCAGGCCTGAGCTGCAGTGCCCTGGGTGCCATAGTGAAGATTATGAGATAAGCCCATGCAAGGCAGTAGACAACAACCATCTGGGTGGCAGAGCAAGATGTCATGTGTAATTCTAGGTTATGCACCTGTCACAATTTGATTAACTGTCTTTGTTCTGCCTCTGTATCCTGGCTTTTGCACCACTATGCTTTGTACCACCATAAGCTTGTTTCAAACTAGCCAATCCCCTTTTTGAAGTGTGTGTAAAAGCCAAGACCTGTCTTTGTTCTTGGACCAGTTTTTGGATGTTAAGTCTGCCGGGTCTGAGTGCACTGAATAAAGATCCTTCTGTATTCACCCCAAGGTCTCTCTGGTCCTCCTGATTCCCATAGCACTTTGTTTTGGTCTCGGTTATTTTAGAATGGTGGCTGTCTTCTTGTGTTAAGTCAGCTCTTGAGTAAGGGCTACAAAGTCAGATAAGCCAGTTTGTCAATCTAGGTGGTGCCAGCTGATGTATCAAGGGCAGGATTTACAAAATATCTTAAGCACTGATCTTGAGAGTAGTTTAGGGAGGGTAAAATACTGTAGCCTCTAGCTGCATAACTCCTGAGCTATGGTTTCTAATCTTATGGCTGGCTTCTTAGTCTGACCCCAGGCAAGAGGGAAGTATATCTTAGAAGAGGCTGTTATCTTTGTTTTAAACTATCAACTGTAAACCAGCCTCCTCCCAAAGTTGGTTTAGCCCACACCCAGGGATGGGCAAGCACAGCTTTGGGGCTGGAAACAAAATGGAGTTGTCTGGGTCCGGATCTCTTTCCCTGTCTCAGTCACAATTTTGCAGTGACAGTTTCAAAAGCTGCCTGTCACCCCTTTGAAAACACTTTGTACACTTGTAGTTAAGTCATACCCTAATTAAGGCTTGTTGGTTTCACCTGTGAGGTTACTTTTTGTAAACTGGTAAAGTGCAAAAGCTGAAAATCTTAACTGCTTTGTGTGGCTAAAGTCAAGTAAGAAGGGATTTTTTAAAGGATTTTCTTAGAGTGCTCTGCTTGGCCAGGAGCGGTGGCTCACGTCTGTAATCCCAGCACTTTGGGAGGCTGAGGCGCGTGGATCACGAGGTCAGGAGATGGAGACCATCCTGGCTAACACGGTGAAACCTCGTCTCTACTAAAAATACAAAAAATTAGCTGGGTGTGGTGGTGGGCGCCTGTAGTCCCAGCTACTCTGGAGGCTGAGGCAGGAGAATGGCGTGAGCCCAGGAGGCGGAACTTGCAGTGAGCCGAGATCGTGCCACTGCACTCCAGCCTGGGTGACAGAGCAAGACACTGTCCCAGTAAAAAAAAAAAAAAAAAAAAAAGAGAGCGCTCAGCTTAATTGAAAGTGGATGATCAAATTAAAGGTATATGTAAAAGGCCTTTATGCTTTTCTCCTCTTGGATCTTGTTTT
>NW_016811706.1:1658633-1665827 GCF_001698545.2 Rhinopithecus bieti
CGATTGAATGAATTATTTTCTTCATTTTTTGCCTTACCACTCTTAATGCGTGCATGACATGGGACTCCTTGGGAAAAACAGGAGGCACCACAGACCCTGTTTTGGGAAAAAAACCTCTGTTTTCCTCATGAAACTCCCCAAATCAAAAGCAGATAGTTACCTCTCAAAATCAAGGCTCTGTTCTGTTATGTATCATGTTATCCACCATTTGGAGTTTTGGGGGTATCAAATTACTTCACATTATGAGAGAGCTTTGATGTGTAATAAGTAGGTAAAAAATACACTGTCTATATACATGTTATGTGTAATGTCTATAGAAACAGCTCTAATTGGCTTAAGTAAAAATAAGCACTTAAATAAGACACTTTTTAGCTCACATGACTTTAAGAAATAAAAACAATCTTAAGGATTATTGGTAAAATGCAAATGTCATCAAAATGCAAATAGGTGGTCTAAATCACACTACTTAGATTCTGGGTTTACTAAACGTTCGAAGGTTGTATACTGACGACTTTACAGATAGGTAAGGCCTGGGATACATGGAGCTAGATGCTGAAAAGTCAGACTTTATCTGCACTTCTGTCTGGGTCCTAGGATCCACATCTGGTGCATAATTAAAATTGCTTACTAACCAGGTTTTTCACCAAAAATAAAAGTTGAAGGATAAAGTTATTGTAAACCATGGAGATAAATAAACTTCTTTGTCAGTCATGTTTTTAACTGTAACTATCCTGGAAATTTTGTCATTCACAGACAATTGTTGTCTTGCTTTGTTCTTTCTCAAAAGATGGTTTATAATCAAGGTATATTAAGAACTTTAACAGATGTTCTCAAATGCAAGTTTTTAACAGCTTTGAAGATTGTAACACTGAAATAAGGAAAAGTTATCGGACTCATAAAGAGCTAACATGTTCAAAATATAGAGCAAAACAAGAGTTAACTAAATGGACTGCACTCAGAAAGTTAAAGCATCTTTTTTGACCTTTGCTTGAAATATTGCTAATCCTTTTTTGTTTTTCAGAGTCAAGGAAACTTATTTTAAACTATTTATGGCCTTTAATAATTGAGTAAGGTATACTCCTGTGAACAAAATTTGGAGCATGCTTGTTTTTCTTTGCCTGGTTACTTTAGAATTTGAAAACTATCTGTGAGTACTCTTAACTTATGGCAATATAGTTGTTTGCATCAGTGCAATAAGAATCAATTTTTCTTTGTCAACAGGACAGTTGGAAAAACTGGTTATTTTACCAAGGCTTTGACTGAAAGAGTGTGTTTCCCTTTAAGGAATCAAGCTTGACATGCAGAGCCAATAAAAGCCCCTTGGGGAGAACTGGCGTCATACCTTGTCTACACAGTCCCTGCACAGAGTTCCTAACCTGTGGTCAGTAAAGAATGTCACTTTCTAACAGGTCTGGGAGCTCTGAGTTTTTATCATGGAACCTCAAGAGGAGAGGATCACCCAACTTACAGGTATTTAAGGATACAAACCCATGGCTGGGCTCAGTTTTAAAGGTCTTATCTGAAATGCCTTGTGGAGTAGAGTTTCATCAAAGCCAATCCAAAAGGCCTATGTAAAAATAACCATTCTTGCTCCACTTTATGCAAATAATCAGGCCAAGTCTAAAACTAAAGTTTATTCTATGAACAGCACACACAGTCCTATCATAATTTTTTTTTTTTTAACCAAAATGAGAACTGGAGAGAAAATTGTGCTCCAAAGCTTATCATACGTTTGTCATTAAGTTATAGTCTCATTAATTGTTTTTAAGCTTTTGGCCTGCATTTTAGACTAACCCTGCTTATTCCTGTAAATCAAATGGTGATCTCCTGCAGCTTGGAAGAAACAAAGGGATGGGTAATGTAAAAATCTAGATCAGTATGCTAGTTCTGGGCACTTATCCTGCAAATTCTGCCAGGTAATTAAAGTAAGTAGGGTGCCCATAACCTGGAGGTTTCCTTGTTTGAGAAAATAAAACCAAGGAGCTTCATAAACCCCCAAAGGGAAATTCTATATCTTGGTGAGTAAAATTTTAGATGGAAATTATCTACTTCACCACACCACACTTGTGGGAATTGCTATACCCACTCTACTATTTGCCATAGGGTTACAGGTACTTAAAGATCAAATCAAAATTATTGACAGGCTCAGGGAAAATGCAGGCTTCAGTCCCGAGTGGCTACAATCTCTCTTTTAATGAATTCCAGTCTTTTATTATTTATTTATTTATTTATTTATTTATTTATTTATTTATTTCACTCTTATTGCCCAGGCTGGAATGCAGTGGTGTGATCTCGGGTCACTGCAACCTCCGCCTCCCAAGTTCAAGCGATTCTCCTGCCTCAGCCTCCCCAGTAACTGGAATTATACTTGCCTGCCACCACGCCCAGCTAATTTTTGTATTTTTAGTAAAGATTGGATTTCATGATGTTGGCCAGGCTGGTCCCGAACTCCTGACCTCAGGTGATCCACCTGCCTCAGCCTCCCAAAGTGCTGGGATTACAGGCATGAGCCACTGCGCCCAGCTGAGCCACTGTGCCCATCCTCTAGTTTTCTTTATGGAATTGGTTAACCCCTTTATTAAGCCCTCTCTTTCTTATATGTCTTGTATTAATATTTGGACCCTGTATACTCAATACTATAACTCAAATTGTTTCTTCTTGCCTACAAGCAATCAAACTCCAAATGGTGCTGCAAACTGAACCACGAATGGAAACAATGTTCTTCCGAGGACCCCTAAATCAACCCCAGGAGAAGCCCTGGCTGCTGTTCCCCATTCGACGCCCCTTATCAGCAGGAAGTAGCCAGAAAGAGACACTGCCCAAAACCCCCTAACAACAGTTAAGGTGACTTCTTCACAGGGGGGAAGTTGGTAGAAGTTATTAAGAAATTATTTTAGGCAGATAGAGACGAAAAGGGGTCCTTGGAAAATTTTCATCTCTTTTAAAGCAGCTCCAGAAATGTTTCTTGTCTAGCAGGAAAGCCCCAGCTCTTAGAGCCGGGTGGGCAACCTTTGATATGCACATGCAGGGTAGGCAACCTTTGATATGCAAATGCAAGCCATTAGAAACTGGGTCCACCCAACATGGCAATTCCCACCATTGTCCTCTTGCACTTGCCCCCACATGCGCCTGGCAACATGGCCACCCCCACACATCCCCACGTGCGTAGAAAATATCATGGGGCCTTGTATTTGCATATTAAAAGGCTAGGGTGGGAGGACCAGATTTTTCACAGGCTACACGAATGACATGCCTGGTCAAACCAATCCCCTAAGTCCTATGGAAATCAGACACTGCCTTCTCCAGCCTCTTCATATACCCTGCTCGTTTCTGTGGCACTTGGGGTCTCCTCTCTTGCCTTTGGAACACCCCTCCCTCTGTCTTTGTACAGGGGAGCTTCTTCTTTCTTTCTTTTCCCTTCTTTCTTGCCTATTAAACTCTCCGCTCCTTAAAACCACTCCACGTGTGTCCGTGTCCTTTTATCTAACTCAGCATGAGGACCAAGAATCCCGGTGTTCCTCCACTCATTGGCACCATGTCACCAGTATTCCATAAATTCTTCCCATAACTCCTTTTCTGTTTGTCTGCTGAATTCCTCTTCCTTTTCCATCCACATGTATTCGGCAAATGGATTGTCATGTTTGTGTTAATAGTCACATCTACATCAATGATGCTTGGACTAGCACTGCTGCGACTTGAGTCTTTCAGGGTTGGGTTTTTTTTTTTTTTTTTTTTTTGCTCCTGTTGCCCGGGCTGGAGTGCAATGGCACAATCTCAGCCTCACAGCAACCTCTGCCTCCTGGGTTCAAGTGATTCTCCTGCCTCAGCCTCCCCAGTAGCTGGGATTACAGGCATGCGCCACCACACCTGGCTGATTTTGTATTTTTAGTAGAGATGGGGTTTCTCCACGTTGGTCAGGCTGGTCTTGAACTCCTAAACTCAGGTGATCCACCCGCCTCAGCCTCCCAAAGTGCTGGGATGATAGGTGTGAGCCACCGTGCCCGGCCAGTTGTTTTTAACCTGGTGCTCCACTGCGGGGATGGCAGCCGGGCATCCCATCAACTTCTTCGGATCCACAGGACCCCCACCCCCTGCCCAGGTTGATGTGTGCTTCCCCTGTGCCTCCCTTCTCCAGTGCGTGGCAAGTAATTTATAAAGATACAAAGTATAGAGTTCTAAGATTTCCTAGTTCTGAAGCTTGGAATTTCCTGCCTCCCTTCCTTTCTTCCTCTCTTCCTTCTTTGGGGCTACAAAAATGATACCCCAAGTGTGGTGCTTTGATATATTGTGTACTTTGAACTAAACAGCCTCAAGACCAAGCTCTCTCTGACCTTCCCCCACCCACTGTCTCTCCCTTCTCTTTCTCTCCTAAAGCACAAGGAGAGGCTTTCTTTGAAGTTTCCCTTGTCTAAGGGAAGTTCCTCCAGAAGAAATGATTGTCATGAGCCCCCTCCCTGGAATCTGTGATACTCAGAGAAGATTAACTCACATCTCAATAGAGACAAAAGGTCTCCACACCTGGGATACCTTGCCCAGACAGACTTTTCACTTAATTCTTCTGCAGGCTGATGCCTGATAGACTTTATCTGTGTTAAAAACTTTTGTTCAAGTGTAGTTACTGCCCCAGCTTATTGCCACCACCTTCCAGGAGCCTTCAAGCCTCTATTTCTTTCTGTAGCTCAAAATGCTATTTAAGTTTTAACCATATGACTCTTCTGTGTTTATATTTTGTGAGGTTACTGTGCATATGTATGTAATAAATTTGTATGCCTTTTCTCCTGTTAATCTGTCTACTGTCAAGTTTATTCCAGAGGCTCAAATTATCAGACCTTCAGGGGTGAGGGCAAATTTCCTTTGTCCCTACACTTAACTTCTTTCCTTCTCCTTTTATGTTTTAAATCATATTTATGTTTATAAAAATATGATGATAGAAAATGATATGAAGAAGAAAATATTTATTATCTCATCCAAAATTAACCTTTTAGTTAGTGCAATTCAAATAAAATCTAAATAGATAAAAAATGTAAAAAAATAAAAAATTGTGCTAAAAACTTTTTATTATGGAGTTAATCAGTTCACTGGCTCTTACCCAACTTTGACCATATTGGAGCTGAAAAAGTAGTCTCTCTATTACACGAGCAGTCATGTATCTAAAACATGGTAAAATTCTATTACTGAAAGGTAGAAGGGAGAGCAATTATCAGTCTTTCCTTGGATGAGGATTGAATGATGATTGAGTGAACAAGTCTCTAGGAAGCAACAAAGCAATCATATAAAAGGAACTGGGGACTTTGACTCTGGATAAAAGAGGCTGGCACCTCCTTTCCCTCTTGCTCTCTTGTTTTCTCTCTTGCCACGTGATCTCTACATGTGCTGGCTCCCCTTCACCTTTCGCCATAAGTGGAAGCAGCCTGAGGCCCTCATGAGATGTAGATATCCAATCTTGTACAGTCTGCAGAATGGTGAGCCAAATAAAGCTCTTTTCTTTACCCAGTCTTAGTCTTCTTTATAGCAACACTAAATGGACTAAGACAGACATAGATTGAGATAGTGATATGACATTTCTCTTTTAGCCTATTAGAATGAATTGCAGTAATAGCTACTCTGATGTTGAGCTTTCTGTACATTCCTAAGGTAAACCCTACATAATTCTGGTGTGTTATTTTCTTAATATGATGTATTAGTTAGCTAATATTTTATTTAGAATTATTTTGCCTATATTCATAAATAAAATAGACCTGTAATTTTCTTTTTCTGTATTTCACTTACCAGGTTTTGGAATTAAGATGACTGCAACTTCATAATTATCACTGGGCTTAAGAGAAAAAATCATCTTTTTTTTTGATTCGCTGTGTTTGGGGATGTTTTCTATAACAGCTTAGGCTTTACCTTCCTAAAACAGATTTCTTAACCATCCAGGATTGCCTCCAACTTCCCACCACCAAGAATAAAATTGCAATAAATGTTTTAATACATGTTTCCTTAAAAGTTACATAACAACTTTTTTTTTTTTTAGCTATATAACAATTTTACCAAGGTAAATAATTTCTGGGTCATACTCTATGTGTATATATATTGATTAAGTACTTTCACATTGCAATAGTTGTATGAGTTTTCACTGTAATACTTGGGTTTCTCTATCACTAAGTACCAACTGACCAATATTTGATAGTCTATCAGGTGTGAAGTGACATCTCTTTGCTATTTTGATTTACATTTATTTAATTTCCAATGAGTTTGAGCATCTCTTCCTATGTTCTTTAGTTATGTGAGTTTCCTCTTCTGTAAATACTGCTTCTTATCCTTTGCCTTTTTTTCTGTTAGATTTTTCTCCCTTGTTGTTTGGAGTTCCTTGTGTATTTTAGATTTACTTTCTTGTCAGATATGTTGATACAGGCATGCAATATGAAATAAGCACATCCTGGAAAATGGGGTATCTATCCCCTCAAACAATTATCCTTTGAGTTATAAACAATCTAATTACACTCTTTAAGTTATCTTGAAATTTACGATTAAATTATTGTTGACTATAGTCACCCTGTTGTAATATCAAATAGTAGGTCTTATTCATTTTCTTTTTGGAGTTAACCCATTAATCATTCCCACCTCCCCACTTGGCCCCCTACTACCCTTCCCAGCCTCTGGTAGCCATCCTTCTACTCTCTATGTTCATGAGTTCAATTGTTTTGATTTTTCGATCCTTCAAATAAATGAGAACATGCAATGTTTGTTTTTCTGTGCCTGGCTTATTTCACATTACATAACGATCTCCAGTTCTATCCATGCTGTTGCAAATGTCTGGATCTCAGTCTTTTTAATGACTGAATAGACTCCATTGTGTATATGTGGTACAACATGTTTGGATGAACGGAGGCAAGATGGCGCACTTCCGGGTTCTTCATCCCCCAACTTTTCCCGCGCGCGCGAAAATCCAGCCGGCGACCCGGGAAGGTGCAGACCAACTAGGCATGCGCCAGGTGATGTCAATCTGAAGAGACCAAGATTTACCTGGTCGCACCTGCGGAACGCCCCCGGACACGCCCGTGCCCCGCCTATCGCCCTCCCACTCCTAGAAAAGCCGCTCCGGAGGATCGCCACGCGCGGACTTCCCAGCTTCCCCACTGCGGTTGATTCCTCACTGCGGTCGGAACTGTTGGAACTCCGTCCGAGAGCTGTACGGGTGACTCTGGGGGC
>NW_016811706.1:1669950-1691821 GCF_001698545.2 Rhinopithecus bieti
CCCCCAACTTTTCCCGCGCGCGCGAAAATCCAGCCGGCGACCCGGGAAGGTGCAGACCAACTAGGCATGCGCCAGGTGATGTCAATCTGAAGAGACCAAGATTTACCTGGTCGCACCTGCGGAACGCCCCCGGACACGCCCGTGCCCCGCCTATCGCCCTCCCACTCCTAGAAAAGCCGCTCCGGAGGATCGCCACGCGCGGACTTCCCAGCTTCCCCACTGCGGTTGATTCCTCACTGCGGTCGGAACTGTTGGAACTCCGTCCGAGAGCTGTACGGGTGACTCTGGGGGCCCCTTTTGTCGGGGGGGGGGCCAACAGACCTCTCCCTACCCACCTTCTTCCCTTGAAGCTAGGTGACCAAAATAAACTTGCAGTTTTGCTCCTACCCTTGCCCAGTCGCTGGTTCTTTTGTACCCGCTCTGGTGGTCTTAGAAAAACAAAACACAACAGTCTTGATTACCATAACTATGTAGTAGTTCTTAGAACTGGATAATGTGAATCTTCCAATTTTGTTCTTTTTCCCAGAATTGTTTGGGCTACCCTAGTACCTTTGCCTTTACATATTCACCAGTTTCCTCAGGGTAAGGTTTTGAATCTGTTTTCCTGGCTACAGTGGGATTGCACCAGTACCCTCAGAGTAGGGGCTTTGATGAATTTCCTGCTTCTGGTTTAGCCTTTTGTTCTATAGGGGAGATAAGAGAACTGGGTCTAGGAGGATTTAACAGTGGCTGCTGTTCTACCCCAGCTAGAACTATGGGGAGAGATTTTCTTGAGAGCCTCATGGGGCTCCTGGAGGAAAAGACTGGAAAAAATTTGGGAACCTCTCTACGATTGTGACCCTCAGGAACTTCAAAGTCTCACACTACCATGTACTCAGTCACCAGCAATTTGTCAAAATTTCCAGTTTAATCTTCCTACGTCTTTACATAACACTCAGCAGCTTCTGTCCTAGGTAAGCAAATGCTCAGGTTCTGTGTCTCCTTGCAGGAACCTGCCTCTCCAGATTGATTTCTGTATGGCCATCTGCCCTGTGACCTCAGTTCTCTCATGGTCCAAGAAAAGTTGCTGATTTTCAGTTTGTTCAGTTTTTTTTTTTTTTCTTCTTTTTTTTGAGACAGAGTCTCGCTCTGTCACCTAGCCTGGAGTTCAGGGGCACGATCTCGGCTCACTGCAACT
This sequence comes from Rhinopithecus bieti, assembly GCF_001698545.2. NCBI lineage: Eukaryota > Metazoa > Chordata > Mammalia > Primates > Cercopithecidae > Rhinopithecus > Rhinopithecus bieti. Next base: position 1,671,128 of record NW_016811706.1, read on the forward strand.
TCTGTCTCCTGGGCTCAAGGGATTCTCCTGCCTCAGCCTCCTGAGTAGCCTGGATCACAGGTACATGCCACCAAGCCCGGCTAATTTTTGTATTTTTAGTAGGGACAGAGTTTTACCATGTTGGCCACACTGGTCTTGAACTTTTGACCTCACGTGATCCACCTGCCTCGGCCTCCCAATTTGCTGGGATTACAGGCGTGAGCCACTGTGCCCGGCCTAGCCCTCTGCATTTTTGAGTGGAAACTGGAAGTCTGAGTTTTAAAATAATAAAATCAGAGCTCTTGGTTCTAGGATGCCTTTTGTTGTGCTGTATTTGAATTTCTGTAATTCCTCTTCATATATATATGTATTTTGGGCTGGCTGCAGTGGCTCATGCCTGTAATCCCAGCACTTTGGGAAGCCTAGGCAGGTGGATCGCCTGAGGTCAGGAGTTCGAGACCAGCGTGGCCAAAATAGTTAAACCTCATCTCTACTAAAAATACAAAAAATTTGCTGGGCGTGGTGGCGGGTGCCTGTAATCCCAGCTACTCAGGAGGCTGTGGCAGGAGAATCACTTGAACCCACGAGGTGGAGGTTGCAGTGAGCCAAGATCACACCATTGCACTCTAGCCTGGGCAACAAGAGTGAAACTTCATCTCTGTCTCTCTCTATATCTATCTATCTATCTATCTATCTATCTATCTATCTATCTATCTATCTCTATATGTATTTTTTTCCATGGTAGTTGTTTTGGTCTATGTGTATCTCCTTCAACATTTTTTAATGGGGTTGTTCTGATTATTCCTCTTGATGGTTCTCTCTCGTTGCCTTTTCGTACTATGGTTTCGGTTTGCTCATTGTGGCAAAATACTGGCTATTTCAGTTCTTTAAGTGGTAACAGTCTCATGAGAGAAGAGAATCTCCACCCCAGAATTTCCGCCTGTAGTGTAGCAGCAGACAGGTTGCCAGTCCCACTTCCAGGCATCCACCTCTGCATTCCAGTCTTATGCTTTCCCATCCTCAAGATAGGGAAAACTTCCACTGTTTTAGTTCTTCCTTAGATGCTTGGGAGTCAGATAGAGAGGTACATTTACATGGGGCAATACCAACCTTTCACCTGTATGTCCATCACCCGAGTGCTAATGTTCCTGCAACATCCACGTTCAGCCTCTGGAGAGAAAGGCTTGCACATGCTGTGGCTGTGGCTGCTGCTGCAGACAGGACTCCCATGGGACCTGGGGCTTTACCACTCCTACTTCCCGATTGCTCCAGCTGCCGCTTAGCTCAGGAAAGCCTTGGACCTGGGATAAGAGAGTATGGTGGGACATGTTCATGTTAGATATAGATAATATTAGGTATACTAACGGTCAGTCATGCTGCATCTTCAGTTGATTTTGCATATCATTAGCCTAATCCATTAAATACTAATTATATTATTTAATAGAAAAACCTATTATTTTCACTTCCAAGTTTTATGAGACTTCATTCAAGTCCTTGAGTACTTACAATTTATTCTCCCTCCAGATAAAATTTCCTCAAACCCAGATATCTGCTAATGTCCCCCTTTCTCGAAACCCCCAGTAAGTGCTTTGGTTATGGGCTTAGGGCAAAATAACCCTAGCTCATTTAGACTTCATTGCAGTCTGAATGACCAACCTACCATTTCTCCCCTTGGCTCATGACAAACCCTCCCTGCCAACCCTCTAGGCCTCCTTGCTGACCCCACACTTGCTATTCAGCTCCCACTAAACTGCAGACTTCCTGAAGGTGAGAGGATTTTTTGTACTAATGATGACAGTTAGACAGGACTCCATTGATAAGACTACACGGACCCAAAATGACATTGCTTACAAATCTATGATTTGCAGGAAAAATGATGCAAATATAGAAACAGCATTAAAGTAAGGCTATGCATCACAGCCAAAAGCTGCCTCCCAGCAAGGAGACCTGGAGAGAGCCCTGGAGGGAGCTCCAATATTCTTCCCCCTACAGGGTCATACTAGCATGCACTCACTCTCTTGATTAGAAACCACCAATGTATATGTGAAACACATCAGAACCAGGAGCTCAGACATATCTGGGTATGTATGACATGTCCTTCCCTTGATCCAGTCTAGTGAACTAGCAGCTGCCCCATGAACTGTCCTTGCAAAGGCAGCAGACAACTGAAGACCCAGGGTAAGCCCAAATATTCCCTTAGGAGCTGGCAAACATTCTTCCCTACTCAGCAGTGTTCAAGGACAGGAACACTGCACCTTGATCTAAAACTCTCAAGAGCCATTTCAACAAGAGCTCAAAGGGAAGCTGCTTTTAACACTACAAAATGTCTCAATTATTTTACTTAACCCCTTACTTTCATGTTTCTTTTTGCCCTCCTTCCATTATCAGTTAGCTTGTCCCACTTGAAATGTCTTTTTTTTTTTTTTTTTTGAGACTGAGTCTTGCTCTGTTACCAGGCTGGCATGCAGTGGCACAATCTCAGCTCACTGCAACCTCCGCCTCCAGGTTCAGGTGATTCTCCTGCCTCAGCCTCCCGAGTAGCTGGGACTATAGGCGCGCACCACCATGTCTGGCTATTTTTTTTTTTTTTTGTATTTTTAGTAGAGACAGGGTTTCACCATGTTGGCCAGGTTGGTCTCCATCTCTTGACCTCGTGATCTGCTCCCCTCAGCCTCCCAAAATGCTGGTATCACAGGCATGAGCCACCGCGCCTGGCCAATAACAACTCTTTATTAGCAAAGAACATAGGATAAACATCTTTACAACCAAAAAGTAATTTTTGCCATAAAAAGGTGGCGTATATATATAATGGCTGAGGAATAACCAAAACTTGCCACGTAAGGGCAGTAAGAAAATTCCAACAATTAACGAGAACATAATTTTCAATGGCCCATTAATTACAGAAAAATTAAACAAATACATCAAAATTAAAATTGTATTTCTAATCTACATAATAGAAATACATTTCAACTTACCTAAATATCTTTTTTTTTTTTTTAAGACGGAGTCTCTGGAGTCTTGCTCTGTCACCCAGGCTGGAGTGCAGTGGAGCAATCTCGGCTCACTGCAAGCTCCGCCTACCTGGTTCAAGCTATTCTCCTGCCTCAGTCTCCCGATTAGCTGGGACTACAGGCGCCCACCACCACGCCCGGCGAATTTTTTATATTTTTAGTAGAGACAGGGTTTCACTGTTGTAGCCAGGATGGTCTCGATCTACTGACCTCGTGATCTGCCCCTCTCGGCCTCCCAAAGTGCTGGGATTACAGGAGTGAGCCACCTAAATATCTTTTTAGTAGTAATTAGTCTCATAGGTATGGCCCGGTGTCACGCTGTGGTTGCCTAGGTTCCTTTGGTTGGAGCGCCGTCTCCTGGACAGAGAGGGTGAAGCTCAGCCAAAGGAGATCTTTGAGCTTCCTTTTATATTTGCTAAAGTTGAATGCAGCAACCGTGGAACTGAATTTTAGTGGACCTGCCACCGGATTGAAATTTCCTGCCAGTTCATTTTACTAGCTCCTGAGGTTTCAGTTTTATAATTTTCAGATCTCACTGGGAAGTTTTATCATCAGCAAGTTATTTCAAAGCATGGGCTACTTCAAACTAAGGGCAAGTAGGCAACCACATGGTGTCAATGATTCATTTTCATCCTCTTTATCAGAACCACCCCTTTTCTATCTAAATAATGCCTTAGTTATAGTTTTAGCTACACATGAGTTGGGGAGACAGATTTCTAATCCCACATATGATGCCAGCTGGCTGAACTAATGGCAGCAGTTAGGCAGAGTGTAATGGCTAAATCCAAAACACTTAATTTAATTTTTCTTTAATTGCAAAGTCCAGAAACACTTCTGGTCCCTCACAGGACCCCAAATAATGATGCTTACTGACCTATGGTTACTTAGGGAAAAGGATACAACACAGCAGTAACTTCAAGTAAGGATAAATGTCACAGCCAAAGGCTGTCTCACACAAGGTGTCCAGAGAGATCTGGCATGGGTTCGAGTTGTCCTCTCTCTGTTAGGCCATGCCAGGACCTGCTTCACCCTCAGAGTAGGAATCAGTGATGGGTAATGAGCTCAGCTAATTGTAAGAGCAAGGCCTTCTCCATCTTATCCCCACAATATCTGGTGAATTCTATTATACAAGACAGCGTTAGTCAGCTGCCTTAGCACCTCGATGGTTTTTGTGTGTGACCAGGCTATAGTTCTCAAGGGACTTGCAGTCTTTGCAGGACTGCATTGTAACACTTTTAAAATTCAAAATCTATAGCTTGATGATTGTGGAAGTCAAGCAACAAAACAATAAAATTTGAACTCTGAAAATCTGTAAAGACACTAGGTAGTTCATCATTTTTGTCTCCTGTCCAAAGACACAGATGACTCAGGGAGTAAAGGTAATGTCAAAACAAACTTGCATTTTCTTTTTTCTTTTTTTGTTTTTGAGATGCAGTTTTGCTCTTGTCACCCAGGGTGGAGTGCAATGGTGTGATCTCAGCTTACTGCAACCTCCACTTCCCGGGTTCAAGTGATTCTCGTGCTTCAACCTCCCAAGTAGCTGGGATTACAGGTGCCTGCCACCACACCTGGCTAGTTTTTTGTATTTTTAGTAAAGACGGGGTTTCACCACATTGGCCAAGTTGGTCTCGAACTTCTGACCTAAGCTGATCCACCCTCCTCGGCCTCCCAAAGTGCTAGGATTACAGGTGTGAGCCACTGTGCCTGGTCTAACTTGCATTTTCTTATCAGTGGTGTATTGTAATTTTTTAGCCCACAGACTCAGGTATGTAAAATGTAATTTTATTTTAAACAACTGCTACAGGTTGAGTATCTCTCATCCAAAATGCTTGGGAGCAGAAAAGTTTTGGAATTTCAGATTTTCAGTTTTTCAGATTTTGGAATATTTTCATCATACTTGCCAGTTGAGCATCCCTAATCTTAAATTCCGAAATTCAGATGCTCCAACGAGCATTTCCTTGGAGCTTCATGCTGGTGCTCAAAAAGTGTTGAATTTTGGAGAATTTTGGATTAGGAATCCTCAACCTGTATTAATTTATTTTCAAGCTTCTGTTTATGTCTGAAGCAAAATTTAATTCAGTCATGTTAAGTACGAACTCTGAAAATTCTGTGATTTCTCAGTCATTTAAGGTTTCATAACTATACATTAAGATTTCCCCCTTCCTTTCTCTTACTGGGGGTTGATGTTATACTGACCCTAGAGTAACTGTGGTGTTGGTGACCACAGGCGTCTACTCACTGGTGGCCTGCCTTGGTTCTATGCTGATTTCCTGCTCCACATGTGACTCATCCCCTCTGGTCCTCAGGTGTGGCCCTCTCTCTCCTGGTAATCTAGCATGGCGTAGATGATCCTCATCCAGTTGCTGGCAAGACTGTCCATGGTATATTTGCTAAGTCAATTTCCTTTTGTTCTGGTCATAAGACCCTTTGTGGGTATAGTATACTATTAGAGACATACTGTGGCTACAAGGTTAGCAATAACCATAAGGCCCTCTCAAACTCACACAGGGCCTACACTAAGTGTCACTTAGCAGTATGTTGCAAGGTGGCTTGGGGATTTCCAACTCTGGCCACAGTATTACCAGGACAAGTTGCATCAGTGATAATATAGTGTAGGTCCTGTGAGATGTTTGAGTGGGCCTTATGGTTATCTTACAGCTGCAATATGTCTCTTACAGTATACTACAGTGGGCTGCTAACTCTCCCACTGTAAGCTGACATTCTTTTTTTTCTGAGACGGAATCTCCCACTGTTGCCTAGGCTGGAGTGCAGCGGAGCAATCTTGGCTCACTGCAACCTCTGCCTCCCGGGTTCAAGCGATTCTTCCGCCTCAGCCTCCTGAGTTGCTGGGACTATAGATGGGCATCACCATGCCCGGCTAATTTTTGTATTCTTAGTAGAGACGGGGTTTCACCATACTTGCCAGGCTGATTTTGAACTCCTGACCTTGTGATCTGCCCTCCTTGGCCTCCCAAAGTGCTGGGATTACAGGTGTGAACCACTGTGCCTGGCCTGTAAGCTGACATTCTTGCCCTACTAGTAGAGTCACTGCCTTCCCCTGTCATTCTAAGGCTAAGGGGAACTCAGGAAAGGGTCTCTTACCTCATATACCTGTACAATTCATTCTTCCATTTCTTGTTCATAGTGGTTGCACCATATTTCGTAGGGAAGTTCTCAAGGGACTTGCCATTTTTCTGGGTCCCAACTAACCTTATGATGATAAGAAAGACAGAGGACATGTTTTGGAGTATGAAAACATGATGCTTACCATTTAGCTCATTTAGCTATGCTCATTTTTCTGCCCAAGTCCACTTTTCATTTCTCTTTTCATGTACTCTTTAGGGACCAATCTGAGTGGGAACAGAGGTCAGGCCAAGGCTTAAGAATGGTGGCAGCAAGAGAACTCCCACTATTGCTAGTCATGCTAATTTAGCCTTTCCATCATTTTCCTTTCCAAAGTATCCTTTGATGGATACTTTCTGTGTAAAGGGAAAGGATACTTAATTTAAACTATGGATTATTCCACCACTTGGGCTCTAGGGCTAACCTAATAAATCAGAGTTAAGTAGAGAAGCCTGACCCTTCTGAAATGTCTACTGAATTCTATTCCCAAACCACTTGTATCACATGTAGTATGGTATCACTGGATCAGAAGGCAGTCAGTGATTGCCTGCCTTATTTCCTCTCCCTTCTGACACTTATCCCCACCCCAAACACTTATAATTCTTTTCAAATTAGACTCAGTGTTTTTGTGGGGTCATTCCTGTGGGTCTGAGATGTAAATGCAGATACCTAGGCACAGTGACAGTCTGAGGGGTCACCTGAAGGCATGAAGCCTCCTTGTCGTTCAATATCCTCATTCTTAAATAGAAAGAATAAATGTCTTTTCAATATTTCATGAAATACACCAATACGTCCTTTCCCCCAGCTTTTATGAGGTATAATTGACCAATAAAAATTGTATATATTTAAGACATGCAAACTGATGTTTTTATATATATATACATTGTGAAATAATCACCATAATGGAGCTAATTAACATATCCATCACTTCACATAGTTGCCATTTTCTTTATCTTATTTGTGGTGAGGATACCTAAGATTTGGCCTCTTAACAAATTTCAAGTATACAACACAATATTGTTAACTATAGTAGTACAGTATGTTAAATCTCCATACTGCTTTTCATAGAGGTTATACTAATTTACATTCCCACCAACAGTGTATAAGCATTCCCTTTTCTCTGCATCCTCACCAACATCAGTTATTTTTTGTCCTTTGAATTCTAGCCATTCTAACCGGTGTAAGATGATATCTTATTGCAGTTTTAATTTGCATTTCTCTGATGATTAGTGATGTTCAGCATCTTTTCCTTTACTTGTTGGCCATTTGTATGTCTTCTTTCGCAAAATATCTACTTACATCCTCCTTTCACTTTTTTTTTGAGATGGAGTCTTGCTCTGTTACCCAGACTGGAGTGCAGTAGTGCAATCGTAGCTCACTGCACCCTCAACCTCCTGGGCTCAATTGATCCTCCCACCTCAGCCTCCCCAGTAGCTGGAACCACAGGCTTACACTACCATGCCCAGCTAACTTTTTGATTTTAATAGAGATGGGATCTTGCTATGTTGCCCAGGCTGGTCTTGAACTCCTGACTCAAGAGATCCTCCTGCTTCGACCTCCAGATGTGTTGGGATTGCAGGCATGAGCCACCGTACCTGGCCATTTGCCCACTTTTAAATAGGATTATTTGTTTTTGTTGTTGTTGAGTTGTTTGCATTCCTTGTACATTCTGAATATTAATGCCCTGTTGAATGCATACTTTGCAAATACTTTCTCCCATTCTGCAAGTTGTCTGTTTGTGTGTTGGTTATTTCTTTTGCTTTGAAGAACCTTTTTAGTTTAATTAAATTTCATTTATCTTTTTTTTTTTATTGTTGTTTGTGCTTTTGAGGTCTTAGTCATGAATTCTTTGCCTAGACCAATGTCCAGAAGAATTTTTTCTAGTATTTTTATAGTTTCAGTCTTTTTTTTTTTGGGATAGGATTTTGCTCTGTCACCCAGGGTGAGTGCAGTGGCACCATTGCAGCTCACTACAGCTTTGAAGACTTGGGCTTAAGTGATCCTTCTGCCTCAGCCCCCTGAATAGCTGGGATTACAGGCATACACCATCATGCTTGGCTAATTTTTATACTTGTCATAGAGACGACATTTTCCTATGTTGCCCAGTCTGGTCTCGAACTCCTGAGCTCAAGTGATCTTCCTGCCTCGGCCTCCCAAAGTGCTGGGATTATAGGAAAGAGCCACTGTGCCTGGCCTAGTTTTAGTCTTTTAATTTAAGCCTTTAATCTATTTTGAGTTGATTTTTCTATATGGTGAGAGATATAGGTCCAGTTTCATTCTTCTGCATGTGGCTAATTTTTCCAGTACTTTTATTGAAAATGGTGTCCATTCCCCAATGTAAGTTCTAGTTGGCTTCGTCAAAAATCAGTTGGCTATAAATTTGTGGCTTTATTTCTGGGTTCTCTATTCTGTTCCATTGGTCTGTGTGTCTGTTTTTATACCAATACCATGCTGTTTGGTTACTCTAGTGTTGTAATATATTTTGAAGTCAGGTAATGTGATGTGGGCTGCTTTGTTCTTTTTGCTCAGGATTCTTTGGCTGTTTGGGTTCTATTTTGGTTCATATGAATTTCAGAATTGCTGTTTCTAATTCTGTAAAGAATGATGTTGGTATTTAAATAGGGATTGCATTGAATCTGTAGATTGCTTTGGGCAGTATGGTCATTTTGATGATATTAATTATTCTGATCTGTGATCATGGGATGTTTTTCCATTTGCTTGTGTCATCTACAATTTCTTTCAGTAGTGTTTTGTTGTTTCCCTCGTAGAGATCTTTCACTTCCTCAGTTAAATTTGTCACTATAGGTATTTTATTTTATTTTTGTAGCTATTGTAAATGGAATTGCTTTCTTGATTTCTCTCCTAGTTAAATTACTATCACCATATAGAAATGCTATTAATTTTTGTACATTGATTTTGTATCCTGCAACTTTACCAAATTCATTTATCAAATCTAAGCGTTTTTTAGTGGAGTGTTTAGGTTTTTCTAGGTATAATATTACATCATCAACTAAGAGAACCAATTTGACAATTTAACTTCCTCTTTTCCAATATGGATGCCTTTTACTTCTTTCTCTTGCCTGATTTCTACGGCCAGGAGTCTTACAGTTCTATGTCGAATAGGAGTGGTGAAAATGGGCATCATTGTCTTTTTCCAGTTCTTAGAGGAAAGTCTTTCAGTTTTTCCCCATTCACTTTGATGTTGGCTGTGGGTTTGTAACATATGGCCTTTGTTATTTTCAGGTATGTTTCTTCTATGTCTAGTTTATTGAGAGTTTTTATCATGAAATGATATTTAATTTTATAAAATTGTTTTTCTCCATCTATTGAAATGATCACATGGCTTTTGTCCTTCATTCTGTTGCTATAATATTATCACATTTATTGATTTGGATATTTTGAACCATCCTTGCATTCCTAGTATAAATCCCACTTGATCATGGTGCATTATTTTTTTTGTTTGTTTTTTACTCTTATTTTAGGTTCAGGGGTACATGTGCAGGTTTGTTATATGGATAAATTGCATGTCCTGAGGGGTTTGGTGTATGATTATTTTGTTACCAAATAGTTTTTCAATATCATCCCTCCTCCTTCCCTCTGCTCTCAAGTAGGCCCTGGTGTCTGTTGTTCACTTCTTTGAGTCCATGTGTTCTCATCATTCAGCTCCCACTTACAAGTGAGAACAAGCAGTATTTGGTTTTCTGTTCCTGCATTAGTTCGCTTAGGATAATGGCCTCCAGCTCTATCCATGTTGCTGCAAAAGATATGATCTCATTTCTTTATGTGGCTGCATAGTATTCCAGGGTGTATATGTACCAGATTTTAAAGATACAGTCTACTGTTGATGGGCACCCAGGTTGATTCCATATGTTTGCTATTGTGAATAGTGCTGTGAGGAACATATGCATGTATGTGTCTTTATGGTAGAATGATTTATATTCCTTGTGGGTATATATCCAATAATGGGATTGCTGGGTTGAATAATAATTCTGCTTTAAGTTCTTTGAGAAATTGCCACACCTTTTTCCACAATGGCTGAAGTAATTTACATTACCATCAGCAGTGTATAAGCCTTCTCTTTTCTCTACAACCTCACAAGCATCTGTTATTTTTTGACTTTTTATTAATAGCCATTATGACTGGTGTGAGATGGTATCTCATTATAGTTTTGATTTGCNNTTTTTATTGAGACGGAGTCTTGCTCTGTCGCCCAGGCTGGAGTGCAGTGGCGTGATCTCGGCTCACTGCAAGCTCCGCCTCCCAGGTTTACGCCATTCTCCTGCCTCAGCCTCCTGAGTAGCTGGGACTACAGACGCCCGCCACATCGCCCGGCTAATTTTTTGTATATTTAGTAGAGACGGGGTTTCACCATGTTGGCCAGGATGGTCTCGATCTCCTGACCTCGTGATCCGCCCGTCTCGGCCTCCCAAAGTGCTGGGATTACAGGCTTGAGCCACCGCTCCCGGCCTGACCATTTTTTCATATGCTTGTTGACTGTGTGTTATTTTCTTTTGAAAACTGTCTATTCATGTGCTTTGACTTCTTTTTAATGGGGTTGTTTTTTGCTTGTTAATTTGTTTAACCCTTTTTCTGTTTGCCCGGAGAATACTCAGCAGCAGTGCTTGTGGCTGCAGTGTTTACCCCAAGATAACTTTGCCACGAAATATCTTGCTTTTATTATTATTTTTGCATTGCTTTAGTATATCAACTTTGGAAACAAAGGCATTGTTCTTTTAAAGCATTCTGTTTTTACTAGTGGCATTTCCATTTATGAAACATAGTAGTTCTCAATTGCTGCAAATGTTAAATCCTAGAAAACATAACATTCCTGTGTGTGATGTTAATACTGTTCTCAAACAGTTGTTGACCAAAGATTCATTTGATGAAACAGATTTTTCCAAAATAGGCGATTCTGATAATTCAGACAATTCTGTTAGTTCTGTTTATAAATAACTCTAAGAACAGTTTTTATATTTTATTTCCACATTAAAAGTCAGTCAGATTTGCTTCAGTCTCAAAAAACATGTTTATGTAAAATTAAATGAGTGTCAGCAGCGAGTTGCATGTTTTGTTTCTAAGTGGAAAAAGGGTTAAATTCCTTATAGATTCTGGATATTAGACCTTTGTTGTATGCATAGTTTGCAAAAAATATTCTCCCATTCAAAGGTTGTCTCTTTACTCTGTTGATGGTTTCTTTTGCTGTGCAGAAGTTCTTTCATTTAATTAGGCCCCATTTATCAATTTTTGGTTTTGTTGCAATTGCTTTTGGCATCTTTGTAATGTAATCTTTGCCAAGGCCTACGTCCAGAATGGTGTTTCCTAGGTTATCTTCCAGAGGGTTTATAATTTTGGATTCTACATTTAACTCTTTAATCCATCTTTAATTGATTTTTGTATATGGTGTAAGCAAGCAGTTCAGTTTCAATCTTCCACATATAGCTAGCCAGTTATCCCCGCACCATTTATTGAGTAGGGAGTTCTTTCCTCATTGCTTCTTTTTGTCAACTTTGTTGAAGATTAGATGGTTGTGGGTGTGTGGCATTATTTCTGGGCTCTCTATTATGGTCCGTTGAACTATGCATCTGTTTTTGTATCTGCACCATGCTGTTTTGGTTACTGTAGCTCTGTTGTATAGTTTGCAGTTGGGTAACGCGATGCTTCCAGCTTTGTTCTTTTGCTTAGGATTGCCTTGCCTATTCAAACTCTTTTTTGGCTTCACACGAATTTTAAAATAGTTTTTTCAATTTCTGTGAAGAATGTCATTGGTAGTTTGATAGGAATGGCACTGAATCTGTAAATAGTTTTGGGCAGTATAGCTATTTTAACATTGATCCTTCCTATCCATGAGCATTGAATGTTTATCCATTTGTCTATATCATCTCTGATTTCTCTAAGCAGTGTTTTGTAATTCTTATAAATATCTTTTTTCTCCCTGGTTAGCCGAGGAATTTTTTTTTGTGTGGCTATTGTGAATGAGATTGCATTCTCGATTAGGCTCTCAGCTTGGATACTGTTGATGTACAGGAATGCTACTGGTTTTTGTACATTGATTTCGTGTTCTGAAATTTGTTAAATTTGTTTATCATATCAAGGAGCTTTTGGGCAGAGACTATGGGGTTTTCTAGGTGTAGAATCATATCATCTGCAAACAGGGAAAAATTTGATTTCTTCTCTTTGTATTTGGATGCCTTTTGTTGTTGCCTGATTGCTGTGGCTCAGACTTCCAGAACTATGTTGAATAGAAATGATGAGAGAAGACATCCTTGTCTTGTTCTGGTTAGTATGCCTATTTAGTATGATGTTCATTATGGGTTCATAAATGACTCTTATTATTTTGAAGTATGTTCCTTCAAAGCCTAGTTTGTTGAGGGTTTTTAACATGAAAGGGTGTTGAATTTTATTAAAAGCCTTTTCTGAATCCATTGAGATGATCATGTGGTTTTTGTTTCTAGTTTTGTTTATGTGATGAATCACATTTATTGATTTGTATACATTGACCCAATCTTGCATCACAGTGATAAACCTTATCTGATCATGGTGGATTAACTTTTTGATGTGCTGCTGGATTTGGTTTGATAGTATTTTGTTGAGGGTTTTTGCATCTATGTTCATCAAGAATAGTGGCCTGAAGTTTTGTCGTTGTTGTGTCTTCACCAGGTTTTGACATCAGAATAATGTTGGCCTCATAGAATGAGGAGTCCCTGTTCCTCATTTTTTTTGCATTAGCTTCAGTAGGAAACATACCAGCTCTTCTTCATACATCTGATGGAATTCAGCTTTGAATCTGCCTGGTCCTGGGATTTTTCTGGTTCATAGGCTTTTTATTACTGATTCAATTTTGCAATTTACTATTCATCTGTTCAGGGATTTAATTTCTTCCTGGTTCAGTCTTGGGAGGGTATATGCATCCAGGAACATATCTGTTTTTTCTAGGTTTTTTGCTTGTATGCATAGAAGTGTTCATAGTAGTCTGAGCATTTTTAAATATTTTTGGGGGGTTGGTGGTAACATGCCCTTTGTCATTTCTGATTGTGTTTAATTGGATCTTGTCTTTTTTCTTTATTATTCTATCTAGTAGTCTATCTATTTTATTTATTCTTTCAAAAAACAATCTCCTGGATTTATTAATCTTTTGTATGCTTTTTTCATCTCAATTTCCTTCAGTTCAGCTCTGATCTGTTTTTTTGTTTGTTTGTTTGCTCTTGTTCCTCTAGTTCCTCTAGGTGTGATGTTAGGTTTTAATTTGAGATCTTTCTACTTTTTGATGTGGGTGTTTAGCAGCATGAACTTCCCTTTTAACATTGCTTTAACTGTGCCCCAGAGATTCTGCTATGTGGTATCTTTGTTCTCATGAGTTTCAAAAAATTTCTTGATTTCTGTCTTACTATTATTGTTTACCTAAATGTCATTCAGGAGCAGTTTGTTTAATTTCCACATAATTGTATGGTTTTGGAGCAATCTTCTTAGTACTGATTTCTATTTTGTAGGGTTTCTGCTGAAAGGTCAGCTGTTTCCTGATGGGGTTCCCTTTGTAGGTGACCTGCCCCTTCTTTTAGCTGCCTTTGACATTTTTTGTTTCATTTCAACCTTAGACAATCTGATGACTTTGTGTGTTGGGGCTGGTTTTCCTGCACATTATCTCACAGGGGTTCTCTGCATTTCCTGAATTTGAGTGTGGGCCTCTCTAGTGAGGCTGGGGACATTTTCACAGGCAATATCCTCAAATATGTTTTCCAAGTTGCTTGCTTTCTCCCCTCTCTTTCATCAATGAGGTATAGATTTGGTCTCTTTACATAATCCCCTATTTCTCAGAGGTTTAGTTCATTTTTTAAAATTCTCTTTTCTTTATTTTTGTTTGACTGATTGAACTTAGAGAATTTATCTTCAGGCTCTGAGATTCTTTCTTTAGCTTGGTCTATTTTGCTGTTAATACTTGCAATTGTATTATGAAATTCCTTTTTTTTTTTTTTTTTTTTTTTTTTGAGACAGCGTCTTGCTCTGTCACTCAGGCTGGAGTGCAGTGGCACAATCTCGGCTCACTGCAAGCTCTGCCTCCCGGGTTCATGCCGTTCTCCTGCCTCAGCCTCCACAGTAGCTGGGACTACAGGCCCCCGCGACCACGCCTGGCTAATTTCTTTTTGTATTTTTAGTAGAGACGGGGCTTCACCATGTTAGCCAGGATGGTCTCGATCTCCTGATCTCGTGATCTGCCTGCCTCGGCCTCCCAACGTGCTGGGATTACAGGCGTGAGCCACCGCGCCCGGCATGAAATTCTTGAAGTGAGTTTTTCAGCTCTATCAGATTGGTTTGGTTCTTTATTAAAATGGCCATTTTGTCTTTCAGCCCCTGTATCACTTTATTGTATTTTTTAGATTCCTTGGATTGGGTTTTGACTTCCTTCTGAATCTTGATAATCTTCATTCCTGTTTATATTCTGAATTCTACGTCTGTCATTTCAGCCATTTCAGCCTGGTTAAGAACTATTGCTGGGAAACTAGTGCAATCATTTGGAGGTAAGAAGGCACTCTGGCTTTTTGAGTTACCAGAGTTCTTGTGCTGCTTCTTTCTCACATATGTGGGCTGATGTTCCTTCAATCTTTGAAGTTGCTGTCCTGTTGATGGGTTTTTTGGCTTTTATCTCCTTTGATGTCCTTGGGGGTTTGATTGTGTTATAAGGTGGATTCAGTTGGTTGGCTTCATTTCTGGAAGGTTTTAAGGGGCCAAGGCTCAGCTCAGCATTCCTGGGCTGCATGCTATAATTCTAGGGGGCTGGTACTGCATCCCCAGATTTGTTCTCTGGCCCCTTCAGGGACCTGCTGTGTTGGAAGGGCCGAGGTGTTCTTGGTCTGCTGGCCACAACACTCTGACGTGTGGTGCTGGCTAAAGTATTTTGTCAGGGCAGTGGCAGCAGGAATAGTGCTTGCTAACGCAAGCCAGCAGCTGTGGTAGCATGGCAGGGTGCACACACAATGTCTCTTGTTTACATTTAAAGCAAATGTTGATAGGTAAGGACTTATTATTGTCATTTTGTTAATTGTTTCAGTCTGTTTTATAGTTCATTTGTTTCTCTCTTCCTCTCTTGCTGTCGCCTTTTGTGTTTTAATTTTTTTGTAGTGATATACTTTGATTATTTTCTCTTTATCTCTTTTGTATCTATTATAAGTTTCTTCTTTGTGGTTACCATGAAGCTTGCACAAGACTTCTTACAGTTATAACAGTCTATTTTCAGCTGATAACCACTTCAATTGCATATGAAAACTTTATGTTTTTATTTTATCTTCCATACTTTCATTGATGTCAGAATTTATTTATTTTATTAACAAATTTTGTGGTTATTATTATTCTTAATACTGTTATGTTTTAATCTCTATGCTAGGGTTAAAAGTGGTTTATACACAATTATTATTACATAATGATATCTGTATATTACCTTTACCAGTGAGTCTTATTTATTTATTTATTTATTTAATGTTTTTATTTATTTAACTTTAAGTTCTGGGATACATGTGCAGAACGTGCAGGTTTGTTACATAGGTATACATGTGCCATGGTGGTTTGCTGCACCTATCAGCCCATCATCTAGGTTTTAAGCTCCGCATGCATTAGATATTTGTCTTAATGCTCTCCCTCTCCTTGTGCCTCACCCCTAAAAAGGGCCTGGTGTGTGATGTTTCCCTCCCTGTGTCCATGTTTTCTCATTGTTCAACTCCCACTTAAGAATGAGAACGTGCAGTGTTTTGTTTTCTGTTCCTGTGTTGGGATGCTGAGAATGATGGTTTCCAGCTTCGTCCATGGAGTCTTATCTTTTTATAGTCTTATGTTTCATACTGCTGTTCAGTATCCTTTCATTTCAACTTGAAAGACTTCTGTTAACACTTCCTTTAAGGCAGGTCTAGAGGTGATGAATTTCCTGTTTATGTTTGGGAAAGTTATTTTTTCCTTTCTGTTTTCTTCTTCCTTTCTTTTCTTTTCTTTTCCTTTCTCTTTCTCCTTCTCCTTCTCCTTCTCCTTCTCTTTCTCTCCCTCTTTCTTTCTCCCTTTGTTTCTTTCTCTTTCTTTCTTTTCTCCTTCCTTCCTTCCTTCCTTCCTTCCTTCCTTTCCTTCCTTCCTTCCTTCCTTCCTTCCTTCCTTCCTTCCTTCCTTCCTTCCTTCCTTCCTTCCTTCCTTCCTTCCTTCCCTCCCTCCCTCCCTCCCTTCCTTCTTTTATTCTTTCTTTCTTTTTTTATGTACTCTCACTCTGTCACCCAGGCTGGAGTGCAGTGGCATGATCTCGGCTCACTGCAACCTCTGCCTTCTAGGTTCAAGCAATTCTCCTGTCTAAGCCTCCTGAGTAGCTGGGACTACAGGTGTGTGCCACCATGCCTGGCTAATTTTTGTATTTTTAGTAGAGTCAGGGTTTCACTATATTGGTCAGGCTGGTCTTGAACTCCCAACCTCAGGTGATCCACCTGCCTTGGCCTCCCAAAGTGCTGGAGTTACAGGCATGAGCCATAGTGCCTAGCCTGTTCCTTTCATTTTTAAAGGATAGCTTTGCTAGACATAGTATGGGCATACCATAATGTATGGCATCCCAATGGTACTATAGGCTTTTTTTTTTTTTTTTTTTTTTGGAGACAGGGCCTTACTCTGTCACCCAGGTTGGACTGTAGTGGTGTGATCTCAGCTTATTGCAGCCTCCACTTCCCAGGTTCAAGTGATCCTCCCACCTCAGCCTCCCAAGTATCTGATGCTATGGGCATGTGCCACCAGGCCCAGCTAATTAATTTTTTTCTAGAGACAGGGTTTCGCCATGTTCCCCAGGCTAGTCTGGAACTCCTGAGTTCGAGTAATCCTCCTGCCTTGGCCTCCCAAAGTGCTGGGATTACAGGCATGAGCCACCATATCTGGCCAATAGTATTATAGGCTTTTAAAATAAGTTTTATTTTTTTCCAATAGGCTTTCTTTACTTATTTATATTCTTTCTTTCCTTCATCTGACTGGGTAATTTTAAATGACTTGTATTTGACTTCGCTGATTCTTTCTTCTGCTTGATGGAGGTTGCTGTTGAACCTCTTTATTAAATTTTTAGCACAGTCATTATATTTTTTAGCTTCAAAATTTATTTTCATTTTTTTTGTTTTTTAATAGTTTCTATCTCTTGGTTGAACTCATTTTGTTTATGCATTGTTTTCCTGATCTTATTTAGTTGCCTGTGTTGTCTTACAGCTCATTAAGCTTCTTTAAGATGACTATTTTTAATTATTTGTCAGGCAGTTCCTAGATTTCTATGTCTTTAGGGCCAGTTACTGGGCCTTCATTTTGTTCCTTTAATGGTGTCATAGTTTTCTGGTTTTTTGTTTTTGTGATCTTTGTAGCCTTGTGTTGGTGTTTGTGCATATGAAGAAGTCATTTTTTCAGTTTTTTACAGACTGACTTTGGGAAAGAAAGCCCTTCACCAGTCAGCCCAGCCAGAGATTCTGGGTAGGCTGGCTGGTGGGAACTATGGTTGGACCAGCTGGTGGGGTCTGCTGGTTGGCAGGGTCCTTTGGAAATGCTGGGTCCATGGACAGATGGGCCTGGTGCTATGATCTTGCCATACTAGGTAGTTTTCTTTCTATATTTTTCTTCTTGCAATGAATAATTTACATGGTAGAGTATGTATATTTTTGACAGTGTGTTGCTTTGAACTTAATTTCATAAGAAATTTACTGTATGCATTACCAAATAGTAATTGGTAAGCAGATTATGAGTTCATCCTCCTTTCTTAACCATCTTCTTCTACCTCAGGATTCTTGTATTTTACCGGACTGGCTTTCCTCTTCCATGAAGGTATTTCTTCCTCAATTCATCATCATTTCCAAACCTATGATGAATCAGGCTTATTCTCTGCTATTGTACTAGTAGTTTAGCACCAGATGGTTTTATTCCATGTTACTCAGTAAGCTTTGGATATATTAGTTGAAAAAGCTACAGTGTCATCAAGAAATTACCTAGGCCAATTGTCATATATCTTTTCCCTCCTTACTTCCTCCTTCCCTTATCTAACTATCCAACCATTCTTTTAGTAATTATTTCAACAGATATTTATTGAGTTCTTGATGTGCAAGTGTATTAGTTCGTTCTCATGCTGCTATGAAGAAATACCCAAGACTGGGTAATTTATAAAGGAAAGAGGTTTAATTGACTCACAGTTCTGCATGGCTAGGGAGGCCTCAGAAGGCACCTCTTCACAGGGTGGCAGGAGAGAGAATGAGAGCCAAGTGAAGGGGGAAGCCCCTTATAAAACCACCAGATCTCATGAGAACTTACTATCATGAAAATAGCATGGGAGAAACTGCTTCCATGATTCAACTACCTCCACTGGGTCCCTCCCAAACACGTGGGGATTGTGGGAACTAAAATTCAAGATGAGATTTGGGTGGGGACACAGCCAAACCATATCATTCTGCCCCTGCCCCTCCCAAATCTCATGTCCTCACATTTCAAAACACAATCATGCCTTTCCAACAGTTCCCCAAAGTCTCAACTCATCCCAGCATTAACCAAAAAGCCCAACTCCAAAGTCTCACCTGAGGCAAAGGAAGTCCTTTCTGCCTATGAGCCTGTAAAATCAAAGGCAAGTTAGTTACTTTCTAGATACAATGGTAGTACAGGCATTGGGTAAATTCACCTTCCAATGGGAGAAATTGGCCAAAACAAAGGGGCTATAGGCCCCATGCAAGTCTGAAATCCAATGGGGCAGTCATTAAACCTTAAAGTTCCAAAATGATCTCTTTTGACTCCACGTCTCACATCCAGGGCATGCTGATGCAAGAGGTAGGCTCCCATGGCCTTGGGCAGTTCCACCCCTGTGGCTTTGCAGGGTACAGTCCCCCTCCTGGCTGTTTTCGTGGGCCAGTGTTGAGTGTCTGTGGCTTTTCCAGGCACATGGTGCAAACTGTCATTGGATCTACCATTCTGGGATCTGGAGGATGGTGACTGTCTTCTCATAGCTCCACTAGGCAGTGTCCCAGTGGGCACTCTGTGTGGGGGCTCCATTCTGCCCTGCCCTAGCAGAGGTTCTCCATGAGGGCTTTGCCCCTGAAGCAACCTTCTGCCTGGCCATCCAGGCATTTCCATACATCATCTGAAATCTAGGCAGAGGTTCCCCAACCTTAATTCTTGACTTCTGTGTACCTACAGGCCCCACACCCTGTGGAAGCTACCAAGGCTTGGGTCTTGCACCCTCCGAAGCAACCACTTGAGCTGTATGTTGTCCCCTTTTAGCCATGGTTGGAGTGGCTGTGACATAGGGCACCAAGTACCGAGGCTGCACACAGCAGGGGGGCCCTGGAGCCTGCCCTGGAAATCATTTTTCCTTCTTAGGCTTCTGGGCCTGTGATGGAAGGGGCTGCCATGAAGGTCTCTGACATGCCCTGGAGACATTTTCCGCATTGTCTTGTTGATTAACATTTGGCTCCTTGTTACTTATGCAAATTTCTGCAGCCAGCTTGAATTTCTCCCTAGAAAATGGGGGTTTCTTTTCTATTGCATCACCAGGCTGCAAATTTTCCAAACTTTTGGAAAATTCACTTTGCTTCCTCTTCAAAGCTTTGCCACTTAGAAATTTCTTCTGCCAGATACCCTAAATCACCTCTCTCAAGTTCCAAGTTTTGCAGATCTCTGGGGCAGGAGCAAAATGCCACCAGTCTCTTTGCATAGTAAGAGTGACATTTACTCCAGTTCCCAACAAGTTCCCTATCTCTATCTGAGACCACCTCAGCCTGGACTTCATTGTCCATATCACTCTCAGCATTTTGGTCAAAGCCATTCAACAAGTCTATAGGAAGTTCCAAAATTTCCCACATTTTCTTGCCCTCTTCTGAGCCCTCCAAACTGTTCCAACTTCTGCCTGTTACCCAGTTCTAAAGTTGCTTCCATATTTTTGGGTATCTTTACAGCAGTGCCTCACTCTCTGCAGTACCAATTTACTGTGTTAGTCCATTATCACCCTGCTATGAAGAAATACCTGAGACTGAGTAAATTATAAAGGAAAGAGGTTTAATTGACTCACAGTTCCACATGCTAGGGAGGCCTCAGGAAGCTTAATTGACTCATAGTTCCACATGGCTGGGGAGGCCTCAGGAAACTTAAAATCATGGTGAAAGTGAAAGAGATCAAATGAAAAAAACTAAAAGGCAGAAATGAAGTCCACAGGCAAATAGCCCAGGCGGTGCCCTGACAGCCCGGGCGGCACCCTGAGCCTAGTTAAAGATCGACCCCGGACCTAACCGATTAGGTTATCTATAGACTCCAGACATTGTAAGGACAAACGTTGTGAAAGTCTCTGTCCTGCTCTAATTACCGGTGTCTGCCACATATCTTAGTCCTGGGCCCAGTACAAACACAATCCTCTATTTTGTCCCAACTTCCTGAGCCCAACACAAACACATCCCTCACCCCACACATCTCAGAAACACCACCTAGAGAGCCCCTGATAAGGTCACAACCGTTTGTAGTTTTACTAAATGCGCAGGAACAAATAGAAAACTGTTAATTGTATAACTTAAAATATTAACCAATTACCAGTTGTGATGCTGCAACCAAAAGAATTCCTTTGTAC
>NW_016811706.1:1696559-1723759 GCF_001698545.2 Rhinopithecus bieti
GGGAACAAATAGAAAACTGTTAATTGTATAACTTAAAATATTAACCAATTACCAGTTGTGATGCTGCAACCAAAAGAATTCCTTTGTACTTCTGTAACCTTACATATCCTGTATGCATCGGGCTATAAAAAGCGGGCACATGCATCATTCGGGGCCCTCTTGTATGTTGTAGAACGGAGGGACCAAGTTCGAACTTGCACTAAAGATCCTTGCCGCTTGGCTTTGACTCTGGACTCTGGTGGTCTTCTTCGGGGAATAAACGGTCTGGGCATAAGAAAAGGAATTTCTTCACTGGGCAGAAGGAGAGAGAAGGAGAGCCAAGTGAAGGGAGGAAGCCCCTTACAAAACCATCAGATCTTGTGAATACTTACTATCATGAGATTAGCATGGGGGAAACGCCCTCCATGATTCAACTCAATTACCTTGGCCAAGTCCCTCCCACAACGTGGGGATTATGGGAAGTAAAATACGAGATGGGATTTGGGAGGGGTCATGGCCAAACCATATCAGCAAGATACCATGTAATATTGTTTGGATATTTGTTCCTTCCAAATCTCATGTTGATATGTAATTCCCAATGTTGGAGGTGGGGCCTGGTTGGTGGTCGTCAGGGCGGATCCCTCATGAATGGCTTGGGGCCCTTCCTATAGTAATGAGTGAGTCCTTCCTCTTAGTTCATGCAAGAGCTGGTCGTTTAAAAGAGCCTGGCACCACCTCCGCTCTCTCTTGCTCCCTCTCTTGTCATGTGACATACCTGTTCCCCTTTGCCTTCTGCCATGAGTAAAAGCTTCCTTACCAGAAGGAGAACAGATACTGGTGCCATGCTTGTACAGTCTACAGAACCATGAACTAAATAAACCTCTATTTTTTAAATTAAATTACCCAATCTCAGGTATTCCTTAATAGCAATGCAAAATTGACAAATACACCATGCAAGAAACACATAGGTCAGAAAGGCTTGATGTACATTTGTTGACTGATGAGTAATTTAAAAATGTAAAACAAATATCTATATTTGGCATGCATCAGTTACTGTTCTAAGTAGTTTCCAAGTATTAACACATTTAGTACTCACAGAAATACCATGTGCTTTTTTTATTTTATAAAAATACAGAAGGTTTAAAAACCTGTTCAAGGTCACATGGTACTAAGTGACAGAGCCATAGCCAAAGCTCCAGTGCCTAGCTCTTACTAGCACTCTATGTTGCATCTGTGCCCAGCTCTGTTCACCCAAGTCTTTGTGCTAAGATTTAATTCTGTCTCATGGCTACAATTCAAATTGGACCCATCTTGGTGCCCTCACATTAGCAGGGAGTCTCTAAAAAATAAGTTGACCCAGCCAGGTGTGGTGGCTTATGCCTATAATCCGAGCACTTTGGGAGGCCAAGGCAGGTGGATCACGAGGTCAGGACTTCAAGACCGGCCTGGCCAGCATGGTGAAACCCTGTCTCTACTAAAAATACAAAAATTAGCTGGGCTTGGTGGCATGTGCCTGTAATCCCAGCTACTCAGGAGGCCAAGGTAAGAGAATCGCTTGACCCTGGGAGGTGGAGGTTGCAGTGAGCCAAGATTTCACCACTGCATTCCCACCTGGGAAACACAGTGAGACTCTGTCTCAAAAAAAAAAAAAAAAAAAAAAAAAGAAATGTTGACCCACCTATTGGAACTCTGAGGCCTGTGTGTAATCCCAGCTTTGGCTGACAACACAAACTCTGTATTTGGTGTTATCTTTGGACTCAAAATAACAAGTTTCAATCTTGTTGGACCAGGCAGTTTCTCAGTCTTTCATTCCTTTTCTCACATAATTCCTGTCAAATACTTGTCGAATGTTCCATGCTTTTTTTTTTTTTTGGAGACAGGATCTCACTCTGTCATCTAGTCTGGAGTGCAGTGGCCCAATCATTGCTCATTGTAACCTTGAACTCCTGAGCTCAAATGATCTTCTTGGCTCAGCATCTTGAGTAGCTAGGATTACAGGTGTGTGCCACCAGGCCCAGCTAATTTTTAAAATTTTTCTGTAGAGACGAGCTCTCACTCTGTCATCTAGGCTGGAGCACAGTGGTGGAATCATAGCTCATCGTAACTTTGAACTCCTGGGCTCAAGTGATCTTCTCACCTCAGCCTCCTGAGTAGCTGGGACTGTAGGTGAACGCTACCATGTCCAGCTAATTTTTAACTGTTTTTTTGTAGGGATAGGGTCTTGCTATGTTGCCCAGGCTGGTATTGAACGCTTGGCCTCAAGCAATGCTCCCAAATCAGTCTTCCAAAGTGCTGGCATTACAGGCATGAACTATTGCACTTGCTCCATCCTCTTATTCCTACATATATCCAGTAACATCTGTAACTGAAATAGCAATCTTCAGCCTCAGATGTTAAACCCAATTAAATTGTAAGCAGAAACAGAGAAGAACAATGAACCAGTCAATATTAAAATATTTTAATCTCTGGGTTTATCAAATTCTGTTGAATTTGGATGCTATAATATCAAAATAAAATAAAGAAGTAAGTTAATTCTTATAAGACTCCAAAAATGTCCAAGCTTTCAGAATTTACTGTCTGAATTAACCATCATTTCAGTTCTTCTACTATACCCCAGTGTTGACTTTGTTAGAAGGTGCATTAAGGCTGTAAGCTTCCAACCTGAGAAAAGTGTGAAGCTGTTGGTTAGGGACTGAAACGACAACTTTCACGTTAGGCCAAAGGCTTTGTGATTTGTCAGCGAGACAAGCAGCTTCTGTCAAGGGCATTGCTCCTCCAATGGGGAGAACACTTCTGAGCCTCTAGATGTGTCTGTTAGTAATTTTAGACACGTCAAAGCCAAGTGCCAAAACCAGAGCCCCTGTCTGGTGATAATTTCCTGTGAATGAAAAGAAACAAGTCACAATAATATATAAAATACAATTTTATTTATCTAAAGTTCAGAACCAGATAAAACTAAATTATTTAAAGAAAATTGTAGGGGAGAAAAAGTAATATCCTTTTCTCATCTATCACAAGGTTTCTGGCTGATACCCCTATAACAAAAGACAGATTAACAAGGTAACAGCATACAAATTTATTTAATGTAACTTTTATGTGACATGGGAGTCTTCAGAAATGAAGACCCAAAAACCCAGGGAAAACTTTATGGACAGTCAGGCGGAAGAATGATTGGAGGACAAAGGGGTGTGATCTAATGGTAGTTAATGGCTTCAGATTCTTCTTGGCAAGACTCCTCTGGAGTGAGGGTCTTACGACCTACTTTCAGGGGACATAGTCAGATAATTTTTCTAATTACCTTCTTCAAAGAAGAAAGGTGGGAGATGGTCAGAGAGTGATCTTCCTGATTCTGGGGTTTTCTCAGTTTCCTTCTGCTTAAAATACTCAGTATGCTAAGGTGCCATATTTTGGGGTATCATGTTCTGAGCCCCGACGAAACAAGGGGAACGATGAACATATCCGGGGTAGTGATAAGTTTTGGGTAGTGGAAGAGAGGTGGTAAAATGAATAATTCTTTTTTTTTTTGAGATGGAGTCTCGCTTTGTCGCTCAGGCGAGAGTGCAGTGGCTTGGTCTCTGCTCACTGCAAGCTCCACCTCCCGGGTTCACGCCATCCTCCTGCCTCAGCCTCCTGAGTAGCTGGGACTACAGGCGCCCCCCACAACACCCAGCTAATTTTTTGTATTTTTGGTAGAGATGGAGTTTCACCGTGTTAGTCAGGATGGTCTCGATCTCCCGACTTCGTGATCTGCCCACCTTGACCTCCCAAAGTGCTGGGATTACAGGCGTGAGCCACCATGCCTGGCCTAAAATGAATAATTTTTAAGGCTGGGTAGTGGGTACATGTACATTCATTTGTAATCATTCTTTAACTGGAATGTACATGTTTAGTACATACTTATATAAGTGTGATATGTTTTATAAGGATAAAAGAACAGAAGAAATTTTACAGTTTGCCAAGGCTTTAATAGTAAAACAGCAAATAACAGAATGAAACTAGAATAACATTGAAAAACCTCAGCATGAACTATTACTTCGTGTGGTTTTGTCTCTAGTGTATTTGCGCCCTTTTTGTCATCTGTCTTACAGGAGGAGCCTTCAGGCCTCCTAAGATGGTGGTGTACCAGGGAAATTGATGCTCAGAAATTCCCTGTAAATTCAATTTCTCATTAATAAGCACTCAGGTATTTGCTAGGAGTGTCAACAGTTATTTATACTTCTTGGGAAGGTCAATATACAGCCAGGGTCTCCTCATATTTCTGGAGGCCACAACATAAAAACCCTTGAGAGAATGACAAGAAGAGTTTCCTTAAGGACTAGATGGGGTCTTTTTACTGAAGGGTGGTATAGTAAGCAGTGGGGTTAACTTGAAGTTCAAGGGCATTGCCCCTTCAATGGGGAGACCATTGCTGAGCCTCTAGAATTGTAGAGATGTCTTCACGCAGTTATGATCTAACGTCTTTTACTTATGCTAAAGGGAATTTGAGTGAATCTGTTGGTATCTTTCTCTCAATCACTATCCTTCTGTGACATCTGTGTGCTGACTATAACCAACTTCAAGTCCAGGGTTCAGTTATTTCTACTCTCCTTCACCATAGGAAGCTTGACCTTGGGGTTTTAACTGATGCCTCATCTTAGGTCAAAGAAAGCAAATCAGGCCTCGAATTGTTGTGTTTAGAAGGTATACCGCATTTAGGGTATTCTGGAGTATCAGTTGAGAGGAGACACCATTTGTGAAATATCAATGGCCAGATGAGGATATTTCTTTTTATTTTGTACATTATTAAGAAATGAATGGCCGGGCACGGTGGCTCAAGCCTGTAATCCCAGCACTTCGGGAGGCCGAGACGGGCGGATCACGAGGTCAGGAGATCGAGACCATCCTGGCTAACACGGTGAAACCCCGTCTCTACTAAAATACAAAAAAACTAGCTGGGCGAGGTGGCGGGTGCCTATAGTCCCAGCTACTCGGGAGGCTGAGGCAGGAGAATGGCATAAACCCGGGAGGCGGAGCTTGCAGTGAGCTGAGATCCGGCCACTGCACTCCAGTCTGGGCTACAGAGCGAGACTCCGCCTCAAAAAAAAAAAAAAAAAAAAAAAAAAAAATGAATGTTTGGAGGTGTCTATTTTTTTTCTGTGGCAATCACAATAATGACAGATATATATATGGGTAGGTAGATAGATACATTTACAATGACATAGCTATATAGACAGAAATAGATATAGTTATATAAACACAAATGGGATTGTACTTTACATGTTGAGTTGTGATATCCTTTTTTAAAAACCTAACAGTGTATATCATGAATGTTTCCATGTAGTGAAATATTTCTCTGGATGTAGTAGAATATATGTAACAAAAACCACATTGTTGGACATCTAGATAGCTA
The DNA here is from genome assembly GCF_001698545.2 of Rhinopithecus bieti. Classification (NCBI taxonomy): domain Eukaryota; kingdom Metazoa; phylum Chordata; class Mammalia; order Primates; family Cercopithecidae; genus Rhinopithecus; species Rhinopithecus bieti. The sequence goes on from NW_016811706.1 coordinate 1,701,928, forward strand.
TAATTTTTGTTTTCTTTTTTTTGAGATGGAGTTTCACTCTTGTTGCCCAGGGTGGAGTTCAATGGCGTGATCTCGGCTCACCACAACCTCCACCTCCCGGGTTCAAGCGATTCTCCTACCTCAGTCTCCCGAATAGCTAGGACTACAGGCATGCGCCAGCATGCCTGGCTAATCTTGTATTTTTAGTAGAGACAGAGTTTCTCCATGTTGGTCAGGCTGGTCTCGAACTCCTGACCTCAGGTGATCTGCCTACTTCGGTCTCTCAAAGTGCTGGGATTACAGGTGTGAGCCACCGTGCCTAGCAATTGCTACAAAATTTTAACCACTATAAATAGTATTGAAATAAACATCTTTGTAAAAATACATTTGTGCATATTCATGATTATTTACTTAGGACAGATTCCAAGTGAAATTTCTTTTTTAGTATCAAATGATTTTATTATAAATCTGAAGCCATTTATTGACCACTCACTTTTCTAAATAATACAAACACGAGAATAAACTAAACACACCCAAGACCCACTAGCCCTTGCAGGACAGCAAGAGGCCCTGGACAGACAGCCTGCAAATGTTTTTGCTTACACCTGATGTCCAAGCTTCCTCACACATTCTAGAGTTCCATGTTTTGTCATCTCTTACAAGGGAAAGGGAAGTAGGTAGAAGAATTCATGCGGAAGAAGGTCATAACAACCTTCAATCATCAAGCTATCTGATGCTAATGGTTTGTACATTCTAGTTTGCAACTCTGAGAAATAATGTCAAATAAGCACTGTCAAATCCCTACTCCCAGCTACCCCTTAAATTCCCATTATTCTTTGAAATTATCTTTGGGACTGGTTATGTTCTTTCATTGTAGGTTTTGTGTATTCTAGAGCACAAACCCAAAATCCAGGTGCAGTCTCCATGTTCAAGTATAAAAGTTTGTCTCAGGACAACCTCAGGTTGCTGCAGTGTCTCTTTATCTCTCTGTAGTGTCTACTGAGCATTGTGCCTTTGGACAGGCTGGTCAAATGGCAGCACAACGAAGGGGACAACACAGTCAACTTCCCCAAAGTCAAACTCTCTCCCAGTTCAAACTGGACACTGCCCACAGTCAAGGCTGAAATACTGAAATCAGGGAGACCTTGGCCTATCTTCATTCTGAAGTTGCAGTCTTATGTAACCATGTAACCGAAGCTACTTCTTCACCATTAATTTAAATGGAGCTTTCAAAAGGGGTGGGACATATTCTTGGGAAGCGCCCTGATATGGAGGGCTGGAGGGTCCTGGTCTTTGGGCTCTGGAGGGGGCACTGGCACCATTGCTATCTTCTGGGCCCCCAGGATCTCGTGAGTTGCTCGTTCCACTGGTGGCCTGGGGATGTGGTTTAGTTCTGGATCCACCACCTGAGAAAGAACCCTGTCAAATCCAGCTTTCAACGTCCCTGCCTGAAAAGCGCTCTGCCTCAGGCCACTTCACAATCAGTTTTTGCGCATCTAGGATTCCATTCTTGCTTGTCCAGGTGTACGGACACCGAATGCTAGGCCTTCTGCCTTGATTTTGGTAAGCTGGCTTGGGGTCTATGGGGGCCACGCAGCACTGGCGGAAGCTGCCAAACGGGCCCCGGCTCCTGAGCTGCTCCAGGAGGAGCGGCGGGTCCCCGGGAGGCAGCGCCGGGATCATGATGCCTGCATGGTCTGGGTCTCTCCCATCGAGGGAGACCAAATACGACTTCTCCGGGACAGAGGGCTTGGTGCGTGTAGAGGTGGCGGCGTGGGCAGCAGAGGAGGAGGCCAACATCTCACCAGGCTTGTGTTTTCATGTGGGTTTCTCTATCTCGGGGCTCCTGCGGATCACTGCAGGGCCTTGGGCGCGGCGTACAGCGCGGAGCATGCGCAGGCCCCTCGGGGTTGAGGCGTGACCTGAACGCTTGACTCCGGGGCTCCGGGCTCCCTGCGGCCTTCCGTGAAGGCTGGTCTGTTCCATCTGGCCTGGCCTTTGTGCAGCTGAGGCAAATCACTGCTGTCCCGGAGGCTTCTTTCCCCGTTGTAACAGATACATTTTTTTTTCATGAAAAGCTTTTAAAACTGACAATTAGAACGAAGAGAGTTTGTGAAAGAAGCTTGAGAAAAGTGCAAGTTAATATTCAATAAATTCAATAATTTGTACATAGTTTTTGCACCTTTTCAGTTAACTATAGTAAATTAGACAATCGTAAAATATAGCTTAAACAAATCAGAAGCAGTGTGACAATAGATTTGCGTTTTATAGGAAAAAATGTTTTTTACGTGAGAGTTATTCAGTGGCCTTAGAACCGGCAAACCACCTGCCACTAAACAATGAAAGATGAGACAAAGATAGTTTCGGGATTCACTTGAGATGAGGTCAAAACAAGATTATTTGTCTAGGGTACATAGCCTGCACTCTACAAGGAAAAGACACACTGATAAGATCAGCTAATTGGAAAAAACATAAATCCCCTATACAGTGAATGAAGACCATGTGAGAAATGAAGTTTCCAGAGCCGCAGAGCCTCCTTGCAACCTTTTGCACTGGAGATCTGGCCACCAAGCGGCACACACAGTGCAGTTCTTGGAAATGTTATCTGAGTCCGAATTCCGCCTCAATATGTTAATTCCCTCTCTGAGGTTCTCTTAGGTGTTTATGTCTCCTATGGCCACACGGTTGGAAATCTTTCTCTTTCTTTTTTTTTTTTTTTTTGAGACGGAGTCTCGCTCTGTCGCCCAGGCTGGAGTGCAGTGGCCGGATCTCAGCTCACTGCAAGCTCTGCCTCCCGGGTTTACGCCATTCTCCTGCCTCAGCCTCCCGAGTAGCTGGGACTACAGGCGCCCGCCACCTCGCCCGGCTAGTTTTTTTTTTTGTATTTTTTTAGTAGAGACGGGTTTTCACCGTGTTAGCCAGGATGGTCTCGATCTCCTGCCCTCGTGATCCGCCCGCCTCGGCCTCCCAAAGTGCTGGGATTACAGGCTTGAGCCACCGCACCCGGCCCTCTTTCTTCCCATCAAGTCTTATCTATGACTTTTCTCTCCCACAGATCCATGACACTGTGTTCTTATTAAATGCGTAACTTTTAGTATATTTACCAAAGTAAATTAAAAATAATGATAGATTCATGACACTAATGATTTTACTAAATGCAAAGCCCAAGATGAATGTTTTAGAATGAGAAAAATGAATCAATATGTTCATAATAAAACTTTATTGAGGTAATAATTTAATAATTTGCTTTGTCACTAGCAGGGATTAAAGTTAACTGTCCTCCTGGTAATAACTTTGTACCATTCTCTCATGCACTTCTAATTTATAGCTTGCAGTATCAGACACTGAGGGTAGCCAGGAATACTTACTACTGTAAACTTATCCAGTGTCATGTTGTATGCAGCTTGATCCAAATTTTCCACAGTCTTTTTTTTTTTTTTTTAGACAGGGTCTTGCTCTGTTGCCCAGGCTGGAGTGCAGTGGTGCAATCGCAGCTCACTGCAGCCTCGACCTCCCATGCAAGCAATCCTCCTGCCTCAGCCTTCCAAGTAACTAGAATTACAGGTACACACCACCATGCCCGGCTAATTTTTTTTTTTTTGGAGACAGGGTTTCGCCATGTTGGCCAAGCTAATCTCAAACTCCTGAGCTCCAGCAATCCTCCTGCTGCAGGCATGAGCCACAGTGCTAAGCCAACAATGTTTGCTTTTTAATTCAATGTCTGGTATATTGCAAATATTTTTCCAAAGTTCTTTTCAGAGCTACCTTCACTTCCTTATTTTTCAGGCTATAGATGAGGGGATTCAGCATGGGAGTGAGTATAGTATACTGCACAGAGAAGATCAACTCTATGGGGGAAACTGAGTTTGGCATGAGATGGCGGAGCAAAGCTGAGCCGTAGTAAAGTATCACTGCAGTGAGGTGGGCAGAGCAGGTGAAGGCCTCGCTTCTGCCCGAGGTAGAGCTGATGCTTAGGATGGTAGAGATTATAAGGGTGTAGGATAAGAAGACCAAAAGGAAGGTTCCCAGCCCATACAGGAGAGTGGAGCAGAGCAAGGCGATGAGGTTTCTGGAGATATCAGAGCAGGACAGAGGGAGGAGAGATGGCATCTCACAGCTGTAGTGGTGAATGATTTTGGCTTCACAAAAGACCATGTTTACAGCTAGGAGGACATTGATGAGTGCGTCCAGAAAGCCCAGTCCCCATGAGCCCCACACAAGGTGCTTATACAGTTGTTTACCCATGATCTGTCCATAAAGCAGTGGGCGGCAGATGGCAGCATAGTGGTCATAGGCCATTCCTGAGAGAAGGCAGGTTTCAGTCCTTGCAGTGACAAACACAAAGAAGACCTGAGCCAGGCAGCCCTCTACTGAAATGGTTTTCCTTTGTGACAGGAAGTTCTCCAGCATCTTGGGCACAATGACCGAAGAGAAGCAGAAATCAACAAAAAAGAGGTGACTCAGGAAGAAATACATGGGCGTGTGGAGACAAGAATCAGCCCTGATCACCAGCAGCAGCATCAGGTTCCCCATTATGGTCAGGAGGCAAATCCCCAGGAACAGCACAAAGAGCAGAGCCTGGATGTAGGGGTTGGCAGACAGCCCAAGGAGGAGGAACTTGGTGATGGTGCTGTGGTTCCCCAAGGCCATTTACAAAGGCCTAGAAATAATATGAAAAATCATAGCAACCAAGTAAAGACTACTCCAGACAGTTTTCTCATGGTACTGATTCTCTTTTCATATCAGTCACGTGGAACATAAAGATGATTGAGGTGTAGTCTTTGCTCTTTAAATGATCCACTGAAGAACAGGAATGTGAAAACAAGAAATTGTAACAGTGTAATTAATATGAAGAGAGCTCAAATTTTGATTTACATAGGGGTCAGTAATAATACATTGAGGAAATTTGAACAAATTTTTAAAGAAAGCATATGATTGACCAGGAGTGGTGGCTCATGCCTGTAATCCCAGCACTTTGGGAGACTGAGGCAGGTGGATCACCTGAGGTCGGGAGTTCAAGACCAGCCTGACCAACATGGAGAAACCCCATCTCTACTAAAAATACAAAATTAGCCTGGTGTGGTGGTGCATGCCTGTAATCCCAGCTACTTGGGAGGCTGAGGCAGGAGAATCACTTGAACCCGGGAGGTGGAGGTTGTGGTGAGCCAAGATCGTGCCATTGCACACTCCAACCTCGGCAACAAGAGCAAAACTCGGACTCAAAAAAAAAAAAAAAGAAAGCAAGAAAGCAAGAAAGCATATAATTGACCTAGGAAAATAAATATCAAAGAGACAATTAATTGGCATGAAGAATGTGTTCAAACACTCAGGACTGAGAAAAAATCAAGTCATGTTCAGTAAAACATGGGTAGTTCCGAAAAGCTGATGCTTAGAGTATAATTGAGCCACACAGATCAATGGCTAAGTGGACTCCTGTGTCACACTACGTTCACATTCCAGCTGTACTATATGACTTGTACAAGATACACAAAGCTCTGTACCTCAATTTCTTAGTATACAAAATGCATATAATAGTACTATGTAATGTTTTGAGGATTAAATATGAGATTATATATAAAGCACTTCAAACTACCTACTCCTAACTATTCATTGACATTTGTAACTATTAAAATTATTTATTAAGATTGTGAGTCTAGACGAAACTCAGATGAATTCTCCTATAGGGTAAAACACTATCAAAAATCAAAGTTGTTTCTGCTAATGTTGCTGTTGTTATTCTTACTTTGTGCCTTTATTAAGAAAATCACATTGAAATCATTACTAGTAGAAGCCCACTCCTGCTCACTAACTCAATTAGAAGAAAAACAGGAAGTGAGGAATTATTTTGGGGTGGAGGCTTTTTTTTTTTTTTTTTTTGGGGGGGGGGTTGGGGGTGGTAAGCCACTTCGCAGTTACTGTGGATGCTGTCATTCAGAAAGGAGGGCAGGTAATTCCTCCTAATAGGTATTGCTACCAGACTCCAGACATGACAAGTGGGAGAGAAGTTGTTTGGGACTCATGTAGACACCTAGAGGAATCTTTGATATAATTACTAGGGAAGATGTGTATCCCAGGAATGCCTGGAATCTCTGGAAAAGTAAGTGAGAGGAAGACTTGAAAGGATTTCATGATACGGGAATACATGAGTGGGTATATAGGCTGTAGCAACAGCCGGGATTCTGTGTAGTACTGCAGATTCTGGACCACTCTCTCAGAAAATAGGAAAAAAATTGGGAATTCATCTTGTAGGACTGCAAAGTTGGACTCTGAGCATCTAGTTTCTGCTGGAAATGCCTGCTGCTGGTAATCCCTACCTTACAGGGGGAAGTCCTGTCCCGCTGTTCTCTGATCATACTCCAAAGACTGTTTAAAACCAGAGTAGAACATTCATTCCTCTATGTTTCTCTTGTACAGATATTTAGAGTAGCTTTCTGACTTTCATCCTGAGACATTGTTCTCAGTCTTCATATTTCAGATTTCTCCCTTATCGCCAGAATGTGTTCTCCCTCATGACCCTCAAATATGTATTTCATGAGTCTTCAGGTCTGGATTACGATGCTCTATTTCCTTGAACACTGAATGTTTACTCATAACTCCCAGCTTTGGCCTTACATCCTAAGTCTGACCTTGGGTCACCCATAAGACTCATTATGATGTCCCCATCAGTTTCCTGGTCCTCTATTCCTGATGAGTTCAAAGCCTAGCCAAGGGGGACATCTGAATCTTTACTAATTAAATCTTTACCTAGAAACTCAGCCTCAAAATCCTTCCAATACCCCAAATACAGATTACCTGTACATCCTGTCCAGTAAGGCAATCTTCTCTCCAACTTGGCTACAGGATTTTTATTTAGATGCATCTGCTAAAAGTAGCAATGAACTGGAGAAGGTTACCTTTTAAATCTGGTATCATGGTTGAGTTTATAAAATCCTATTGATGATAAAATGCTTTAGTGGATTCTACACTAATAAGTTAAATAGCCATAGGGCAGGTCCTTTTTCAAAGGTTCTAAAATATCCTTTAGTTTTCCTGTTTCTGGAACCAATGTCTCATTTATATGCAGTATAGTTTGGTTTAACCAATCTGCAGAGCAGCTATGTTAAGGTTGCTGGTTCGGGTGATTGCCTTTGTTGGACAGGAAAACAGCTTTTATGTTCTATAGTCACAATGTGAAGTCAGGTTTAGTAGGAAAGAACTTTAATAATATTAACTGTTATAAGGACCAACGGGAATCTCCTAGGTGTGGCCTTTGGAACATATAGATTGATGCAATGACCTATAATCATTAAATCTAAATCCTTAGGATCTAGTGGGAGTTGAAAGTAGTGTTTGGTTCCCCAAGCAGGGAAGAAATCATTTTCCACTGACATTCTAAAGCCTAGTCTCTCTGGGACTTCTCAGGTGAAGTCACCTCCAGGCAAATTTGTTGTGAAAAATGATTTTTTTGATCAAATAGTTAAAAAGAAAAAAGTTCACAAGCTCACAAACATTCATTTGCATAAAGTCTGTTCAAATATATTTTCTTTGATGGATCCATTTTGATGGCTACACAGGAACCTGTTACAGTTTGATTGGTCAGACTAGGGATATTTAGAGAAGCATTGGTTTAATAGTTTACTAGAGTCATAAATAGTAACAGACTGTAGTATAAATGAAAATTTGTATTTATTTATTTATAATGAGGTATAATATTTTCATTCAAACTAGACTATCTTGACAAAAAATTATTTCCTACTGTCCCTTGCCAATTTATTTATTTATTTTTGAGAGAGGCTCTCACTCCCATTTCCCGGGTTGGAGTGCAATGGTGCAAACATGGCTCACTGAAGCCTTGATTTCCTGGGCTCAGGTGATTCTCCCACCTCAGCCTCCTTAGTAGTTGGAACTGCAGGCATGAGCCATCACACCCAACTAATTTTTTGTGTTTTTAGTAGAGACAGAGTTTTGCCACGTTGCTCAGGCTGGTCTCAAACTCCTGGACTCAAGATATCCACCCATCTTGGCCTCTCAAAGTGCTGGGATTACAGGCTTGAGCCACTGCACCCAGTTCAACTTATTAACTAAGCAAAACAAATACAACATAAGGATATTTAGAAAAATCAATCGATTTTTTAAAACATTACTTTTCCTGTTGGTAAGGAATTTAAAGCTTTTAATTTTTATTTATCTTTTAATTAGAGCATTTATTCATAGATGTATCTAAGAATTTATATATGTATGTGTGTGTATATTTAAGAGTTCCTTTAAATTTGGTATGATTTATATATATAAGTATATATAAAGTGTATACTTATATATAAAATGTATATCCCATATATAAAGTGTATGCATACCTCTTTGATTATGTGTATATGTGTGTTGAATAATATATATTGGAGGTGTTATGGTGGTTTTTGCTTTAACAAACCATTATGAGCAATTGTTATTATCTACTCTTTTGTGGGTTATTTTTTAAAACAGGAGATTAATTAATTGGACTGAATAAAATAAAAATTAAGTTATTTCTGTTCATTGACAGACAACATTAAGACAGTGAAAAAGCAAACCAAAGACTGAGTGAAGATAAATATAGTATAGATGTATGATATGGGGGTATATGTAGAATATGAAAAGAAGTACTACAAATAAATAAAATTTCAAATACAAATTTAAATAGGAAAAACAGTTAAATGGTCCTTTTACAAAAGAGGATTTCCAAATAGCCAATAAGCAAATTAACAAATGATGAACATTATTAGAAGGTATAATTTAAACCATAATGAGAGACTGTTACACATGTCAGAGTCTGAGGTTGCTCACTTTAAATTATTATTAAACTGCACATATATATTTTATACTCTTTATAACAAAATATCTTAGAAAATAAAAGAAAAAAGCAATACATTATTATTACTGCAATAATAAAATACAAAATGTATAGAAAAGTAGGTTAAATTAAAAATAGATCAACTGGTAGCTTTGAAGATCTCTCTCAATCATTTATGTTGCCTCTTTGGTCCCCTCTCTTGCAGAATTTCCTACAAAATTTTTTTAAAATGGTGTGATGGCAGTTTGGTACTGGGATTGTTAACAGTTATTAACTAATGGGTCAGCTTACAAGTAACCAGATTCTCTAGCCTTCTGAGGACCAGATGGAATCCTCAATGTGGTCAGAAAATATGGTCAACTGAGTGAAAACATTGAAGTTGCAGGGAGTAGCCCCGTGGAGTATCCCTGTGATGTGAGGAGCTCTGCTGAACCTTGGAGGCATAGGGCTGCCTTTGTGCAGTTATGCTGCCTTACCCTTTTCTTTTTCCATTAAAGGGAATTTGCCTGTACCTTCTGGTATCTTTCTCTCAATCACAGTGATCCATGTGATATCAGTACACTGACTATAACCAGCACCCAAGTAGAATGATTACAACAGGCCACCCCATGTGCCCAGACTTTCATTTTAAGGAAGCCCAGCCCCTGGAGTTGTAGCCTGTGTCTCACCTTAAGTCCAGGAATGCAAGACAGAAACATTCTGTTATTCATGGAGGGCACCTTCTGTTGTTTACAGTTATAATGCTCACTGAATGTTTTGTTTGGTGGTTTGATTTTTAGTAGCAGTTGAGAAGAGGAATTACATGGGGAACATCAAGGACAAGAAGAGTAAGAAAAGTTGTGATTATGGTCTGTTGGAATGAGGTGAGTTTGTAAAGAGGCCTGAGAAAGGTTTGAGTTAGCATTAAATACATCCTGGGGGCTAGGCACAGTGACTAATGCCTGTAATCTCTGTGCTTTGGGAGGCTGAGGCAGGAGGATCTCTTGAAGGCAGGAGTTCAAGACCAGCCTGGGCAACATAGCAAGACCCTGTCTCTACAAAAAATAAGAAAAAATAGTTGGGTGTGGTGGCACATGCCGGTGGTACTATCTACTCTGCAGGCTGAGGTGGGAGGATCACTTCAGCCCAGGAATTCGAGGCTGCAGTGAGCCACAGTTGCACCACTGTACTCCAGCCTGGGCAACATAGCAAGACCCTGACTCTAAATAAATTTCCTTTTCGCTGATAGAAAATTTCTCTTATGATACAGTCATGCAGTCATAACACAAATTCTGCATAGAAACATACTGTTCCTTATAATACCTTGGTATATAGTTCTCCTTTGTGTAATTTGATAATTTCAGGGATTATTTACCACTTGTTCCAGAGGCATTTTCTCCTAGACATCATATTCTAAAAAGTGCTTATCAACAAGCAGACGTTGATATATCATATATTAAGCATGATTTTTTGAATAATTTGTTCCTTTTAAGCTGTTTTTATTCATATTTGGCTATATTTTGTATTATAGGGCCTTATCAGTTTTAGCATCTACCATGTATTTGTTTCTGTGTAATGAGGTATTACTCTATTGCCAGTGGACTTAGTATGTATATATCAAAATTTTGTACAATTGGCCATTGAACAACAAAGGGGTTGGGGTGCCAGCCCCCGACATGGTTGAAAATCTGTGAATAACTTTTTTTTTTTTTGAGACCGGGTCTTGTTCTTGTCCCCCAGGCTGGAGTGCAATGGCGCCATCTCAGCTCACTGCAACCTCCGCCTCTCGGGTTCAAGCGATTCTCCTGACTCAGCCTCCTGAGTAGCAGGGATTATATTCTGCATTTTGACTGTAACAGTCATCCACTCTGCACAATTGTATCTAGCTTTGCCTGCTTAATTTTATAAGAATTTTTCCATAATAATTTAAATACAGAGTGAAAGATGGTTTTGGTTATTTTAATGTTCTATTAAGCATCTTCTCCAAAGTTTACTGAGCAATTTCCTAAAGCATGTCATTAGGCATTTTTCACTGTTACATTTTATAATTTACTTCCTTACATTGTTTAGAACAGTAAAGTTGGACTTTCATGCTTATAAATAACATTATATTAAACTCCTTTGTACTGATCATTTCTTTGGTATTTAAAATCATTCCTGAAATGGAACTAGTGGGTTAATGGGTAAAAATGTTGATAAGACTCCTGTCACACACTGACAAATTGCTTTCGAAAAGGGTTGGCCAGTTTACTCTGATACCAGAACTGAGGTAAACGACTGTTTCTCCCCTGCGTTAAATACCACTGGATTAAAAAAATATGGTACTAGTTTGAAAAGTATGAAATGATATTAATTATTGTGAATTTATATTTCTTTTGTTATTAGTGATAATAATGCATTTACTATGTTTGTTAATGAATTATATTTATTCTTTTGTAGATATTTTCTTCCTTCTCTTATCATCCCTAATATACTGTAGTCAATGATTATCTTAACCATTTGATGAACAATATAGATACGTTAAACCTAGTCTGTGTTGGTTGTTGCCAGTTTATCCACTCTCTTAGAATGAATTTTTATTTCAGAAAACTCAGAAATAAATCCATACATCGACAGTGAACTCATTTTTCATGAAGGTGCCAAGAACATACATTAGGGAAACATGCATTTTCTTCAATAAATGATGCTGGGAAAACTGGATATCTTTACGCATAAGAATGAAACTAGACCTCCATCTCTCACCATATACAAAAAATTAAAAATGGATCAAAGACTTAAATCTAAGACCTCAAACTGTGAAACTACTAAAAGACAACATTGAGGAAATTCTCCAGGACATTTGAGTGGGCAAAGATTTCTTGAGTGATACCCCACAAGCACAGGCAACCAGAGCAAAAAAGGAAAAATGGGATCACATCAATTTAAAAAACTCCTGCACAGCAAAGGAAAAACAAAAAAGTGAAGAGATAACCCACAGAATGGGAGAAAATATTTGCAAGCTACCCATCTGACAGGGAATTAATAACCAGAATGTATAAGGAACTCAAACAATTCCATAGGAAAAAATCCAATACTTCGACTAAAAAATGGGCAAAAGAGCTGAATAGATGTTTCTCAAAAGAAGACATAAATGGCAAACAGATATAAGGTGCTCAACATTATTGATCATCAGAGAAATGCAAAAACTACAATGAGATGTTACCTTACCCCAGTTAAAATGGTTTTTATCCAAAAGACAGGTAATAATAAGTGCTGGTGAGGATGTGGAGAAAAGGGAACCTTTGTACTTTGTTGGTGGGAAGGTAAGTTAGCACAACCACTATGGAGAACAGTTTGGAAGTTTCTGAAACTAAAAATAGAGCTACCATATGATCCAGCAATCCCACTGCTAGGTATATACTGAAAAGAAAGAAAATTAGTATATCAAAGACATATCTGCACTCCCATGATTATTGCAGCACTATTCACAACAGCCAAGATTTGGAAGCAACCTAAGTGTCCATCAACAGACGAATGGATAAAGAACATGTGGTACATATACACAATGGAGTACTATTCAGCCACAAAAAAGAATAAGATCCTGTCATTTGCAGCAACATGGATAGAACTGAAGGTCATTATATTAAGTGAAATAAATGAGGCATAGAAAGACAAACTTCTTATGTTTATACTTATTTGTGGGAACTAAGAAATTAAAACAATTGAACTCATGGAGATAGAGAGTAGAAGGATGGTTATTAGAGGCTGTGAAAGGTAGTTGGGGGGTGGGGAGGAATTGGGGATGGTTACTGGGTACAAAAAATAGTAAGAAATAAGACCTAATATTTGTTAGCACAACAGGGTGGCTATGGTAAAAAAATAAAAATTTTTTTGAGACGGAGTGTTGCTCTGTTATCATCATGGCTCACTGCAGCCTCAATCTCCCAGGCCCAATGGATCCACCTGCCTCAGCCTCCTGAGTGGCTGGAACTACAGGTGCATACTACCACACCCAGCTAATTTTTTTAATTTATTTTATTTTATTTTTGTGGAGATAGAGTCTTATGATGTTGCCGAGGCTCGTCTTGAAGTCCTGGGCTCAAGCGATCCACTCACTTTGGCTTCCCAAAGTGCTGGGATTATAGGTGTGAGTCACTGCACTTGGCCTGCAAAAAATTATTTAATTGTAAATTTAAAAATGACCAAGAGTATAATTGGATTGTTTGTAACACAAAGAATAAATGCTTAAGGTGACAGATAACCCATTTACCCTGATGTGGTTATTACACATTGCAAGCATGTATCAAAATATCTCATGTAACATATAAATATGTACACCTACTATGTACTAATAAAAATGACAAATTACAAATTACAAAAAGGAAAAGTGAAAAAAACCCCAAGATTTGGGTGCTAGATGTGATTGTTACTAGGATGTCATTGCTCCGGGTCCTCCCAGTTGAGAGCAGGAAACACATGTGTGCATATGTACTTGTGTATATACACATACCTATAAATATTCCTTTATGTAATAATCTCTAGTTATATTAAGTTAAACATGAGTTCATTCTGATGTTTCCGACTCTAACTTATTATTACGTAGATACTTCCAGCCTTCTCCCTTGCTTATTTGTAAATTCTCATTTCAGCAGTGAGAGAAATCTATCTTCCACTATCTGCCATTTATTTACTTAATTGTTCACATATCCATGAATGGCAGTATCAGAACTGTTAACCTATTCCCCCTCTGGGAAACAAGTTTGTTAACTAGAATACAGTTCTTATGTACAGATGCTTTTGCCTTTGGTCTTATAGACTCTACTCATTTCCAAAGGTATTTATGTCTATACCTTTTCCCCCTAACCGCTTCAGTGATGTGAATTCAGCATTCAAACCTGGGATTCCCCCAGTCTCCTAAAAGATATATTTTAAATTTGCATACATTTAGGTTCATCCTTTTTTGCTACATGGGCCTTAGCAGGTGCATAGTGTCATGTAACCACAATGATAGTATCATACAGAACAGTTTCACTGCCCTAAAAATATCCCTGTGATTCACTTATTCAATCTTCTTGCCCTTCCCCTTGAACTCTTAGCAACCAGTGATATTTTGACTTTCTGTATAGTTTTGCCTTTTCCAAAAGGTCATATAATTAAAACCATACAGGTTGTAGCCTTTTCATACTGGTTTCTTTCACTTACCAATATGTATTTAAGATTCATCCATGTCTCTTTTCATGGCCCGATAGCTCATTTCTTTTTATTGCTGAATGACATTCCATTGTATGAATGTACCACAGTTTGTTATCCATTAACTTACTGAAGAACATCTTGCTTACTTCCAGTTTTGAACAATTATAAATACAGTTAGTTATAATTATTTATGGTAGTTATGTTCTATAAAGTTGTTGTGAACATTAAGTTAGTGAATATAGAACCATTGCTCCTTGGGAAATACAAGGTTAGGTTTCTGCAAATCTCTGGTTACAGTTTCATCAAATGATTAATAGACAACCTTGTTTTATGTGTGCTTCTATTTAAAGACACCTTATTTAACACATATTTCTTACAAAGAATGAATTGCACAGTCTTTGCATGATTTTAAAACAGGGACTTTGAAGGTCATTTGCATTATAAAGGTTCATTTGCCAATGTCCTTGTAAAACAAACCAGTCTTATCAGTGTAGAAAACTTACTGTTTTATATAACTCTTTTCCCGTATAACGCTTAGCAGGTATTCTAAAAGTTTCTCTGTAGCTTCTTTACCCTCTAAGCCTGTATTACTTGCACATGTAATACTTTTCTCTCTCTCTTTTTTTTTTGAGACAGAAGACAGTCTTGCTCTGTAGCCAAGGCTGGAGTGCAGTGGTGTGATCTTGGCTCACTGCAACCTCTGCCTCCCAGTTCAAGTGATTCTAGTGCCTCAGCCTCCCGAGTAGCTGGTATTACAGGCAAGTGCCACCAGGCCCAGCTAATTTTTTTTTTTTTTGTATTTTTAGTAGAGATGGGGTTTCACCATGTTGGCCAGGCTGGTCTCGAACTCCTGACTACAGGTGATTTGCTCACCTTGGCCTCCCAAAGTGCTGGGATTACAGGCATGAGCCACCACACCTGGCTTAACACTTGTCATACTGTATCACCTTTCAAAACATGTGACCTAGCCAGCACTAACCAAAACGATTTAGCATTTTCCTCACCCTGAATAATGTGACTATAAATTTATTTGGCTTTCAGCCTCACAGCAATTTGGTCCACTATCTATTTTTTTAAAATAACTTTTATATTTTAGAAAAGTTTTAGGCTCATAGCTGTTGGGGTGATCAGACCCAACACCAGGCCATGGGGGCAATGGAGTTGGCAGAGTCTCAGATGAATGAGAAAAGACAAGTTAAGGCATAAAGTGGGACCAGTGAGGTTAGTATGTGCTCTTAGATGTGTAATATAGAAAGGGGAATGTCCTTGTTGTACTGATTGCTGCAAAGAATGAAATAAAAGATTAAGTTGGTCATCAGTTACATTCTGAATTAAGGCACATTCAATATTTTGTGTGGCTTGCCCCACATAAGCTAAATCAGAAACAATGTTTACTGGCTGTTTAAAAGTTTTTAACAGTGTTATCACAGCCATAAGTTCAGCCCTTTGAGCAGAAGCAAAGTCAGTTTGAAAAACTTGTTGTTGAGATCCTACAAATGAGGCTTTTCCATTACTAGACCCATCAGTAAAAACAGTAATGGCCCCTTCGGTGGGGACTTTTTGAGTAATGGAAGGCAATATCCATGATGTCAATTTTAGAAACGGAAAGATTTTAGATTTAGGATAATGATTATCAAGAATGCCAATAAAACCAGCCAAATTACTTGCTATTCCTGGGAATTAATATAAGCTTGTTGAATTTGTTGTTTAGTTAATGGAACTATAATTTGATTTGGATCATATCCCATTAATTTTATTGTGTGCAGCCTTGCTTGATCTATTAGCACAGCAATTTGATCTAGGTATAAAGTGAGCATTTTAGTTGTATTGTGAGGTAGAAAAAGCCGCTCAACTAGACCGTTTTGTTGAACAGTAACTCCTGTAGGGAAATGCTTAGTAGGAAAAACTAAAAACTGTAATGGCTGCATTGGATCAATTCTTTCCACTTGAGTGTGTTGAATTTTTTCTTCAATTAATTGAAGTTCCTCCAATGCTTCTTTGGACAGGGAACATTTACTGTTAAGGCTAGAATCACCTCATAAAGTAGAAAAGAGGTGAGACATAGCATAGGTAGGAATACCTAAAGGGGGATGAACCCAATTAATTTCTCCTAGTAATTTTTGAAAATCATTCAGCGTTTTTAAATCATCTCTTCGAATTTGAATCTTTTGAGGCTTAATAATACTTTGTTCTACTTTCATTGCTAAATATTGAAAGGGAGTAGAAGTTTGAATTTGATCAAGGGCTATAACTAACCCCGCTGCAGTTTCAGCCTTTTCTAACTGTTTGTAGCATAACATTAATTCTTCCCTAGTTTCAGCTACACATAGAATATCATCCATGTAATGAATAATATAACATTTTTTAAACTGTTCTCTAACTGCTTCATAACTTTCCCGAAATAGGTTTGACAAATAGTCGGGCTATTTAACATGCCCTGTGGTAGTACTTTCCAGTGGTATCTGTCTGCTGGTCCTTTGTTATTTATGGTGGGAACAGTAAAAGCAAAATTTTCATAATCTTGGGTAGCTAAAGGAATGATAAAAAAAGCAATCCTTTAGATCTATTACTATAAGAGGCCAGTATTTTGGAATCATGGTTGGGGAGGGCAGCCCTGGTTGCAGTGCTCCTATGGGTTGAATTACAGCATTAACAGGTTGTAAATCTGTTAACATTATCTGTTTCCCTGATTTTTTCTTACTGACAAACACAGGAAAATTCCAAGGAGAGAAAGTAGGCTCTATGTGTCCCTTTTGCAATTGTTCCTGCCCCAATTCTTTTAAAACCTCCAGTTTTTCCTATTTCAGCAGCCATTGCTCCACCCAAACTGGTTTGGCAGTTAGCCAAACAAGAGGAATGGGAGCAGGAGGCTCAACAATGGCCACTCCTAAAAATGATACCCCAATCTGGTTTGATATGTTTGCCCTTTTAATTCTAAAGGTTCTAATTGGCCACTTTCATTTTTTCCTAATCGTTTTCCCAGGAGATATCCCATATTTTTCATAATTTGTTTACTGCTATTACTATATTGGTCCATAGGAATAGATATTTCAGCACCCCATTGTTGCAATAAGTCTCTATCCCATAAATTGACAGGAATAGGTGTAATAATAGGTTGGATTGTCCCCTCCTGGCCATCTGGCCCTGAACATGGCAAAATCAAGGAACTTTGAAAAACTTCTGAAGCAACTCCTACTCCAACAATACCAGTGGATGCCTTTTGTTTGGGCTAGTGTCAGGGCCATTGATTTAAAGCAATAATAGAAACATGAGCTCCGGTATCTGCTAGCCCCTCAAAATCCTTTCCCTGAATAGTTACTGTACAAATAGGTCTTCTGTCAGACACTTGATTGACCCAATATACAGCCTTGCCTGCTGGATTAGTACTACCAAAGCCTCCTGTTCTTTTCACTGTGCTGCTCCCTAGTTTTGTGTAAGGCAGTAGCAGCAGCTGAGCAATTCTTTCTCCTGGGGAAGCAGATCATTGAGTTGAGGAACTAACTAGTTGAATCTCTCCAGTATATTCAGAATTAATAATTATAGTACGCACAGTGACACCTCTTAAATTTAAACTAGATCTTCCAAGCAATAAACCAACTGTTACTGAAAGGGCCCCTAACCCTTGTGGGTACCTTTTTTGATGGCTCTCCAGGAAGTAGGGAGATGGGAATTGTGCTGCAGAGGTCTACAGCAGCACTGCCTGTGTGGTGGGGGACAATTCTTGTACGTTTGTAAGGGGACTGGCTGTGCCAGATATGCCTCAGTTTGTTGAGGGGCCTGAGGTGGGCCTCTTTTCCCATTTCCCAAAAGAGGTTGTCCATCTTTACTAAATTTAGAGTGACACTTATTTGCCCAGTGATTGCCTTTTTTTTACAATGGAGGCATAACTGGGGCTTTTCTGTTGTTTGATGGTAGTAGTTCCTGCCTTTTGATTTCCTTTTTTACGTTCCTTTTTTGTATGTCCAAATTGCGCACAATTAAAACAAGAAACTGAAAAATGGGCATATTTTTTCTGACTTTTAATCCAGCCATAACCTGAGCTAAAAGAGTAGCCTTATGTAAGTTACCTCCGATGCCATCACAAGCCTTAATATATTCAGCCAAATGAGCCTTCCCTCTCATAGGTCTAATAGCATTTTGACATGCTGCATTAGCATTATCATATGCAAGAAGTTGTATTACAACATCTTGAGCTGTTTTATCAGTAATGGCTTTATACACAGCCTCTTGGAGCTGAGCAATAAAATCAATATATGGTTCTTTAGGTCCTTGTTGGACAGAACTGAAAGAAGGATATTTTTCTCCTGTAACATTTATCCTTTCCCATGCCCATAAGCACACAAAGTGCAGGTAAACAATGGCAACATCCTCCATTACTGCTTGATTTTCTAATCAACCCCAATTAGGGCCGGCCCCCATCAACTGTTCAAAGGAAACAGGCTTGTGTGTTTTCCCTTGCCTGAGTTTGAGCTTCATCAGCCCACCAGGTTTTAAACTGTAAGTATTGAGATGGTGTGAGAGCAGATTTTGTTAAAGTATCCCAATCAAGAGCCACATTTTTTAGCAAAGTTTGCACAAAAGGAGAGTTTGGCCCATATTGACTAATGGCCTCCTTGAATTCCTTTAACAACTTAAAAGAAAAGGTGGTCCAATTAGCTATATTCTGTCCTCTTTGCTGAGTTATAGTAACTGGAAATTGCCACGCTTCAAGGTCTCCTTTAGCTCTAGCCTTTTGAATAGAATTTTGTATAGCACCACCAATTGCTCCAGATTTTAATGTTGCCACTACAGGAGTGGTAAGTTTTTCAGCTAATTCATCTTCTTGCCCATTAGGGGGACGGGGAGGAGGTGGCCATTCACTTAATTCAGTAGACGGAGCCAACAGGCTGGTAAAACATACCCTTTTCATTTCCCTTTCTTTTCTTTAAATTCCTCCAGTTTTTGCTCCTTGCATTCAGAATCTGAAGTTAGTTTTTTACAGTCATCTTCCTCTTCCTCTTCTGAATCTGCCTCATCATCTGTTTGAAATGCTCAAGAGCTGCCTTTATTAATGCCCATACTGACCAGACAGAAACTGGAATTTTACTCTATTTTATACGCCTTTTAAACTCTCTTCCAATTCTGTCCCATTCATCCAACTCCATAGTCCCTTGTTCCAGGAATCATGAACAAAACTGCTCTACTGTACTGAAAAGTGTTAACAAATTCTGAGTACTAACCTTAACTCCCCCTCTCTGTAATAAATGCCATAAGAAATTTAAATAAGCAGTACATTTGCTTTCACTTTGCCCCATAGTTACCCTGGTTCTTGCGAGTGCCCACCTTACCCACCAAGCTTCCTTCAGTCATCCTCAGGTGTCCTCTGATGATACATCCTCCACTTCCACATGCTCTAGCATTCCTTTGCTGGGGTCTTTGTCACCCCACACTGGGCACCAGGAATGTTGGGGTGATCAGACCCAACACCATGCCATGGGGGCTATGAAGTCCAGTGGAGTCAAAGGAATGAGACAGGAGTACCTAGGGTGGGTCCAGGGGGCCAATGCTAGTATGGAGGCTGTGAAGGCCCTGAGCTCTGGGACCCCACACTACTTATTGGTGATCAAACAAAGAAACAGGTGGTGAGGATGTGAGGGTTGAAAGGTAGCGATGCATTAAGCGCATGATCGACAGCTGTGATGGTTTAGCATTTTCTTTGATGCATATGCAACATGTTCTGCTACTTGAGATAATGGGAAACATGTTCTTTTAGTTTAAGATACAATAGATCTATGTGCCTGGAATTGCTAGAAGCAAGGAGCCAGCAAGTCTAGACACATTCCAGAGGCCACAAGGGCTTTTATGCCCTGAGCCCTGGATTCCATCCAAGTCACAAGGGGTTTTATGCCCTGGGCTTAGGTTGCAGTGCGGCGGGGCAGCCTTCCACCCTTCAGCACAGAGCTTGGTGTTCCATAGGCCACAAGAGGTTTTAAACTCTGGACCCAGGACATGTTCCAAGACTCTTTTTATGTCAGACTAGCAAGTCTTGCCTCAGCTTTTCTCCCAACACATAGCAAAATTGAGCTGAAATTGTGTGAAGTTCCCACATACCTCTGTCCCTAAACATGTACAGCCTCCCCAACTATCAATATCCCACACTAGAGTGGTCCATTTGTTATAATTAATGAACATAAATTGATACATCATTATCACCCAAAGTCTATAGTTTACATTAAGTTTCATTCTTGGTGTACATTCTATGGGTTTTGACAAATGTATAATGACATGTATCTGCCATTATAACATCGTACAAAGTGTTGTCACTGCCCTAAAAATCCTCTGTGCTCTGCCTACTCATCCCTCCCTCCCCACAACCCCTGGCAAACCATTGATCTTTTCACTGTCTCCATAGTTTTGTCTTTTCTAGAGTGCCATATAGTTGGAACCATCTTGTATAAATCCTTTTCAGAGAAGCTTCTTTTGCTTGGTAATATGTATTTAAGTTTTCTTCATATGTTTTAATGTCTTGATTGCTCATTTCTTTTTAGTGTTAGGGTTGAATAATATTCTGTTATCTGGATGTATGACAGTTTACTCCTCTACTGAAGGTCATCTTGTTTGATTCCAATTTTTGGCAAGTATGAATAAAGCTGCTATGAACATCCATGTGCCAGGTTTTGTGTGAATATACATTTTTCGCCCATTTGAGTAAATACCCAAATGATTATGTGATAAGATTATGTTTAGATTTTTAAGAAACTAACAAACTATTTTCCAAAGTGACCATACCATTTTGCATACCCACCAGCAATGAATGAGAATTTCTGTTGCTCCACATCCTCACAAGAATTTGGTGTTGTCAGTATTTTGAACTTTGGCTAATAGGTGTGTAGTGGTATCTCATTGTTGTTTTAATTTGCAATTACCTAATGACATTTACATGGAGATCTTTTTAGATGATTATTTTCCATCTGTATTTATTTTTTAGTGAGGTATCTGTCAATTTGCCCATTTTTAAATTGCGTTGTTCATTTTCTTATTGTTCTTTGTATATTTTGGATAATAGTCCTTTATGGAATGTGTCTTTTGGAAATATTTTCTCACAGTCTGTCATTTGTCTTCTCATTCCCTTGACAGCATCTTTCTGAAGGGAGAAATTCTGAATTTTAATGAAGTCTAGCTGATCAATGATTACTTCCATGGATCATGCCTTTCATGTTGCATCTAAAAAGTTATCTCCATACCCAAAATCATTTAGATTTTCTCCTGTGTAGGAGTTTTGGAGTTTTGTGTTTAACATTTAGCATTTGATTCATTTTTAGGTTAATTTTTGTGAAGGGTGTAAGGCGTGTGTCTAGATTCATTTTCTTGCATGTAGATGTCCAGTTGTTCCAAAATCATTTGTTGAAAAGACTATGTTTTCTCCATTGCATTGCCTTTGCTCCTTTGTCAAAGATCAGTTGACCATATTTGTGTTGATCTATGTGTGGGCTGTATATATATATTCTATTCCATTAATCTATTTGTCTATTTGTCCAATACCACACTATCTGGATATTTATAGCTTTATAGTAAGTCTTGAAGTTGGGTAGTGTCAGTCCTCTGATTTATTTTTCTACCTCAATATTGTTGGTTATCCTGGTTATCTTTGGTATTTTGCCTCTCCATATAAACCAGACAGTTAGTTTGTTGATAGCCACAAAATAACTTTCTGGGATTTGGTTGGGATTGTATTGAATCCATAGATTGAATCTATACATCAATCAATAGATTGACATAGGTTGAATCTATAGATCAATTTGAAAAGATTGACTTCTTGACAATATTGAGACTTTCTATTCACAAACATGGTATATCTCTCTATTTAGTAACAGTTTGATTTATTTAACCAGTTTTTTTTTTTTTTTTTTTTTTTTG
>NW_016811706.1:1723853-1764435 GCF_001698545.2 Rhinopithecus bieti
CGGTAGCTTGTTGGAATAAAAGAATGTAAAAGAGTATAAGAAGAATAAAATTCTTTATAAGAATAATACAATACCTTTGAATATAATTCTTCTTATACTTACTCTACAATTTTCTACAAACGTACTTACTCTACAATTTTCTTTTTTTTTTTTTTTTGAGACGGAGTCTCGCTCTGTCGCCTGGGCTGAAGTGCAGTCGCTGGTTCTCAGCTCACTGCAAGCTCCGCCTCCCGGGTTTACGCCATTCTCCTGCCTCAGCCTCCCAGTTAGTTGGGACTACAGGCGCCCACCACCTCGCCCGGCTAGTTTTTTGTATTTTTTAGTAGAGACGGGGTTTCACCGTGTTAGCCAGGATGGTCTCCATCTCCTGACCTTGTGATCCGCCCGTCTCGGACTCCCAAAGTGCTGGCATTACAGGCTTGAGCCACCGCGCCCGGCCTATTTAACCAGTTTTGTAGTTTTCTTTGTATAGATCTTGTACATAGTTTACTAGATTTATATCTAAGTATTTCTTAGTTGAGGGTGCTAATGTAAATGGTATTGTGTTTTTAACTTCAAATTCAATTTTTACATTGATGATATATAGGAAAGTGATTGACTTTTGTGTACTAATCTTGCATCCTGCAACCTTGCAATAATTGCTTGTTAGTTCCAGGAGTCTTTATATCAATCTTTTGGATTTTTTTTACATAGATGATTGTATCATCTGTGAACAAAGACAGTTTTATTTCCTCCTCTCATATATTTATATATATATATATATATACACACACATATAAATACTTTAATTTTACTTTTGTCTTACTGCATTAGGATTCCAGAATGACGTTGAAAAGGAGTGGTGAGAGGGCACTATGCATTTTAAATATTGCTAATCACTTCATAAATGTACAAATTTAGCTGCTTTTCTATCTTTCCCATAGCTTTGTCCTGTTATTTTAACACTTTCCATAGGGCCTCACATACAGATCAGTGAATTTCCTATTCCTTTGTCTGCATGTACCATATGCTTATTCACTAACATTGAATTCATGGCCAACCACACTGTAACTTTTGCCTGATTCAGGCCTATCTAGCATAAGTATTTTCTTTGTAAAGCTCATCACAGGCTTCTTGCGCTTAGAAATACTAGGCAGCACTTCCGTACTATGTTTGGGGACCATTTTAAACAGTGAAATCACCAACAAAAAACATAAAAGCATAAAAAATGTGGCACTAAATAGACTGCAAAAGAGATACTTGTTTACAATATGATAATCGAAACAAGAAGGCAGAGCTTTGTCTTGTTCAAGCTCAGCTGGGAACGTCCACTTTGGGTGACTCAAATTTTTCACTACTCTCTGCACATCTTTGAATGACCACAAAAGTATCATAAGCATTGATTTTGGGGTTACAAGTTAATTTTAGGAAATAGGTGAATCACAAATATAAAACCTGCAGGTAAGGAGGACTGACTGTAAAGCTGCCATAAATATTCATGTGGAGATTTTATGTGAACACACATTTTTCAACTCAGTTGGAAAAATATCTAGAAGCATGAATGCTGGATGGTATGGTAAGATTATGTTTAATTTTATAAGAGACTGTCAAACTATCAAAGTGCCTGTACCATTTTGCATTCCCACCAGCAATGAATGAGTGTTCCTGCTGCTCCACATCCTTCCCAAGCATTTGATAGTGTCAGTTTTTCAGATTTCAGTCATTCTAATAGGTGTGTAGTGGTATCTCCTTGTTGTTTTTATTAGCAATTCCCTAATAACTTATAATGTTGAGCACCTTTTCATCTGCTTATTCGCCATCTGTATGTCTTGACATCAGGTGGTATGAGTCACCCTACTCTGTTATTCTTCAATATTGTATTGGCTACTCCATGGCCTTTGCCTTTCCAAATAAAATTTAGGGCTAGTTCATTAATAGCTACAAAATAGCATCTGGGATTTTGACTGATACTGCATTGAATCTATAGATAAAATTGGGAAAAATGGGCATCCTAACGATATTGAGTCTTCCAATCCATGAACACAGAATCTTTCTATTTATTTGTGTCTTCTCCAATTTATATCTTCTTTGGTTTTTAAAATCAGGATTTTGTAGTTTTCTGTATGTTGGTCCTGTGCATATCGATTACATGGCTTAGAGTAGGTCCTGAAATAAGTAATATGTCCTTTAACTTTGTTCTCATAGTTTTGGCTGTTATAGAGTCTTTGCTTTGCCCATTTTAGAATCAGCTTGCAAATTTCTATGAAAAACCTCCCAGACTTTTAATATTATATTGCTACGTATTAAAGGATATGTAGCTTGAATATATAAAGAAGTCTAATAACTCAGTAAAATAAGACAACCCAAAGTAAAATAAGCAAAATATTTGAACAGGCACTTCATTAAAGAAGATATAGCAATGTAAGTAAGCATTTGAAATAACGCTTACCATCATTAGTCATTAGAAAAATATACTACATACTCCAGAGTGGTTAAAAATTAAAAAGACTGACAATACCAAGTATTGATGAAGATGTGTAGTAACTGGATATCTCATATATTGGTAGGAATCTAAAAGTGGTATATCCAATTTGGAAAATAATTGGACAGTTTCTTTTCTTTCTTTCTTTTCCTTTTATTTTTTTGAGACAGAGTCTTGCTCTTGTTGCCTAGGCTGGAGTGCAATGGAACGATCTCAGCTCACTGCAGCTTCTGCCTCCCGAGTTCAAGTGATTCTCCTACTTCAACCTCCTGAGTAGCTGGGATTACAGGCATGCGCCACCACATCTGGCTAATTTTGTATTTTTAGTAGAGACGGGGTTTTACCACGTTGGCCAGGCTGATCTTGAACTCCTAATCTCAGGCGATCCACCCACCTCAGCCTCCCAAAGTGCTGGGATTATAGGCATGAGCCATTGTGCCTGGCCTGTCAGTTTCTAATAAAGTTACCCTTATCATATTATCCACTACACCCATGCATAAAGTTCATGTGGTCCTTATTTGTAATACTCAAAACCTGTGGGGAAAACACCAAATATCTATTAACTGTTGAATAGAAATCTGTTGGTATATGTATATAAGGTAACACATTCAGCATTAAAAAGAAATAAACTAATCAGACATGGAAGAATAAGGTGACTCTCCAAAGCATTATGTTAAATGAAGGAAAAAAGATAAAAATACTACATACAGTATGATTTAACTTATGTGAACTTCTGGAAAAGGCAAAACTACAGTGGTCTAAATCAGATCCATGATTGTCAAGAAGGATGGGAGGCCTGGCAGGCTGGGGGCAGGGACTGATGGCAAAGGCACTTGAGGGAACTTATTTTAATGGAAACCATTCTGTATCTTGATTTTGGTGGTGATTACATGGCTGCCTAGATTTGCCAAAGCTCATCAAACTGTATAGTTAAAATGGGTTGATTCTATTTAATGTAAATTATTAAAGATGATAAAAAGATAATAAACTTTAACTTACACAGATGTAAAATGTATGACATGAATAGAAAAAACAATAGCAATGGAAAAATAGAAGTTTATTGTTTTAAGGTTTTCACATTTTACCTTAGGAGAAGGTATCATATCATTTGAAAGTAGAATTCAAAAAGTAGATACGTTAAAGTTATAAGTAGGTAAGTTAAAACTTCATATTATAAACTGAGAAAACACTAAAAAAAACCTAGAATTTGTAGTTAATAATCCAGTAGTGGAAATAAAGTGAAAGGCTAAAATATATTCAGTTAACCCAAAAGAAGGTAGGAAAACACGCAAAAAGGAATAAATTACAGAATGAAAAAACAGAAAATAGTATGATGGTCATTTTATATCCAACTACTTACATGTGCATTATACGTAAGTGGTCTAAAAACTCCAGTTGAAAGGTAGACATTTTAGAATGAATAAAAAAGCAAGACTCAAATATAAGTTTGAAATGTAAATATGATTTAAATATAAATATAAAACACATAGATTAAAAGTAAGAGGATAGAAAAAGATATCACACAAAGCTCTAATCATAAGCTAGAGGAGTTCTGTTAACAGAAAAGAGTGGAAGTGGTGAGAAATGGGAGAAATTATAGCATATATAAATGATATTGAAATAATTGCAGCAACAACAAAAAAGAAAAAATGATTCAGGAGAAAAGGGGAGAATTGCGGGAGCAATACTCTTGAGAAGGCTTGATCCATTATGGACCTAGTGCACAAGTAGAGGACGTGCCTATAGGTAGGCACGTGGATAGGGCATCCAAGTAGACAAGTGGGCCACCTTCATGCTTTCCTACATATCATCTTGCCCTATTCAATGTTTAGACCTCCACTTATTTTTTCTTTTCCTTGCTATTGTATTGTCTAGAACATTCAGAACTATGTTGAAATATGGCAACAGTGTTAGAAAGCAGTCTTTTCTCTTAATTTAATGACATTTTTAATGTGTTACTTCTGATGTACTGATTCCCTTGTCCTCATGTCATTGATACTTAAGCAAACAGGTAGGAAGCTACTTTTTTCAGGCTTATTCTAGGCTAATCAACTTGGGATCGCAGACAGGTGAGCTAGGCAATAAGGATGTGTGCCAAGGGCACACTCGCATATACACTGTAATGCAGGAAACCTCCCATGCCACTTCGATCTTATCCTTAGGACTGATTTGTAAAACCTGCTCTCCTCCATTGTCCTGGCTCCTTCAAAGTCCTACTTTCCCCATGGGTCTCCTCCCCAAAAGCCCTTAATACTCTCTAGGGGCTACATTATTTTCCCTTAAAATTTAGGAAGTAAAACTTGTGAAGATCCTCCCCACCTCTTAGCCCAGGAATGAAAGCATGGTAACAAAAGCAAGTAAGTGTAATTGACTAGGTGATTGAAAAAGCTCTAAATCTTTCCTTTGCAGAGCAGATTCATCTATCTAACAATATGTTTGAAGTCTCTGCTTTGATGTCTCATAGACTCTCAAACATATTTCCAAAAGTAAACTTTTGTTTTCACCTCCAAAGTCTCTTCCTCTCAGTCGTCTCAATTTCTAGTAATGTGTTGCTTCCTTTCACCCAGTTGCTCCAGTTTGAGTCCTGGATCATCCTTGATGATCCTCAGTGACATTAGTGCTCCCTCACTTAATGCCATTTATACAGGAGATATTTTACCAGTTGCAATTTCTTTACTCTGTGTTCTTTAAGCTCAGTATCTGACTCACGATAGACAATATTTTCTGTGTAAATGAAGTTCTTTCCTCAATATTATTTATTTATTTATTTATTTATTTATTTATTTATTTATTTGAGACATAGTCTCGCTCTGTTGTCCGGGCTGGAGTGCAATGGCACCACCTTGGCTCATTGCAACCTCCACCTCCTGGGTTCAAGCAATTCTCCTGCCTCAGCTTCCCGAGTAGCTGAGATTACAGGCACTGGCCACCATGCCTGACTAATTTTTGTATTTTTAGTAGAGCCAGGGTTTCAGTATGTTGGCCAGGCTGGTCTCGAACTCCTGACCTCAGGTGATCCACCTGCCTTGGCCTCCCAAAGTCTGGGATCCACTGTGCCTGGCCTCAATATCATTTATTAATGAGTGCTTCTTATCCTTCTTGATTAGGAATTTTTGGCTATCACAGGCTGAAACTTTTCTGGATCATGAATTGCATTTCTATTCCACTAATTATTTCTGCCTTTTAATATGATACAATATAATTTCAGTGGCTGTAACTTTGAGAAGTAAAAATTTGAAGGTAACTCCATTAGTACCTTCATTTGTTTTTGGACCTTTTTTTTTTTTTTTTTTGGAAGGGGTGTTCGCTTTTTTTACCCGCCCGGGGTTGAAAAGGGCGGGTCTCGGTTCACCACAACCTCTGCCTCCCGGGTTCAAGAAATTCTCCTGCCTCAGGCTTCCTGAGTAGCTGAGATTACAGGCATGTGCCACCACACCTGGCTAATTTTATAGTTTTAGTAGAGATGGGGTTTCTCCATGTTGGACAGGCTGGTCTCGAACTCCCGACCTCAGGTGATCTGTCTGCCTCAGCCTCCCAAAGTGCTGGGATTACATGCATGAGCCCGGCCTGTTTTTGAACATTTTGTCTTATGCTTCTGGATGAATTTTGCTACCTATTTGTATAAAATGTCTTGCTGAGGTTTTATATTTAAGTGTTTTTAGAAATGGAAAACACTGGGAGGAGTGCAGTGGCTCACACCTGTAATCCCAGCACTTTGGGAGGCCAAGACTGGTGGATCGCCTGAGGTCAGGAGTTCGAGACAAGCCTGGCCAACACGGTGAAACCCCATCTCTACTAAAAATACAAAAATTAGTTGGGTGTGGTGGCAGGTGCCTGTAATCCCAGCTACTTGGGAGGCTGAGGCAGGAGAATCACTTGAACCCAGGAGGTGGATGTTGCAGTGAGCTGAGACTGCACCATTGCACTCCAGCCTGGGTGACAAGAGCGAAACTCTGTCTCAAAAACAAATAAAATAAAATAAAATAAAGAAATGGAAAACACTGACAACATTTTTAATATTGTTGAGCTAGCATGAAAATAGAAGGCACCCTTGTCTGGTTTTGTTTTAGTACAATCCAATAATTACAGTGTCTCCTTACCAGGTAATTTAATTTTAAAGTGTTAATTAAAAAAATAAAATTTTTATGTTAACAAATGCTGAGTCAACATCTATGAGGTGAAGATTTTTATAAAGGTACCTTATTGCCATAATGTGTTCTGATTATTATTTTGTTGGTGGTGTGACAAATTCTCACTCTGGGGGTTAAATCTTACATGATATAATATTTAATATATGACGTTCATTTGTTCAGATTTTGTTTAAAAGGAAAGATATAAAAATTCTACTTTACCAGTTACGTAATATGTTTTATTTTATATATGCAAAGATTACCATCTTTTTTATAATTTATATATGCAAAGATTACCATCTTTGACAAATATCCTAAATAGTCTTTTCTTGTAGGAATTGCTTTTGGACTAGGTGGTCTTTTCACAGGCTGGGAATAGCTATCTTTAAATGGTAGACTGTGAGACCATCCAGATCACAGGATATTGGAAATGAAAGGCGCCTTCAGCATTTTCTAGTAACAGCTACTTACTTTATGGGAGAGGAAACTGAGGCCCACAAAGAAGAAAAACTTAGACAAAGTCAGATTGAGTTTATGACATAATAGTGCAGGTTCTCCCATGCTACAGTGCTGTTCTTTGAACCAAATGCACTATCATACTTGGAAATTCTATCACTACCCATTCCACAGCCCAGGAAGAACCAGGAGGGCAAGTCTTTGATGTCACATTTATTTCATCAGCTGCTTGTTTGCTGGTTTCCTTGCTTTGGCAGTTGGAATGTGCTTGGGTCTCACTTGATTTCCAAATTCCCAGTTTCAGCCATAGGCCCTGGCATCTCCACTCATGGGCACCACCCTCTCTTTTGGGTTCAGTGATGATATCTGCTAATATCTCCCCCTTTTCAGGCAACTGAAGCTGTGCTGTAGATGTCATAGTCATATGGATGGGAATACAAGAAATTTATTCTCCTCCCTGCTGGACAATTTACTAGGCAGGTGACCCTGAGAGTAAAAGCAGTCCTCGTGGTGATCCTTCTACTCTCACGACCCCATCCCGAGACACCCAACAGAAACTAAGGAGGAGATTCACTGGTTGTCGACCATATTCTCTCTGTGTAGTTTCCACTTCAGGATTATTGCTGTCCTACACTTGCTATCCATGTTGTACTAGAGGAAGGAAGCTTCCTGCTTTACAATCTGAACCCAAACTGGGTTTTGACAGAGGTTTTGTGAGTGTATGTATTACATTCAGCAAAATATAATCTTAATGCTAAAATATTGAAATACTTTATGTATTTTGATGATTTGTGGGGGAAACAGGATAAAATATTTGAAAGGAGGCTATTCAAGAAAGTACATAGAGTCACTGTACTTAGACACAGGCAGATGAAACCAATCTTCTCCATCACCTATAACTCAGATTCTTTCTTTAAAGGAATTCCTAATGAGCCCTAGAGAAGGTCATATAGAGGGTGTGGCTAGTATAGTTTCTGCCACAGGGTGAGTACCTGAGACAGTCTTCTTCTCCAGGTGGCTTAGGTGTCAGATGAGCCTATGGAGCAGGAGAGTGAAAAGGGTTGAGGAAATGGCCTGTCACTTAAACAGTGCCTTTGGGGAAGCATATTCAAATACTTTAGGAAAGAAAACCCGGACAAGGGAGTCTATAAAGGACAGACTGTGTTTGACTCTTGACACTGAATTAAGCCCCCAAAGTAGTGTAAGTTTCTAGAGGGAATTATAGGCCTCGCATTTGTTAATGTGTTTTAAAACTTTACACCTTTCCATCTCTTTATCCCACAATTTTCTGTCTTTGATTCCTGAACACTATCCACACCTGATGCACTCTGTTTGGATCTTTGTCTTGATCCTTGTATAAAAGTGTCCATACCTGATGCACTCTGTTTGGCCCTTTGTCTTGATCACAGAGCCCAAAAGAACCTGGCCTAGCCCTGCCTTCACTTGTCCACCCTCTCACCCTATTGCCCCTTGTATGACTGCACCTGCTTCGTGGGGTGCTGCCCTGCCATGTTGGGATGAGGACCTATGAGGCCTGGATTCCTGACTACCACAGATGGGCAGGGTGGAGCTCAGGGGAAAGACTGCCCGGGTAAAACAACTGGCTGAAACAGAGATGTCCTTCTTCCCTGGTTATAGAGTTAGGGTCCAGGGTAGTAAGGTGATTGACTGAAGAGCTGTGGCTTCAGGTTGTGGACACAGCCTCCTGATGGTTTCTCTCCAGAGTTGAACTGCAATCTTCTCAACTTTGGGGTCATGGAGGAATCTGGAGGCCTTACGCTTCTGTGCCAAATAAGAGAAAGTTGTAGACATATGAGGGAAAGAGATCTTACCCTTTCAGTCCCCTTCCTGGCCTCCATTACCCTTAGGGATTCTATTATTACACTCCACCAAGAATGAGCATCTTAGGCTCTGGGAGTTGCAATTTCCTGATGGATGCATGGCTCATAGGAAAAAGCTCTTGTTGGGTGGGCTTTAGGAGATGAAGCATCATAACCTATTACAGCCTATGTTTTCATCAGGAATATTCCTACTGCTTGACTCAGAGGAATAATAAAATTAAAATTAAATAATATCATATATCTGAAAGATTTTGACCAATCAAAAGTGCTCCTCATATGCAAAGGTTTACAATAGTTACATTTAGAATTTTGTTAATATGAAATCACTTTTCATTTATTCCTTCCATGGTTTCAGCACTGAGAAAGTTAAAGCATAACAATCCATCTCTTTAAAACAAATGGCTTTATTTTATGAGAGTCAATTTTCTGAGATAGGGACAAATTCTGTTCAAACAGGGATCTAGGGAGTTCATCTTTTCCATTTCCTGGTTCGGGAAAAACCATAACATGTCAAAATTAGTTTTTTTTTTTTTGAGACCGAGTTTCACTCTTATTGCCTAGGCTGGAGTGCAATGGCACAATCTTGGCTCACTGCAATCTCTACCTCCTGGGTTCAAGCGATTCTCCTGCCTCAGCCTCCCGAGTAGCTGGGATTACAGCCATGCACCACCATGCCTGGCTAATTTTGTAGTTTTAGTAGAGACGGAGTTTCTCCATGTTGGTCAGGCTGGTCTTGAATTCCTGACCTCAGGTGATCCACCTGCCTCGGCCTCCCAAAGTACTGGAATTACAGGCATGAGCCACCGCACCCGGCCTAATTTTTTTTTTAAACATTATTTATCTTTAAGGCCCTCTGAGGTACATGGTGCTACTGTCTTTCTTGACTATCTAGTCCTATTTCTCAGTCGCACTGTTGGAAAGTCTTTCCTTCCAACGTCTAATTTAAATTTATGTTGCAGTAGCCTGATCTTTTTTGTCCTCATCTTGTTATGGAAGAGAAAGCGACATCTCTCAATATTAGGGCATTTTAACTTTTGTTAATTTTCTTTTGAAAATTAACTTTTGCTAATTTTCTTATGACTTTCTTCTAAGTCCCGGNTTAAACATTATTTATCTTTAAGGCCCTCTGAGGTACATGGTGCTACTGTCTTTCTTGACTATCTAGTCCTATTTCTCAGTCGCACTGTTGGAAAGTCTTTCCTTCCAACGTCTAATTTAAATTTATGTTGCAGTAGCCTGATCTTTTTTGTCCTCATCTTGTTATGGAAGAGAAAGCGACATCTCTCAATATTAGGGCATTTTAACTTTTGTTAATTTTCTTTTGAAAATTAACTTTTGCTAATTTTCTTATGACTTTCTTCTAAGTCCCGGATCCCCCCCTCCCTCCTCTCTTTTTTTTTAAATGAGACAGGGTCTTGCTCTGTCTCCAGCCCAGGCTGGAGGGAAGTGGCATGATCATGGCTTACTGCAGTCTTCACCTCCCCAGGCTCAGGTTATCTTCTCACCTCAGCCTCCGGAGTAGCTGGGACTACAGGTGTGCACCACCATACCTGGCTAATTTTGTATATTTTGAGCATCCAGGGAAAGTATCTCACGAGCCTCTGGATCTCACAGTGGAGGCCATAGTTCCTTGTTCTGGAGTGGAGGTGATGGACCAGGTTTGGAGAAAGATCAGAGGGGTCTTCTCTGGGACTGTCTGTATTTAAAGATCCCCAAGAAGATTTGTACTCTTAACAAACTCCATTTTGCCACGGGGCTGAAAAAGCATAGAGTGGGTTCCAATACCAGAGAGACCCCAAGAGTAGTCAGAATCTCCAGATTTCCTCCTCTCCCTGCCTCTTGTATCCACAGCTGAAGGCTCCTCACCCCTTCCATGGGATATAAAAATCCTTGAATTCAATATTTAATTCTGACTTTGGAGGCTCTCTCTTTGGGCTCAGTCATGTATATCCTTGATAATCAATGGGATACAAGAGCCAGGAGCTTTGGCACCATACGGGAGTCTCTTAGAGGTAGAGAGTCGCGGATCTCAGAATTCAAGCCCAGCTTAGACCTACTGAATAAGAATCTGTTTTTTAACAAGGGACCCAGGTGATCTGTATATATGCAAAATTTTGAAAAGCCCCAATTTGTAAGTTCTTTCTTGGATAAGTAAAGAAAAGAGTTCCACATATGGCTTTTGTGCTATAATTCTAGGCTCCTGGGTATTTTGAGTATTTTCTTGAAATGCTAGAATTAGCATCTGGGCGTTTGAAAACTGTAACTTGACCACCCTGAATAATCATTCCACTCTAGCCTGCCTGCCATTCTATCCCTGTGCCAGCCTTGGGAAGCTGTTCCCCTTTTCCGTACTTGCTGTCTTTACAGACAAGAACCATATCTAGCCGAGGCATGAGAGTGTTCTCAGGCCCTCAACAGCCATTCCAAGGGAGAAAAAGATTCTTCCATCCCTGTCCATGTGCTGTAGACTGAATGTCTATGTCCCCTCCAAATTGATATATTGAAACCTAATCCCCAAAGCAATGATAGTAAGGTGTGGGGCCTTTGGGAGGTAATTCACTTATGAGGGCAGAGCCCTCATGAATGAGATTAGTGTCTGTATGAAAGAGAACCTAGAGAATTCCTTTACTGCTTCCTCCATGTGAGGACACAGTGAGAAAGTTGGCTGTCTATGAACTGGGAGGCAGGGCCTCACCGGACACCAAATCTGCTGGCACCTTGATCTTGGACATCCCAGCCTCCAGAACTGTGGGAAATAAATTTCTGTTGATTATAAACTAACGAATATGGTATTCTGTTCTAGCAGCCTGAACAGACTCAGACATGAGGCGATTGAGCTGGACAGAGGAGAGACTCGCAGTACTTATGAATGCTTTAAGGAAAGCCAATTCCCAACTTGGTTGAAGTGGGGAAAGAAAAGAACCTGGACTCCAGCCGTAAGCTAAATGGAAGATCCTAGGGTGAGACTTTGGGATGAACTCCATATCTCGCTTCGTATCTCCATTTTTTTTTTTGTATGGAAAATGGATACAATGAGACTTGAATTCCAGATCCCCTCCCTTGTTTCCTTATCCAAACCTTGGAATGGTGCTCTTTTACCTCGAATCTGAGCATCTTCCTGCAGCTGAAAAATAATGAGAATACAGAGTCAGAGATGATAGGGCTGGTCTCCTGTGGACCTGCAGTGTACTAGCTATAGACT
Organism: Rhinopithecus bieti; assembly: GCF_001698545.2. Lineage (NCBI taxonomy): Eukaryota > Metazoa > Chordata > Mammalia > Primates > Cercopithecidae > Rhinopithecus > Rhinopithecus bieti. The sequence continues at coordinate 1,735,944 of NW_016811706.1, forward strand.
TGGTCAAATGCAGGGATGTCTGTTTGGGAAAACATGGGCTTCTTGGACATGGAACTCCCAAGATTTCTTTCTTTATTTTTTTGAGACAGAGTCTCGCTCTGCTGTTCAGAATGGAGTGCAGTGGTGTGATCTCGGCTCACTGCAACTTCCACCTCCCAAGTTCAAGCGATTCTCCTGCCTCAGCCTCCCCAGGAGCTGGGATCACAGGTGTGCACCACCAAGTCTGACTAATTTTTGTATTTTTAGTAGAGATGGGGTTTCACCATGTTGGTCAGGCTGGTTGAACTCCTGACCTCAGGTGATCTGGCCACCTCAGCCTCCCAAAGTGCTGTGATTACCATCCAGCCACTTTGGCCACTGTGCCCGGCCAAAATCCCAAGACTTCCAAAAGCACAATTTGTATTGTTTTTGTATCTCTCACACCAAACCACTTAATATAATGCCCTGCATATAGCATATGCTCAGTAAATGTCTTTTGAATAATGAATGAATAAATAGGAGCAAGCTGTGCCTCTTTAGGGGTGGGAGACACATAATTCATCGCTTATAGTCATAACTATTCATACCAAGGTCTCACATCTTTTATTCTTTGTGGCCCTCTGGCCTTCTGCTATGTCTTTGCTGGGCCCTTTTACACTCCTCATTGAGTCTCCAGTGGTTCTCTGCAGAGAAGCTTTAACTACATATAAAGGATCTTTAAAAAATTCCTTCTTGGCCAGGCGGGGTGGCTCATGTTTGTAATCCCAGCACTTTGGGAGGCCAAGGTGGGTGGATCACCTGAGGTCAGGAGTTCAAGACCAGCCTGACCAACATGGTGAAACCCCGTTTCTACTAAAAATGCAGAGGTTAGCTGGGTATGGTACCACACATCTGTAATCTCAGTTACCCAGAAGGCTGAGGCAGGAGAATCACTGGGACTTGGGAGGCATAGGTTGTGGTGAGCCGAGATCATGCTACTACACTGTAGCCTCAGGGGCAGAACAAGACTGTCTCAAAAAAAAAAAAAAAAAAAAAAAGAAAATCCTTCTTAGGCCGGGCACAGTGCCTCACACCTGTAATCCCAGCATTTTGGGAGGCCAAGGCTGGCAGATGGCTTGAGTCCAGGAATTCAAGACCAACCTGGGCAACATGGCGACACCCTATCTCTACAAAAAATAATAAAAAAAAAATTAGTTGGGTGTGGTACTCCCAGCTACTTGGGAGGCTGAGGGAGGAGATTCGCTTGAACCTGGGAGCCAGAGGTTGCAGTGAGCTGAGATCACGTCACTGCACTCCAGCCTGTGCACAGAGTGAGACCATGTCTCAAAGAGAGAGAGAGAGAGAGAGAGAGAGAGAGAGAGAGAGAGAGAGAGACTGAAATCTATAGAAGAAGAGCCAAGGAGAGCAGAGGAAGAGGTTTCATTTCTATTTATCCAAGAAGGGTAGCTCTTGTCTCTAATTCGTACTTCCACACAGACATACTCACCTAATAAGGCAGTTTACTACATCACTAGGGGATTCTCCCCAACTCAGTCACTTATCAGCATTTCATACAACCACAGAGAGTATTCTTGCTGAGAGAAGTTCTAGCACATACAATTTTCTGTCTGTATTATCACATTTCCTCAAGGGAACTGTTAGGCATCTTCTTGTCTTAGCTGCCTAGACTGACAAGACAGTGGTACTCTTTAAGGGAGAAATCACTAGAAAAATAAATGAAGCTGAAACCTTGGTCAGAGGCAACATCTCAGTAGGGTAAGAAAAAAAATGGGATCAAGGCACATGATAGGGCTGGGGAATTCAGAGAATCAAAATCTAATCTCGCCTCCTTTTGCATATCCTTAAAAACTGTCAGCACCTGACAGAAGACAAAAATATAGAAAAAATAATATTGTAGTTGATTACTTTATTCCAGAGAGATTTCACACATAAAATTAAGTTACCTAGTCTCCTAGCCACTAGGCTGTAGGATGTGAGTGCCAAGAGACTGTGGCTTTGTAGCTCTAGCAATAAATCCTCACTGACTTCCACTCTACAGAAACCTCTGGGCCACCATTTCTTTATGTGGTAAATGAGCAAAATACAGTAAAGTATTTAAAGAAGACTGGGCTGTGCCTTGAATGTATAACGAAACCTACCATCATATTTATTTTCAGTCTAATTCGTTCTTATTCTGAAGCTTAGCATAGGTATTCAACCGATATTTATTTACTTGTTGGAGGGAGTGTAAAATCATATGATCACTTTGGAAAAAGTTCTGGCACTTTCTTTTCTTTTCTTTTTGGCTGTGAGTTTACCCAATGCAAAATAATCCTCTCCAATTTTACTGAGGTAGATGTACATCCACAACCAAATCTGCCTCTAAACTGGAATTCAGTTGCTGACCCAGCCCCAGCTCGACTTTCTTGTCGGCACCAGGGGGCACAGCATTCTGTCTGTAGGTATCTCTGTTGGCTCCCCCTCTTGTGAGTCTTGCAGATCACTAACCCTCCAGACCTTTTAGGCCGAGGCCTGCCAGTCTCTGGATGGCTGTGGCGTAGAGTGACAGGCACAGTCTCCGGGTGATGAAGGTAATCATGGAGATACTGGATACCCTCATTGATAAGGTACCAGTAGAAATGTCTCCAGGCAAACGATTGCTTCATGTAGCCTCGGGACTTGAGAGACTGTATGGCCTTCATGATGTGAAGGATGGGCACATTCTTGTCTGCCAGCTCCGGGTGCTTAGGCATGTGGACATCCTTCTTGGCCACCATGACTCTCTCCTTAAAAACGAGTTCATAAATGGCAATCCAGTTCTTTGGCATCAACATCTCAGTGGCTATAGGGTCCAGGGCCGGGGCTGGCAGTTTCTTATAAAACCAAGTATCTGCCTACTGTATTACCCAGCCATGAACGGATCCAGTGACTGTTGGAACTGTGGGTTGTCTCCCTTGGGAGAAAGTGTGAGAACTTTTAGATAGTTGTTATCTTGTTTGGTGGAAATATAGTGTATGTCGATATTCAGGAGCTTCCATTTGTATATAAGGGTACATATGGAAGATGAGTGGTTAAAGGGGTAGAGTGCGCCAATGATTAATTCGTTGCCTCTCGATGGTTAATTCACTGCCCTTTGTTCACTCTTGGTTATATTATAAGTACCTGATTATTTTCTTGTTCTCAACAGGATGGTCTTTTGACTCTTACACAAGCAACTTACTCTTTAGCTAATATAATAATTGTAAGAACATGAAATAGTTATGCTACTGTACAGCATTATAATTAAGATTATTTCCTTATATAAAGAGTCATCGAATATCACAGAAAATAAAACATGTTGGACACATTATTCATTTTATATAATATTGTACAGTGGGGGCTGACACAAGAGGCTCTGGAGAATTTTACTCATTTTTAATCAGAAATGATTAAATGCTCAGTTTCCTATACTGTAAGTTCAAAAGTGATCAATTATCTTTTAATTCTCATCTCTATCTAAGGTTTTACAAGCAACTAATATGGTAAGATTGGGATGTTGAAGTAGCTGGTATTTATGTGAAGGCCTCTTAGAAACTCCAAGTAAATGTCTGTATTCTATGAAAGTTCACTACAATTTGCTGTGGGTATCTTATGGGCATTACTGGCTTCTGCACATATATACCCTTCAACTATAAAGTGAAACCTGGCATTTTTACGTTTGAGAATTGAAATCAACATTTTCATGTTTGTGAAAGGCCATACCTGTGCTTTCAAGTCTGTAAAAATCACTGAGAATTGGGGATTAAACACCCTTAAAACAAACAGGACCTGTGACAGCTTCAAATAAGTGGGTGTCAGGAAGGGGCACTGACGTGCACAGACCCGAGAAACTCTGAGAATATGAGACTGCACAAACGACAGAACAAGGTGAGAGGGAGCGTGTTGATCCTTCACCGTCAATCAACAAACCACTCAAGGAAAGAGAAATAAATGTGCTCCTTCCTGAAGCCTTCCCCCACTTCCCACCTCTTGCCATGCTGTCAAAAATGATTCCTCTGTCCTCACCTGGTCCCACAGGGTTTCAGTGATGGTTACCTGTCTTTCCTGTAGAAATAAGAAACAAATGTTGGAAACAATATCCCAATTCTCCCAGAAACTGAAGTGACACATTATGAAACATTATGAAGACAAGGTATTTCTTGGAATTGAGCTGGACACCCCAAATCATCCCATTTCTCAGGCAGCCAAAAGTCTCCTGCAGCCCTGCGGAATCATTTCATCCCATATATCCTGCTTCGCTCTGGATCTAGCTGGTGTGTGACAGGTCCAAACAGACCCATTTGTTTACCACCTTGTCAATGCCTGTACAGCCTGCCTGCCCCTGGAGTCAACTGGTGAAGTAGTGGCATTGGAGATATTACTGGTGTGGTAGACAATGACCCACTCTACCAGCCAGTCAAGAGCACCCCATCCCTTCTCAGGCAGCTTTTTTTTTTCCCCTCCTATCTACAACCTCTTCTCCTTCCCTCTCCCTAGGAATTAGAAGGCCCAGAGGATCCAGAGAGTTTGCATACCTTACCCACCTGTGATCTCATTGTCCCTTCTGTGGATGTGCTACAAAGAAAGAATGATATAAACCTGATGAGGAGCAGAGAACGTGGGCTAAAGGCTTCTCCTAACTCTATTCTATCACTCCAAGCAGGAATTCTTGAAGTTTTTGTACTAAAAATCCAGGAAGGATAGCCAGGGTCCTGCCTCTCATATCCCTTATGGGAGGTGTAGGGACAGGTGGGAACCTTGCCTCATCTTCCAAGTATCTTGGAAGCCCTTTGAGAACTCTAAAGCATGGAACATTGGAAGTGAAGGTGATGGTCACTGTCATTAAACCTTGTCATTTTCCTGCCTGCCTAATTTATGTCTACTCTTCACCCTTCACCCCACCTAACCTGTCAAACTTCCGAGGTCCTCTTTAGAAAGTATACTCAATTAGCAAACTGCTTCCTTTTATCCCCGAAAAGTGTTCTTTTCCTTCGTGACTTCTGATGGGGTGGTAATGGGGATGGAAGGCTGAGGAAGTGGAAAGATTTTGCTTATTCTTGGCAGCACAACTGAAGCTCTTATTCCTAAATACCACCTCATTCCTAAATCAGTGCCAAAGTCACCTAGGAGAGGATGTATACAGATATACAGGTAACTGGAAGAAAGAAGAAGGGTGAAAGTGAGTGAAACCTGGGTAAGCAGTCTGCTCTACCATGTTTGCCAATCCTGAGCAAACAGCCTCATCTCCTGGCCATGTGGTTCCTGCTAATACAGTTCCTGCCATCAAAAAAAGCAATAATTTCCCTTTGTGTTTTATCTGATAGACAAGGCTGTAATCACTACAAGTCAGTGAAATATTTGACAGACTCCAGCCTAGCAGTTGTGAGCACAGCTTAGTTCATAAACCTCGTTTCGTTTTTATTCACGGGCATATCTGCCAACCTGTAGCTATCTTGGGCGCACTTTTACAAATTTATATGCTGATTTTCATTTTTTCCGCACAGACTGAAGGCCAGTTTGGGGCCCATAAAACTCCTTGGAACTAACCTATCCCAAATTCGCTTTCCCACAGAAGAGAAAATGCTGGGATTTGAATCCAAAAGAGTATAGGTTTAAGAAATAGGAAAATAAAAAAAAAAAAAAAAAATCCAGAAAAGAGAGGGAGGAACCAGATCTCAGAAGTAAGTCACCGCCTTTGGAAAAATGACAGGAGGACAAGAGCGAGGGGAGGCTGCTAGAGTCTGAATTAGAAATGTGTCCTAAACCCACCCCATTCTCAGCTTCTGATCACATCTGTGATTCAACTGGCGCAGCTTGCAAGAAATACAGCGACTGGCAAAGAAATACCTTAAACTATTACTATGGGCGGCTGAGCTCAGCAAAATCGCAGACTCATAGGGACAATGACGCTGATTTATAACCAAGCAAGTACAATTACACACACAGAAAAAGTGGGGCAGGGAATGAAAGGGGAATGTGGAGATTTTTTAAAGATACAGGCAAAACCAAATTACAATGTTTAAGAATGAATGCTTGGGTGATAAGCCATAATAAAAACCAAAGAATTGATTACAAAAAAGAAAAGAAAAAAAAAAGCAATAAGTTTTCCCAAACAGGAGTAGGGAGGCCAGTAATCACAGGGAGTCTGGGGACCCACAATAGAGTGAAAACTGGGCTCTAGATGACACTGAAGTTCAAGACCAGCTTGGGCAACATAGTGAGACTTCGTCTCTACAAACAAAACAAAACATAGCACAACAAAACAAAACCAACAACAAACAAACGAAAGAGCAGCAGCAGCAACAACAAAAAACCCCAGCCAGGCATGGTGGCAGACACCTGTGGTCCTAGCTTACTCAGGAGGCTGAGACAGGAGGACTGCTTGAGCCCAGGAGTTTGAGGCTGCAGTGAGCCGTGATTGCACTACTGCACTCTAGCCTCAGCAACAGAGCAAGCCCTTGTTGCTAAAAAAAAAATAAATAAAATAAAGTAAAAATAAAAAGACATTGAGCCTACAGATTTCCAGTTAAGAGGAGACTGTTGATGAACATTGATAGCATTGACATCTTATCAGATGGCTCAGGCACACAGTTCTGCCAGCTGGAGTGCTATTTCTCCATAGAACCGGGCAGAGCTACTACTCACTGCAAATCCAAGCCATGCCCCTAATTCTGAAAACATCCTTTTAATTTATTTAATGATACATATTAATCGTACATATTTATGAGGCACATGCGATAGTTTGATAATGCATACAATATCTAATGATCCAATCAAGAGTATTTAGGATATCCATCACCTCAAACATTGATCAGTTCTTTGTGCTGGAAACATTTCCACTCTTCTCAGCTAACTATTTTTGAAATACATAATAAATTATTGTTAATTATAGTCACCCTACTATGCTATTGAACCTCAACCCTAAGCCTGTTTCCTCACCTATAAAACAAGAGGAGTAATCTTTCTCTCAAGGATTTGGGGGATGATTATATGAAAGCATTTGTAACTGTTAAGTGTTTTCAAACGTTATTGTTGTGTGTTATTTTTACAGTGTCCTGTCCACTTTCACCATCAAAAAGCATATGTTCATCAGCAGAAAGGCCAGGGCTCTGGTGTGGTTTATGTGCTTTCTCATATGGAAGTCTAGGAGACTCCAATATCTACTCATTATTTTTTCCTCAAGGTCCTGCAGCTGTCTGGAAGAGAATTCATACTCTTAGAGCAGATTCCCAACTTCCTGCAGACTCAGGCTTCTCAATTCCTTGCTGGCTCTCAGGCTTGAGGTCCAGTTAACCATTCCGAGCACTTTCATAAGTTAGGCAGCTTAGAAATTTATAAGTTATTTTTCACTTTCTCTTCCCAAATTTCTACAAACTTTTAGTTTTGCTATTGTTGCCCAGGCTGGAGTGCAGTGGTGCAATCCCGGCTTACCGCAACCTCCGCCTGCAGGGTTCAAGCGATTCTCCTGCCTCAGTTTCCCAAATAGATGGGATTACACGCATGCACCAGCACGCCCAGCTAATTGTTTGTATTTTTAGCAGAGATGGGGTTTCTCCATGTTGGTCAGGCTGATCTCGAACTCCCAACCTCAGGTGATCTGCCCGCCTTGGCCTCCCAAAGAGCTGGGATTACAGGCATGAATCACCACGCCCATTCCCAAATTTCTACAAACTCTTATCTCAAAACATCTGCTGCAAGTTCAAAGGCTCAAACCAAGTTCTGATTCCTTTATGAAGCTTTCCTGATCCGTAAGTTCACAGTAAACCCTCCTTCTTTTCCGACTTCATGAATACCATCACCTGGGTCTCATATTTAGCCTCAAGCAGCGGATTCTAGCCCTCTTTTCCACCGTAGACCAAGGGAAGCTTGATTTTAGGTGGTTGGCCTTAATTCACACTATAGAGGACACAAAGGACTAATATCCAGAATCTATAAGGAACTTAAACAAATAAACAAGAAAAAACCAAACAACTCAATTAAAAATTGGACAAAGGACATGAACAGACACTTCTTAAAAGCAATTTTTGTGTGTGTGAAATAATTCGTTTTATACATTCCTGAGTTTCAACCATACATTCTTTTTACAATACAGCAAACAAAACAATGAAAGATATTCAAAACAAGGTTCCAAGTTTGGCCCAACTTGATTGATTGGGTATTTGTGTTTTTAGTAACTTTACAGCTTTTTAAAATGAAGCTTTTAATGAAGATATACCACCGAGTCTTGCTTTAAAACCAAAAGTATCCAAACTTAGTATCACATTATATATATATCATAAGAAAAGCTATTCTATCAGGTAACAAAAATGAAGCTCCCCCCTCACCTAGCACTTCATCTGGAATGCATCTTGAAAAGATCAGTAGCCTGTTGGACTTAAAGAAGCCATTCCCCAAAATATTGTGTGAAAAAATTTATTGAGATATATCAAATGACACGACATAACTCAAAAGTTTCGGCTCATCTGGAGGGGCAGGCAGAAAAACTGGTACAGATGTTCTTGACAATTATACAAGCAATGAAACACGGGCTTCACAAATACAACATCACTTCAAAGCAACCAGAGAGTGGTACATGAATAAGTCAATATATCTGTTACATCACAGGGAATTTGCAGTTCACCTTTCAGATTTTCCATCTAGGTAAGAAAATACTATTTTGCGAGTTTTTTCCTTGTGCCTCGGGTGTATGCAAAAAAAAAAAAAAAGGCCCCAGCTGACGTGTAGCAACATCTCAGGCACTTAGGTCTGTAAAAATGTTCTAAAGTGCAGATGAGTACATGATGGATAGAATTCTCTCGCCATTTTTGTAAAACAAAGCGTTTCTAATATTTTACAGACAAGATAGGACAGTTTTTTTATTTTTTCCTTTTAATGAAGTTGAAAGTTGAGAGGGTTTGTTTCTTCTTCTTTAACTTATTACCAAATACCATATTTCCTTGCAAACTCACAAGCACATGCACAGTTTTCAGCTGTCTGGCATACTCTCAAAGCTCTCAAGAGAACATTCTTGAGTCCCGTTTGTAGGACGCTGTAATAGCCCCACCATCATTCTGGAAAGCGGGCGAAAATGGGATGAGAAGACTTGGGAATGTCGCCAAACCAGTGCCAAATATACTGCCTTAGGTCGCTATTTACCAAACCAGGGTGTTGGATACTGCCTCTAGCAGGCCAGGAGAAAAGCAGGTATCATGTGAATCAGAAGCAAAAAGATATGGCTGGTGCTCAGGCCCTCCTGGGCGTTGAGCTTAACCAAACTGAGGACCAGCCACGGGCCTTCCACCCAACCCAAGAGACTTGGGAAATATCAGGAAACGTAAGACGAAATTCATCCAAACCCAATACTTCTTTGAGAAGCCAGGGAGAACAAATGCTTAGTGTGATACTTAGCTATTGCATTTACAGGGACAAAAACAAGACACCAAAGACAAAAGTTTAGGGGGAAAAATATATATGAGTCGGCAAGTAAAAATGGTGATTGTCTATATACACCCCCATTCCACCACTTCCTCCCAACTACACCCCCAGTAGCTTTCTCTCTAGTTTCCCACAGCAACGTTACAATCAGAAAAAAATAGTCTCAGGGGGCAGGATTGGAGCGGGGGGAGGATATGGGAAATACAGATCAAATCACAATAGAAATTTTTCAAAATAGTACTGATTCCCACTTAGTCATCATCTTCTCCCTCATCTCAGTTTCTCGTTTTCGCTTACATGACCCTCTTCTTCTTCACCAGCTCTTCTCATCTTACCTCGTCATCTACCTCTCCAATTGTTATAACCTTCCATCCTTTCTCCCAAACTCACGTCCTCCTTCTACCTACTTCCTCTCACTTCCTCCTCCTCACCTTCCTCCTCACCTTCCTCCTCCTCCTCCTTGTCCTCCTAGTCTTCCATTACCTGAGCATCTTCATCATACTCCTCCTCATCCTCCTCCTCCTCCTCGTCATCCAGGCACTCCACGTAGCCCTCAGCATCCGAGTTAGAGGCCTCCTTGTCGTCCGGGTCATAGCCGTCGAGATATGAATTGCGGGAGGAGCTTGAACACCTTTTCTCAGTAGTCGTTCAGGTTGGTTACCTCGCAATTGAAAAGGTCTAAGCTCTTGAAGTTTTCTAACTTTTTCAGGGGCTCTATTGTGCTGAGGTCTTTAATTTTGTTGCCACTTAAATTTAGATGCGTGAGGTTTGGACACTTTTCTGCCAATACTTCTAGGCCCCCTGAGACTCTGTTACCGCTTAGTTCAAGCTTCTTAAGTTTGTTTAACTGTGGTAAGTTTGCGATTGAGGTGAGGCCTACGTTGATTGTACTTAAGAATTCCAGTTCTTCAGATTCATCTGTGAGGCCTTCCAATTTGCCTTCATTCGACCGACTGTTGTCCAGGACAAGTTCTTTCACATCAGAGGGCGTCCTGTTCCGCAGCTCTAAATGAATCCGTTTGCCCATCTCCATCTCTCGCGCTTGCTCTCTGCAGAGGCTCCCGCGCCAGCAGAACTCAATCATTAAACACCGAACCCATGACCGCACGTCTGAAAGCTCAACCAGCTCTGCTCGGTTCTCCAAAAGTAAATTCTTAATTCCACCCACCCCCAAAATCTATTATCTCCCATCACATTAAATTGTGCTATCATTCACCCAGTTGCTCCAAAACCTTAGAATAATGACTACTTCCTTTATTTTTCTATTTTACATCAGATAGATGTATTGGCTGTACCTTTACAGCGTTTCCTAAATCTGATCACTTGTCATCATCTCTAGGCCACGCCATACTATATATCTCAAGGACTATTGCCAAAGCCTCCTAACTAGCTCATTCTTATCTTCCTGAAGCAGCCAGAATGCTCATTTTAAAATGCAGAAAACCCTAAAGACTCTGACAAAAGGTTACTAGAACTGATAAACAGTTTTAGTAAGGTTTCAGGACACAAAATCAATATACAAAACTAGTGGCATTTCTATACACCAATAGTACTCAAGCTGAGAGTTAAATTAAGAACACAACCCCATTCGCAATAGCCACAAAGAAAACGAAATACCTAGGAATACAGCTAACCAAGGAGAGGTGAAAGATTTCTACAAGGAGAACTACAGACCACTGCTCAAAGAAACCAGAGATGCACAAATAAGTGGAAAAACATCCCATGTTCATGAATTGTAAGATCAATATTATTAAAATTGGCCATATTCCCCAAAGCGACTTACAGATTCAACACTATTTCTATCAAATTACTGATGTCATCCTTTACAGAATTACAAAAAAACTACTCTGAATTCATATGGAACCAAAAAATAGCCTGAATAGCAAAAGTAACCCAAGCAAAAAGAGCAAAACCAGAGACATCACACTACCTGACTTCAAACTATACTATAAAGCTATAGTAACCAAAACAGCATGGTATCAGCACAAAAACAGACACATAGACAAATGGAACAGAATAGAAAATTCTGAAATAAAGCCTTACACTTAAAACCATCTGATCTTTGACAAGACCAACAAAAACAAGCAATCGGGAAAGGACTCTCTAGTCAATAAATGGTGCTGGCTAACCATACGCAGAAGAATGAAACCAGACCCTTACCTTTCACCGTATACAAAAACTAACTGAAGATGGATTAAAGTTTTAAATGCAAGACTTCAACCTATAAAAATTCTAGAAAATATACCCCAAAAAAAGGAATCAGTATATAGAAGATATATCTACATTCCTATGTTGGTTCCAGCACTGTTTACTAAGATTTGGAAGCAATCTAATTATACATCAACAGACGGATGGATAAAGAAAATGTGGTACATATACACAATGGAGTACCATTTAGCTATAAAAGTAATGAGATTCAGTCATTTGCAACAACATGAATTGAACTGGAGATTATTATGTTAAGTGAAATAAGCCAGGCACAGAAAGACAAACATTGCATTTTCTCACTCATTTGTGGTATCTAAAAATCAAAACAACAGAACTTATGGAGGAGAGGCTGGGAAATGTAGTGGGCGCTGTTGGGGGAGATGAGGATGATTAATGGGTACAAAAAATAAAAAGAATGAATAAGACCTACTATTTGATAGCACAACAGGGTGACTATAATAAAAATAACTTAATTGTACATTTTAAAATAATTTAAAGAGTGTAATTGCATTATTTGTAATTTAAAAGATAAATGCTTGTGGGGATGGATACCCCATTATCCATGATGTGCTTATTTCACATTGCATACCTGTATCAAAACATCTCATGTATGCCATAAATATATATATCTAATATGCACCCACAACATTTTAAAAAATTAAAAAAGAATAAATAAATATAAAAAATGAAAACAAATTCTAGAAGAAAACTTAGTAGATGCCTTTGTTGACATCAACCTTGGCAAAGAATTTTTGGCTAAGTCCCCAAAAGCAATTGCAACAAAAACAAAAGAAATGGACCAGTGGGACCTACTTAAATTAAAGAGATTCTGCACAGCCAAAGAAATAATCAGTAAACAGACTACCTACAGAAAAGGAGAAAATATTTGCAAACTAGGCATCTGACAAAGGTCTAATATCAGGACTCTATAAGGAACTTAAATGAACAAGCAAAAAGCTACCCCATGAAAAATGGGCAAAGGACATGAACAGACACTTCTTGAAAGAACACACACAAGTAAACACAGGAAAAAATGCTCATCAGAGAAATGCAGATCAAAACCACAATGAGATACCATCTCACACCAGTCAGAATGGCTATTAACAAAAAGTTAAAAAATAACAGATGCTGGTGAGGTTGCGGAGAAAAGAGAACACTTTTACATTGTTGGTGGGAATGTAAATTAGTTCAGCCACTGTGGAAAGCAGTTTGGAGATTTCTCAAAGAACTTAAAACAGAAATACCATTTGATCCAGCAGTTCCATTACTGGGTGTCTACCCAAAGGAAAATAAATCATTCTACCAAAAAGAAACATGCATGCATGTGTTCATCGCTGCACTAGTCAGAATAGTAAAGACGTGGAATCAACCTAGGTGCTCATCAATGGCAGACTGGATAAAGAAAATGTGGTACATATACACCATGGAATTGCATGTAGCCATAAAAATGAATAAAGTCATGTCCTTTGCAGCAACATGGATGGAGATGGAGACCATAATCCTAAGGAAATTAATGCAGGAACAGAAAACCAAATACCGCATGTTTTTACCTGTGGGAGCGAAACATTGGGCACTCATGAACATAAACATGGGAAGGACAGACGTTGGGGACTACAAGTGTGGGAAAAGACAGAAGGGATTGTGTACTGGAAAACTACCTATTGGGTACTAAGCTCACTATCTGAATGCAATATACCCATGTAACAAACCTGCACATGTACCCCCTGTATCAAAAATAAAGGTTGAAAAAAAAGTGACTACTTTGATATTAATATAACCACAACAGCTTTATTGTTGTTGTAGTTAGTGTTTGCGTATCTTTTCTGGTCCTTGTACTTTCACTCCATCTGTATCTTTATACATAAAATATGTCTCTTATAAAATAAATAAATAAACAAACAAATACATAAAACACATACAGATCACATCACAGCCTTCCTCAAAACCCTGCGTTCCCTCTGCATCATGCTTAGGACAAAACACACATGGACTTCCGTGTCCAGGCTTACTCCTGGACATCATTACTGCCCACTCCACCAGTCCATTCTGCTTTAGTCACACTGGCTTCCTTTCCCTCAGGTGTGCCAGATGTGCACTTCTGTCTCAAGGTTTTGGCTCCCTCACTCAAATGACATATCCTCAGAGAGATCCTTTTATATCCCCTCTCTAAAGCAGCAGCTACCACCACATGCCCTTTACTCTGATTTGTATTTTTTAAATCCGCACTTGACATTATAAATATCTAATAATTTTGTTTGTCTGTTTCATCTAATGGAATGTAAGCTTCATGAGGGCTTTTGTCTTAATCATTATTGATTGTATTTACAGTACCAAGAACTACATTTGAAAAATAGAAGGAACTCAAATGTATGTAGAATAAATGAGCCAACGAACACTACATAGTGACATTTCCTGTGGGTGGGAAGCCATTGTATTATTATCTAGGCCAGTGATGAGGATACTAGGGCATCCTGCAGAGGAGAGGCACCCCTCTGCTGCCATGATATCATCTAAAATAGCTAAGTTGTTACACGGCCCCCTAACACAAAGAGTTAAACTTAGACTACATTTTCAAGAACTTTATTGAGGTATAATTGACATACAATAAACGACACATACTTGATAAGTTTGGGCACGTATATACACCCATGAAATTATCAACAAAAACAAGATAATGAAGATATCCATGAATTCAAAATTTCCTTAGACCCTTTGGTAATCTGTCATCTTAGCCCTCTCTGCCATTCTGACCCTCCCATCCTGAAGCAACCATGGATATACTTTCTCTTATTGTATTAATAGAACATTATACATTCTCTAGAATCTTATTTAAATAAAATTATACAGTGTGTACTTTTTACGGTATGGGTTCTTTCATTTCGAATAATTATTTTGAGATTCCTTTTATTATGTACAGCATTCATGTCATTCATTTTCACTGCTGAGTAGTATTCCATCATGTGGTGTATTCATTTCATAGGGCTGCCATAACAAATTACCACAAAATTGGTGGCTTTAACAGCAAAAATGTATTCCCTCACAGTTCTGGAGGCCAGAAGTCTGAAATCAAGGTGTCAACAGGGTTGGTTTCTTCTAAAGGCTTTCAGGGAGAATGGTTCCAAGCCTCTCTTTTAGCTTTTAGTGGCTGCAGACAATCCGTGTAGTTCCTTTGCTTGTAAATGCCTCATTTCAGTCTCTGCCTCTGTCTTTCCATCACCTTCTCTTCTGATGTGTCTTTCCCTTCTCTTCTAAAGACTCTTGTCATTAGACTTAGGTCCTATCCTAATCTAGGATGATCTTATCTTGATATCCTTAACTTAGTTATATTTGCAAAGATCATTTTTGCAAATAAAGTCACATTTATAGGTTCTGAGTGAACATCTGTTGGGGAGGGGTACCATTCACATCACTACATGTAGATATACTACCATTTGTTTTTCCACTTACCTGTTGATGGGCAGTTTGGTTATGTTCAGTTTGGGGCTATTACAAATAAAGTGGCTATGAACATCCATTCACAAATTTTGTATGGACATATGCTTTGTTTCTTTTGGGTAAATAGGAGTGGAATGGCTGGGACATATGGTAGGGGTTGTATATTTAAAAAATTAATAAACTATCAAACTGTTTTCCAAAGTTGCAGTACCATTTTACATTCCTACTATCAGTGTATGAGATTTCAAGTTGCTCTATATTTTTACCAGAATTTGGTATGGCCATTATTTCTAATTTTAAATATCCTAATAGGTGTGTAATGTTGTCTCATAGTTTTAATTTGCATTTCCCTAATAACTAATTGTGTTAAGCATCTTTTCATTTGTAAACCATATATATTTTTTGTTTTTGAGGCAGTATTTCGCTCTTGTTGCCTAGATTGGAGTGCAATGGCTCGATCTCGGCTCACGGCAACCTTCGCCTGCCTGGTTCAAGCGATTCTCCTGCCTCAGCCTTTTTACCACCATGCCCAGATAATTTTTGTATTTTGAGTAGAGCTGGGTTTCACCATGTGGGCCAGGATGGTCTCGAACTCCCAACCTCAGTTGATCCATCCGCCTCGGCCTCCCAAAGTGTTGGGATTACAGGCATGAGCCACTGCGTCCAGTTGCAATCCATACATCTTTGATGAAATGTCTGAACAAATATTTTACCCATTTTATAATTGGGTTTCTTGTTTTATAATAATAGATTAAGTTTTGGGTGTTTGTTTATTCTGCATTCAATTCCTTAATCATATATGTAAATTGCAATTGTTTCTGCCAGTATGTTTTTTAGGAAGAGGAAAATCTTTAATTTTGATAAAGCTCAATGTATCAGTTTTCTTTTAGAAATCTTTGCCTATCCCAAGGTCACAAAGTATTTTCTAAGGTTTTCTTCTAGAAGTTTTATAATTTCAAATTTTTTAGACTTTACCTTTAGTTCTATGATTCATTTTGAATTAACTTTTGGAGTGGTGTGAAACATATCATAGAAGTTCTCCCTTGTTGATATTCAATTATTCCAGCACATTTTTTAAAAGACAATCTCTTCTCCCCAACTGCCTATGTACTTTTGTTGAAAAACAACTGACCATATATTCATGAGTCTATTTCTAGATTTTCTATCTGTTCTATTTGTCTATTTTTCTGTCTTTATATCAATACTGCATTGTCTTAGTTGTTATAGCTTTATAATGTCTTGAAGTCAGGCAGTGTAAGACCTTTGACTTTGTTCTGTTTCAAATTGTATTGGCTATTCTAGATTATTTACATTTCTCTGGGAATTTTAGAATCTTCTTGTCATTTTCTACATAAAGGCCTGCTAGGATTTTGATTACAATTGTAATGAAACTATAAATCAAATTGGGGGGCACTGACAGCTTACCATTTTAATATTGAGCTCTTTTGTGAATTAATGTATATCTCTATTTAGCTCTTTTTAAAATGTAACTTTTAAGTTCAGGGATACATGTGTAGGTGTGTTATGTAGATAAACTTGTGTCATGGGAGGTTTGCTGTACAGATTGTTTAATCACCCAGGTATTAAGCCTAGTACCCATTAATTATTTTCCCTGATCCTCTCCCTCCTCCCACCCTTCACCCTCTGTTAGGCCCCAGTATGCGGTGTTCCCCTCTATGTGTGCATGTGTTCTCACCATTTGGCTCCCACTTGTAAGTGAGAACATGTGGAATTTGGTTTTCTGTTCCTGTGTTAGTTTGCTAAGGATAATGGCTTCCAGCTGCATTTATGTTACTGCAAAGGACATGATCTCGTTCTTTTTTTATGACTGCATAATATTCCGTGGTGTGTATGTACCACATTTTCTTTATCCAGTCTATCAATGATGGGTGTTTAGGTTGATTTCATGTCTTTGTTATTTTGAATAGTGATGCAATGAACGTATGCATGCATATGCCTTTACACTAGAACAATTTATATTCCTTTGGTTATATACCCAGTAATGAGATTGCTAGGTTGAATGGTATTTCTGTTTTTAGGTCTTTGAGTAATCTTCACACCATCTTCCACAGTGGTTGAATGAATTTACACTCCCACCAATAGTGGATAAGCATTCCTTTTTCTCTGCAACCTTGCCAGCATCAGTTTTTTGACTTTTTAATAATAGTCATTCTGTCTGGTGTGAGGTGGTATCTCATTGTGGTTTTTATTCACATTTCTGTAATGATCAGTGATGTTGAGCTTTTTTTCATGTAATTCTTGACTGCATGTATGTCTTCTTTTGAGACAGGTCTGTTCATGTCCCTTGCCTACTTTTTAATGGGATTGTTTGTTTTCTTGTAAATTTGTTTAAGTTCCTTATAGATGCTGCATTAGATGTTTGTCAGATGCATAGTTTGCAAATATTTTCTCCCATTCTGTCAGTAGTTTGTTTACTCTGTTGATAGTTTCTTTTGCTGTGCAGAAGCTCTTTAGTTTAATTAGATCCCATTTGTCAATTTTTGCTTTGATTGCAATTACTTTTGGCATTTTTGTCATGAAATTGTTGCCTGGTTCCTATGTCCAGAATGGTATTGTGTAGGTTATAATACAAGGCTTTTATAGTTTTGGATTTTACATTTAAGTCTTTAATACATCTTGAGGTAATTTTTGTATATGTAAGGAAGGGATTCAGTTTCAATCTTCTGCATATGACTAGCCAGTTATCTCAGCACCATTACTGAATAGGGAGTCTTTTCCTCATTGCTTGTTTTTGTCAGCTTTGTTGAAGATCAGATAGTTGTAGGTGTGTGGCCTTAGTTTTGAGTTCTCTATTCTGTTCCATTAGTCTATGTGTCTGTTTTTGTACCAGTACCAAGTTGCTTTGGTTATTATATCCCTGTAGTATAGTTTGAAATTGGGTAATGTGATGCCTCCAACTTTATTCTTTTTGCTTTGGACTGCCCTGGCTATATAGGCTCTTTTTTGGTTCCACATAAATTTTAAAACCATTTTTTTCTATTCTATGAAGAATGTCGTTGGAAGTTTAATAGGAATAGCAATGAATCTGTAAATTACTTTGGGCAGTGTGGCCATTTTAGCAATATTGATTCTTCCTATCCATGAGCATGGAATGTTTTTCCATTTGTTTGTGTCATCTCTATTTCTTTGAGCAGTATTTTGTAATTCACATTGTAGAGCTCTTTCACTTCCCTGGTTAGCTGTATTCCTAGGTATTTTATTCTTTTTGTGGCAATTGTAAATGGGATTGTGTTCCTCGTTTGGCTCTCAGGTTGACTGTTATTGGTGTATAGAAATGCTACTGATTTTTGCACATTGATTTTGTATTCTGAAATGTTGCTGAAATTATCAGCTGAAAGAGCTTTTGGTCCGAGACTATAGGGTTTTCTAAATATAGGATTATGTCATCTGCAAACAAAGATCGTTTGACTTCCTCTCTACCTATTTGGATGCCCTTTATTTCTTTCTCTTGCCTGACTGCTCTTGTTAGGACTTCCAGTACTATGTTGAATAGGAGTGGTGAGAGAGGGTATCCTTGTGCCAATTTTCAAGGGGAATGATTCTAGCTTTTGGCTATTTAGTATGATGTTAGCTGTGGGTTTGTTATAGATGGCTCTTATTATTTTGAGGTATGTTCCTTCAATACCTAGTTTGTTGAGAGTTTTAAACATGAAACAGGATTGAATTTTATAAAGAAAGTCTTTTCTGCATCTATTGAGATAATCATGTGCTTTTTGTCTTTAGTTCTGTTTACGTGATAAATCACATTTGTTGATTTGTATATGTTGAACCAACCTTGTATCTCAGGGATGAAGTCTACTTGATCATGGTGGATAAGCTTTTTGATATGCTGCTGGATTAGGTTTACCAGTTATTTTGCTGAGGGTTTTTGCATTGATGTTCATCAAGGATACTGGCCTGAAGTTTTCTTTTTTTTTGTAGTGTGTCCTCCAGGTTTTGGTATCAGGATGATGCTGGCTATATGGAATGATTGGAGAGGAGTCCCTCCTCCTCAATTTTTTGGAATAGTTTTTTTGGTACCAGCTCTTCTTTGTATCTCTGGTAGAATTCAGCTGTGATTCAACCTGGTCCAGGGCTTTTTAAAGTTGGTAGGCTATCTATTACTGACTCGATTTTGGAGCTCATTATTGGTCTGTTCAGGGATTCAATTTCTTTTTTTTTTTGAGACGGAGTCTTGCTCTGTGCCCTGGCTGGAGTGCAGTGGCCGGATCTTGGCTCACTGCAACCTCCACCTCCCGGGTTTACACCATTCTCCTGCCTCAGCCTCCCGAGTAGCTGGGACTACAGGCGCCCGTCACCACGCCCGGCTAATTTTTTGTATGTTTTAGTAGAGATGGGGTTTCACCGTGTTAGCCAGGATAGTCTCGATCTCCTGACCTCGTGATCCGCCCATCTTGGCCTCCCAAAGTGCTGGGATTACAGGCTTGAGCCACTGCGCCCGGCCAAGGGATTCAATTTCTTCCTGGTTCAGTCTTGGGAGGGTGTATGGGTCCAGGAATTTATCCATTTCTTCTATATCTTCTAGTTTATGTGCATAAAGGTGTTCATAATATTCTCTGATGGTTATTTATTTCTGTGGGGTCAGTGGTAATATCCCCCTTAGCTTCTTTAAGCTGTATTTCATAATTTTCAATGTACAATCTGATACATCTTTTGTTAGATTTATACCTAAGCATTTAATATTTCTTGATGCTATTGTAAATTGTATTTTTCCCCTTTAATTTTAAGTTTTAGTTGTTCCTAGTATTTGAATATCTACATCTAATTTGTATGTTGAATTTTCTATTCTGTAACCTTGCTAAACTCATATATTAGTTCTACCGGAAGTTGTTTTATGAATATTCTACATAGATGATGATGTTGTCTATGAATATGCACAGTTTTAATTTTTCCTTTCCAGTCTGGAAGCCTTTTGTCTCTTTTATTGTCCTAATCTTACTGGCTAGAATCTACAATACAGTGTTTAATAGAAGTGGTGAGAGCAGATTTCTTTCCTTGTTCCAAATCCTAAAGAGACTGCTTTTGGTCTTTTACTATTAAGTATGATGTTAGCTGTAGATTTTTTTGTAGATCTCCTTTGTCAAGTTGAACCAGTTTCCTTATATTCCCAGTTTGCTGAAATTTGCTCATTGGGAATATTACAGATTTTATATTTTGTCAAATGCTTTTTCTGTACATATTGAGATTAAGATTTTTTCTTCTTTATTCTGTTAATATGATATATAATATTAATTTTTGAATGTTAAACCAATCTTGCATTCTTAGAGTAAACCCCACTTAGTTATAATGTATTATCTTCTTTATATATTATGAAATTTGCTTGATAAAATTTTATTAAAATTTTTTCATCTATGTTTATGAATGATATTGCTCTCTGTCTTTTTCTTGTGATGTCATAGTCTGATTTTTGACATCATAATAATCTTGGCATTACAAAATTAATTGAGAAGTATTCTTTCCTCCTAATATTCCAGAAGTTGTTGTTTATTGTTTATTATTTATTATTTAAATGTGGAAGTCATTAGTAAAGCCATATGGGCCTGAATTTTTCTTTATAGAAAGGTTTTAACTAGAAATTATTTCTTTAATTTAATTATTTAATAGGGTTATTCAAGTTATCTATTTCTTCTTGAGTGAACTTTAGTAGTTTGTATCTTTTAAGAAATATGTCAATTTCTTATCCATGTTCAAATTTATTAAAATAAATATTTTCTCAAAATTCCCTTATTAGTCTTTTCATACCTATACAATTCATGGTAAAGTCACCTTTCTCATTCTTGACACTGGAAATGTTGTGTCTCCTTTCTCTCTCTCTCCATCTCTCTCCCTCGGTCTCTTTTTTCTGATCAGTCTGGTTAGAGGTTTATCAGTTTTATTCATCTGAAAGAATCAGCTTTTGATTTCATTAATTTCTCTTTGTTTTTCTATTCCAATGATATCTGTTATAATTTTTATATTTCTTATTTCTTCTGCTTACTTTGGTTTATTGGATCTTACTTTGCTAGCTTCTTACAGTAGAAGCACTGACCTTTAATTTAGACCTTTAATTTCTTATGCAGACATTTAATCCTATACATTTCCCTCTAAATTGGTGGGAAATTTGTGGGACTTAGCTGCATCCCACAAGTCTTAAAATATTGTTTCCATTTGTATCTAGTTCAAAATGCCTTCTAATTTTCCTTTTGGATTTCTTCTTTGACCTTTAAATTATTGAGATGTATGTTATTTAGTTTCCAAATTTTGAAGATTTTCCAGATATCTTTTGCCAGTGATTTATAATTTAATTGCTTAATAATCAGATAAAATACTTTTATGACTTGAATTTTAAAAATTTTATTGAGACATGGTTTATAGCCCAGAATGTGTTCTCTCTTGGAAAATATTCCATGTATACTTGAAAAGAATGTGTATTATGCTGTTGCTGGGTAGAGCATTACATAAATTTCAGTTATGTCAAATTGATTCATAGTGTTTTTCATGTCTTCTATTCACTTACTGAATTTTGGTCTACTTGTATCAATTATTAGGGGGTATTTAAATCTGCAACTAAAATTATGAATTCATCTATTTCTCCTTAGTTCTCTGTCTTTGTGACATATATTTTGTCAGATGCACAGATGCTCTTTTTATGAATTGACCCTTTTATCATTATGAGATGAACTTCTTTAGCCCTGGTAATTTTCTTTGCTCCTGAATCTACTTCCTCTGATATTAATAAAGTCACTCCAACTTTATTTTGATAAGTGTCAGCACGGAATATCTTTTTCATACTTTTCTTTTGACATCTTTGTGGTATTATATTTAAAGTGAGTTTCTTATGAGGCAGCATACAGTTAGGTTTCTTTCTTTTTCAAAAATCAAATCTTGTTATCTCTGTTCTCTGGTTGAGATATTTAGTTGACATTTAGGTTTTTCACTCTCATTTCACTCTTGGTTTTCTATTTGTCTAAGCTGTTTTGTTCCCTTGTTCCTGTTTTCCCGTGTCTTTGTGTGAGTATTTTTGTGATACCATTTGATCTCCTTTGTTGGGTTATTAGGTATAACTACTTTTGTGTTACTTTAGAGGCTGCTTTATGGTTTATAGTTTATATCTTTAACTTATTAGAGTCTACCTTCAAGTGACATGTATTACTTTATTTATAATGTAAAAATATTACAACAATATGCTTCCATTTATCCCAACAGCCTTTGTGCTATTATTGTTGTCATATGGCATAAACCCCAAAATATATGATTATTTTCTCTTTAAATAGTCAATTATCATTACAATAAAAAGATTTTTAAAGGAATACCAAGTCTTTTGTAATTACCTTTATAAGTATCATGTGTGGGGCTCTTCACTTCTTTGTGTAGATCCGGATTTCCATCTGGTGTCATTTTCCTTCTTCCTGAAGGACTCTCCCTAAGATTCCTTATGGTGTAGATCTCCAGCTAATAAATTTCTTCAGTGTTTATATGTCTCCAAAAGCCTTATTTCTAAAGTTTCATTTTACTAAATGTAAATATTTACATTACTTCACCTTCCTTTATAGTTTTGTTTGGACATTTCTTCATTTTTTAGTATAATGAGTGTTTCAAAACTGGAAATGACTTGGGTTTCTATAACAATCAGAAGAGACTGTATGACCTCCAAAATCAACTCCCTGGGTATGAAAGAATAAACTTTGTAGGCCTAGGTTTTTCATATTCTGCATATTCCAAAGAAAGGCTTGTCTTCAGGATTGGTCCTTGGATTGCTCCTTAAAGATAACTCCTAAACCCTTGGAACATTCTGCCTGATAAGAGTGTTTTTGTACATGTGAGGCTTTGGGCCATGCTGTATCAGTTTGACCACACAAGTTTATCTTTATGGTGAATGCCTCTTTTTGATCTGGAGGGGACTTGAGTCTGAGTAACTGAGATCATTCATATGCACATGCCTATGGAACTGACCTCCAATAAAAAGTCTAGACCTCAAGGCTTAGGTGAGCTTCCCTGTTTGATAGTATTTTACATGTTGCCACACATCACTGCCGGGAGAATTCAGAGTACTCCTGTGCGACTCTGCTGGACAAGGACACCTGAAAACTTGCACCTGGTTTCTCCTGGATTTGGCTAGATGTGCCCTTTCCCTTTGCTCATTTCAATTTGTACCCTTTCCTTGTAATAAACCGCAACTCTAATTACGATGGTTTCTGAGTCATGTGAATCTTTCTAGAGAATAACTGAGCCTGAGAATGGTCTTGGGAATCCCTGACACAACCTTTAAACTCCAGTGACCTAAAATCGGAATGGTTTATTTTTTTAGTCACATGACATGTCCTCTCTAGATGGTCTTGGAGGAAGGGCTTTGCTCTGTGTCATCCTCACCCAGGTAAGCAGGCCGAGGGAGCTTCCTCCTTCATGCTTCAGCTATTGTTGAGATACGGAAAAGGAAACATGATGAATCACACACTGTTTTAAAAGCTTTTGCCTTGAACATCACCACCACTCACTTTCCATTGGCCCAAACTGGATATTTAGCTACACTGACCTTTGAGGCAGTTGAGAAGTTCTGTCTCACCATGTGCTCAGACAGAGGACTGGAATCTTGGTGAAAGCATTCCTGATGACCTCAGCACCTACAAGTTCCAAAAGTCCTGGCTTGAGCCTTCTACCACTGAGATAGCAGGACCTATCAAGCAGAGGTAAATGATTACAGGAAGGATGAGGGAGAGCTAGTTTAAGCAAGTAAAGAAATCAAAGGAGAAAGGGGTAGTTACGATTTATCAAGGAGATTTTGGTGCAGAAAAAGTGTATGATTCCTGAAGAGGAGGACAGATGGACGCCAGCTTACAGGAGGAAGTGAGGTTCAAAAAAGGAACTGATGGGTAGGAAAGGATGTCAGCATGCTTGGACATCTGCTTGAAAAGCTGGATGGCAAAGATGGGTGGCAAAGATGAGAGAAAATATTTGATAAGTTCTATTAAAATGCTTAAAATCTCTGAAAGCCTAAGTAAAATAGTTACGTTTCAATGAAGACTAGAGGCCCATGACTGTTCATGCATGCTTAAGCGTTTCAGTCTTTCCAAAATAAGAAGTGAGGTACCATCAGGATGAGGTATGAGTGTGGTTTTAAAAAAAAAAGAACAATCAAGGTATCCTCTGTGGAGCAGGTGTCAGGAATAAAACAGTAATGACTAGAGATCATGATGTTGATGGTAACACTAGTATTTTGTAAACATTTATTAAGCACCAATGTCTTGAACACTAAGATACAAGTTGGGAATAAAATAACTGGAGGAGACTGGTCGCTGTCCTTGAGAAGCTTCTTTGCAGTTAACAGTAATGTTTGGGTGAGCCATGCAGTAAATGACTATGTGAATCCAGTATGGAGGTCAACAGAGTGGTGGTTGTTACAACAATACAGCAGTAGAAAGGTAATGTGAACAGTTACGGGAAAGAGGAGCCTATTCTGTCCACACCCCAACAATAAAATTCCATGTATGTTTAACTCAAATATTGAGTTATGTGTTTTCAATGCATATAGCTCAGAGTTTTGACTGTTCAGATCCCTCTCCTGTACCAGTCAACAAATATTCTCTAAATCCAGAATATTCTCCCTGCTAGCTGCTGAGCAGTTTCAGTGAATGAGGCCAAGGGCAGTTTGTGCATTTAATTGACTCTAGCAGATCAGGCTGGAGCTCCCTAGTAAAGCCTCAAGGGCATCTGCCTCCTTTTCTGCATTTCTGATATTTCTGCTGAGAGGAAGCTGAAAACAAGGTAGGCGTCTGTAGGTGAGGGAAGTAAAGCACAGGCCATCCTTGCCTTCAGCAATTGTTTCAGGGCTGGGACACTGGGGACCTGCCTCGGCAAACTCCTGTCAACTAAGCTTTCTGTGATCTGTCAGAGGAGGGAGAAGCTGCTGGGGCCTGAAGAGACAAGAGCTGACTTGCAGTAAGGAGACCCTGGAATGCCAGAACAGGCAGAACATCACTCCCCAGTCATCCTGTTCTCTGGCTAATGTTGCTCAATGGGCTCACAGCTGCTTCTCCGGTGGGACACAATTTCAGTGTCATTGTGGAGGTAGAGAATGCCACACGGAAAGAAGAGTCAAAGTCAAGGAGGCAGCAGACTGGAGAGGCTCACAGCTTCTGGGCACCGAAGCCAACTTTCCTTTCCCACTAGAGACAGGCTTGGAGGGGCCAAACACCATCAGAACAATTGTCCCTGGCTGAAGCCCGGGACTAGAGCAAGTCCACTTTGGGAGGCTGAGGCAGGTGGATCACGAGGTCAGGAGTTCAAGACCAGCCTGACCAACATGGTGAAACTCCGTCTCTACTGAAAATACAAAAATTAGCCAGGCGTGGTGGCAGGCGCCTGTAATCCCAGCTACTCAGGAGGCTGAGGCAAGAGCATCACTTGAACCCGGGAGGAGGAGGTTGCAGTGAGCCAAGATCAAGACATTGCTCTCCAGCCTGGGCCACAGAGCGAAACTCTGTCTCAACAAACAAACAAACAAACAAACAAACAAACAAAACTGCTTGTTGCATTCATTTTGCACCAAGCTTATGGCCCATTCTTCTGAGTTCTGGCTTGGGGCCCTACAGTCACCTCTCACCCTACACCACCCCCAGCTTGGTCTGATTCCATTTAATTTCATAGTCTATAGATTGTCCACAATGTGCTGGGAACATACTACACAGAGACCACATATTAATAGGGGAGACAGACACAACTAACTACACACTAAACTTAATGCATGATTTAAGAGCTACAAAGTGTCTAGAAACCACCAAGAAAGGAAAGATTTTAACAGTAGGATCACATCTAAATATTCAGCATCTTATGAAAGATTCTTTGCAGACTGGTCCTCATAATGATGATAATATACTTTCCTTGATTTGAAGATGCACACTTTTCATACTTTGGTGTTTCTGAGATTCAGCTGCATCTTACAATTGATGTGTGCATTTAATGTGGTTCATTCTGCTTGCCAAAAAAGAAAAGAGCTGACAATTAACAGATAGCTCAGTTTTTTTTCAACTGATGGCAACCTAGACAGAGGGAAATATATTAATAATAACACAGCACTAATGGGCTAGACAATATGCTAAATGTTATATGAACATCTCATTTAATCCTCACAACCAACCTAACATAGAGAACAATTGTCAAAGCCATTTTCCAGGCAAAGAAACAAAGAGAAATAGCTTTCCCAAGGTCACGGCAGGCGAGGAGCAGAGTTTGGATTCAAATTCAACCCTGTTTGGTTCCAGAGTCCATGATCTTAATCTCAAATGCTACCTGTTCACATCTCTCTTCCTTTACTAAACTGGTTCCTCTGCTGGGAAGACTTCTGCCACTCCTTGTTCTAAGACTTGCTTTCTAGATAAGGCAGGGTCAAACGGGCAGGGTCAAATATACCCAGGGCCCAGTACAGTGCCTGGAAAACAACTGTTATTGGCTGAGCTGCTAAAAAAATGTGTTTTCCCTACTTGGTTGAGATATAGAGAAAGCTTTGCAGACTTTTAAATAATCATTTATTGAGTACAAACTACTGACATAATATTGGCTAAGAGCTTTATATGCTCTTATACTTTTTGTGAGAAATGAGAAAATCAGTGTAAAACACTTAAAATAGCATATGGAACATTGTAAGGACTCAATCACGTTATTATTTTTATTATTATCACTATTTAACCATTGTGAAAATTCACTGAGTAGTTACTATGATTGTCAGTATTCTATAAATAAGGCAACTGAGTAATAGAAGACGAAGTAACGTATTCACTGTCGAACAGACAATGAATGACAGATTTTGATCATTTATGTGTATGTATCAAATCTTACCTCATGGGTACATTTTTCATAATTTTACACAGTGCAGGAGAGATCTGTGCCTGTTCTCTAGACTTCTAGTGCCTGTTAGCTCTTCTGTACAATCATGGTCGAGCTGCTCACTGATCTTTAGGTGCTGCTGAACTCCAGGTTTTCTTGTTATTTAAATCTTTTATTCAGCCTCTCTGCTCCCAAACCTGGGAGATCTGAAAGAAAAACCTGGCTGACTACAGTTGTGTCTCTGTCCAAGACTGCTGTTCTGCTGACATTTCTCTGAGATCTATAACAATTCTGTCTGCGTCCCAAGCCATGGCTTTGGTGAGCTGCTTAAAATTGGCAATCAGATCTCTGATTTGACCATAAAGACACATGCATGCATATGTTCATCCCAGCACTTTTCACAATAGCAAAGACATGGAATCAACCTAGATGCCCATTAACAGTAGACTGGATAAAGAAAATGTGGTATAGACACACCATAGAATACTATGCTGCCATAAAAAGAATGAAATCACAGATTTTGGAGCAACATGGATGCAGCTGGTGGCCATTATCCTAAATGAATTAATATAGGAACACATCCTGCATGTTCTCATTTATAAGTGAGAGGTAAACATTGACTACACGGAGACAAAAAGAGGAGAGCAATAGATACCAGGGCCTAGTTGAGGTTGGAGGATGGGATTGAGAAACTGCCTGTCTGGTACTATGCTCACTACTTGGATGACGAAGTTATTTGTATACCAAACTCCAGTGACATGCAATTTACCCACGTAACAAACCTGCACAGGTACCCTCTGAACCTAAAAGTTGGAAGGAAAGACAAACCCAAAAAGAAGCCCCTATGATTTGAAGAAACTTGTAATAGTCAAAACTTGGCATTCTAAAGTTGAGCCACAAGGAAGCAGTAGTGATCCTAGCCATAAGATCTGAAGATGCTGGCATATTTATTCTAAAGCCTTCCCTAGACTTACAACCTTGAGCTTTGCATATTTCATTTACTAAGTTACTATAGTTACCCAACAGTATTTTAAAATAAGATATCTGGAATTTATTTTGCAAAGAAATAATTTCAATCTTAAAAGAAAGTAAAAGTATAATTTTGCATTTTCTTTTAACACTTATTTTATTCTAAATAACTTTCCTCTTAGGTGCATTAAATAAAGAAGGAAAGAGATAGAGAAGAAGGGGCAGGAGGAGAGAAAGCAGGCCACAGGCTTTATTCTTAGCAATCAGACCTGCTCAGGCAAACCCCACATTAGGCCTTCCTAATCTGCCTGCAGTTTGTGATAGTCTTCATCTTGTCTCTATGTCAGGTAAAAATGACTATGCAACCTGTTCAATCTGATTAATCTAATTAAAGAACTGTCTTGGCCGGGTGCGGTGGTTCACGCCTGTAATCCCAGCACTTTGGGAGGCCGAGGCAGGCAGATCACGACGTCAAGAGATCAAGACCATCCTGGCTATCATGGTGAAACACTGTCTCTAGTAAAAACACACAAAAAAATTTAGCTGGCTGTGGTGGTGCACGCCTGTAGTCCCAGCTACTCAGGAGGCTGAGGCAGGAGAATCACTTGAACCCGGGAGGCAGAGGTTGCAGTGAGCCGAGATTGCACCACTGCACTCCAGCCTGGTAACA
>NW_016811706.1:1764775-1768742 GCF_001698545.2 Rhinopithecus bieti
AAAAAAAAAAAAAAAAAAAAAGAGAACTGTCTTGATTTTGCTTCCTGTAATTTAGAGCCCCTGATTTATTTTCAACAGTAACAGGAGTTCCCTGACCTCGTGGTATCCTGATGCTCCAAAGCTACTGAAGTCTTCAAGTACAATGAATCTAAGAAGGCATTTCTTTTTTCAGTTTGGTTGAGAAGTAAAATATCACCTTCTTTGTTTTCTCAAGGTCAGAATAAATGAGCTGTGAATGATTACATGTATATGGATATAGATAGATGAATATAGATATATTATGCTTATATGTTTCATACCTATAGTGTGTGTTTGAAACAGGCAATGTGCAAAATATTTTGTTTTATTTTTTAAAAAATACCTTAGGTTTAAATAAACTTGAGGATAAATCCTGACTCTTCATTATCTTTAAATTTCTAGCTGTGAGGCACTGGGCAAATTAGTTTCTTTGAATATCAGAACATGAATATATATATATATATATTTATTTATTTCCAACTTTTACTTTAAGTTCAGGAGTACATGTGTAGGATGTGCAGGTTTGTTGCATAGGTAAACACGTGCCATGATGGTTTGCTGCACAGATCATCTCATCACCTACCTAGGTATTGAGCTCAGCATCCACTAGCTATTCTTCCCGATCCTCTTCCTCTTCCCATCCCCCACCCTCCAATAGGTCTCAATGTGTGCTGTTGCCCACTGTGTATCCATGTGTTCTCATTATTCAGCTCCCACTTATAAGTGAGAACACGTGGTGTTTGGTTGTCTGTTCCCACATGAGTTTACCAAGGATAATGGTCTCCAGCTCCATCCACATCCCTGCAAAGGACATGATCTCATTCCTTTTATGGCTGCATAGTATTCCATCGTGTATGTGCCACATTTTCCTTATCCAGTTTATCATTGATGGGCATTTAGCTTGATTCCATGTCTTTGCTAATGTGAATAGTGCTTCAGTGAACAGACATGTGCATGTGTCTTTGTAACAGAATGATTTATATTCCTTTGGGTATATACCCAGTAATGGGATTGCTGGGTTGAATGATATTTCTGGCTTAGGTCTTTGAGGAATCATCACACTATCTTCCACAATGGTTGAACTAATTTACACTCCCACCAACAGTGTAAAAGTGTTCCTTTTTCACCACAATCTTGCTAGTGTCTGTTATTTTGTAACTTTTTAATAATAGCCATTCTGATGTGAGATGGTATTTCATTGTGGTTTTGATTTGCATTTCTCTAATGATCGGTGATGTTGAGCTTTTTTTCATATGTTTGTTCACCACATGTATGTATTCTTTTGTGATGTGTCTGTTCATGTCCTTTGCCCACTTTTTAATGGAGTTGTTTGTTTTTTTGTTGTACATTTGTTTAAGTTCCTTATAGATGTTGGATACTAGACTTTTGTCAGATGCATAGATTGCAAAAATTTTCTTCCATTCTGTAGGTTGTCTATTTACTCCATTGCTAGTTTTTGTTGTTGTTGTTGTTTTGTGTTTTTTTTTCTTTGCAGAAGCTCTTTAGTTTAATTAGATCCCATTTGTCAATTTTTGCTTTAGTTGCAATTGCTTTTAGCATTTTTGTCATGAAATCCTTGCCTGTGCCTATGTCCTGAATGGTATTGCCTAAGTTTTCTTATAGAGTTTTTATAGTTTTGGGTTTTACATTTAAGTCTTTAATCTATCTTTAGTTGATTTTTGCATATGGGGTAAGGAAGGGGTCCAGTTTCAACTATCTGCATATGGCTACCCAGTTCTCCCAGCACCATTTATTAAATAGGAAATCCTTTCCCCATTGCTTGTTTTTGTCAGGTTTGTTGAAGATCAGATGGTTGTAGGTGTGTGGTCTTATTTCTGGGTTCTCTATTCCATTCCATTGGTCTGTGTGTCTGTTCTTGCACCAATACTAGGCTATTTTTGTTACTGTAGCCCTGCAGTATAGTTTGAATTTGGGTAGAGTGATACTTCCAGCTTTGTTCTTTTTGCTTAGGATTGCCTTGGCCACTTGAGCTATTTTTTGGTTCCACATGAATTTTAAAATAGGTTTTTCTAATTCTGTGAAGAATATCAATGGTAGTTTAATGGGAATAGCATTGAATCTATAAATTATTTTGGACAGTATGGCCATTTTCACATTCTTCCTATTTATAAGCATGGAATGTTTTTCCGTTTGTGCCATTTCTGATTCCTTTGAGCAGTGGTTTGCAGTTCTCCTTGAAGAAGTCCTTTGCTTCCCTTCTTAGCTGTATTCCTAGGTATTTTATTCATATTATGGCAATTGTGAATGGGAGGCCATTTGTGATTTGGCTGTTGGCTTGCCTGTTGTTGGTGTATAGGAATGCTAGTGATTTTTGCACATTAATTTTTGTATCCTGAGACTTTGCTGAGGTTGCTTATCACCTTAAGAAGCTTTTGGGCTGAGATGATTGGGTTTTCTAGAAATAGGATTATGTCATCTGCAAACAAAGATAGTTTGACTTCCGCTTTCCTATTTGAATATCTTTTATTTCTTTCTCTTGCCTGATTGCCCTGGTCAGAACTTCTAATACTATATTGCATAGGAGTGGCAAGGGAGGGCAATCTTGTCTTGTGCTGGTTTTCAAGGGGGGAATGCTTCCAGCTTTTGCCCATTCAGTATGATATTGGCTGTGGGTTTGTCATATGTGGCCCTTATTGTTTTGAGGTATGTTCCTTCAAAACCTAGTTTATTGAGAGGTTTTTTTTAAATATGAAGGGATGTTGAATTTTATCAAAGGCTTTTTATGGATCTATTGAGATAATCATGTGGTTTTTGTCTTTAGTTCTGTTTATGTGATGTACCACATTTACTGATTTGTGTATGTTGAACCCACCTTGCATATCAGGCAACCAACCATGCCTGATGATCATGGCAGATAAACTTTTTGATGTGCTGCTGGATTTGGTCAGGTAGTATTTTATTGAGGATTTTTTCTTTGATGTTCATCAAGGATATTGGCCTGAAGTTTTCTCTCTCTCTCTTTTTTTAAATATCTTTGCCAGGCTTTGGTATCAGGATGAGCTGGCCTCATAGAATGAGCTAGGAAGGAGCCCCTCCTTTTCCATTTTTGTAATAGTTCCAGTAGGAATTGTGCCAGCCCTTCTTTGTACCTCTGGTAGAATTTAGCTGTGAATTCATCTGGTCTTGGCCTTTTTTTGGTTGCTAGGCATTTATTACTGCCTCAATTTCAGAACTTGTTATTAGTCTGTTCCAGGATTCAGTTTCTTCCTGGTTAAGCGTTGGGAGGGTGTATGTGTCCAGGAACTTATCCATTTCTTCTAGATGTTCTAGTTTATGTGCACAGAGGTGTTGATAATATTCTCTCATAGTTGTTTGTATTTCTCTGGGGTCAGTGGTAATATCCCCCTTATTATTTCTGATTGTGTTTATTTGAAACTTCTTTATTTTCTTCTTTATTAGTCTAGCTAGCAGTCTATTTTATTATTTTTTCTGAAAAACCTGGCTCCTGGATTCATTGATCTTTTGAAGGGATTTTTCATGTCTCTGTCTCTTTCAGTTCAGCCTAGATCATGGCTATTTCTAGTGTTCTGCTAGCTTTGGGGTTGGTTTGCTCTTGGTTCTCTAGTTCTTTTAGTTGTGATGTGAGGTTATTAACTTGAGATCTTTTTAGCTTTTTTTTTTTTTCCAGGCAGTTTCTTTTTTTCTTTTTTTTTAATATTATTATTATACTTTAAGTTCTAGGGTACATGTTCATAACGTGCAGGTTTGTTACACATGTATACTTGTGCCATGTTGGTGTGCTGCACCCATCAACTCGTCAGCACCCATCAACTCGTCATTTACATCAGGTATAACTCCCAATGCAATCCCTCTCCCCTCCCCCCTCCCCATGATAGGCCCCGGTGTGTGATGTTCCCCTTCCCGAGTCCAAGTGATCTCATTGTTCAGTTCCCACCTATGAGTGAGAACATGCGGTGTTTGGTTTTCT
>NW_016811706.1:1769817-1814700 GCF_001698545.2 Rhinopithecus bieti
GAAAAAAAAAAAAAACCCCCTTTTTTTTTTTTTTTTTGAGATGGAGTCTGACTCTGTCGCCCAGGCTGGAGTGCAGTGGCGTGATCTCGGCTCACTACAAGCTCCGCCTGCCGGGTTCACGCCATTCTCCTGCCTCAGCCTTCTGAGTAGCTGGGACTACAGATGACCACCACCATGCCCGGCTGATTTTTTGTGTTTTTAGTAGAGTTGGGGTTTCACCGTGTTAGCCAGGATGGTCTCGATCTCCTGACCTCGTGATCCACCCGCCTCGGCCTCCCAAAGTGCTGGGATTACAGGTGTGAGCCACCGCACCTGGCCTACATTTCCTTCTTAACACTGCTTTAGCTGCATCCCAGAGATTCTGGTATGTTGTATTTTTTGTGCTCATTAATTTCAAAGAACTTCTTGATTTCTGCCTTAATTTCATTATTTAGCCAAAAGTCATTCAGGGGCAGGTTGTTTTTTATATACATACATGTATATATACTGTTAGATAGGATTGTTTCTTTTCCATTCCTCTAGTTTTAAAATGGTTAGATTTACAGTAGCATTAATGCAATGTAATAGTTCGTTTTCATGCTGCTGATAAAGACATACCAGAAACTGGGAGGATAAAGAAGTTTAATTGGACTTACAGTTCCGCATAGCTGGAGCGGCCTCAGGATCATGGCAGAGGGTGTTTCCTACATGGTAGTGGCAAGAGAAAAATTAGAGGAAGAAGCAAAATCAGAAACTCCTGATAAACCCATCAAATCTCGTGAGACTGGTCCCCATGACTCAATTACCTCCCCCTGGGTCCCTCCCAAAATATGTGGGAATTCTAGGAGAGACAATTCAAGTTGAGATTTGGGTGGGGACACAGTTGAGATTTGGATGGGGACACAACCAAATCATATCATGGAACAATTTTATAATTAAATCTTCAGAAGATGTTTTATTAATATCCACTAATTAAAATTTTATGTGAAAAAATATCAGGTTTTCTTAACAGACACAAAAAGGCATTCAATTAAATTCAACTCTTATTTATTATAAAGGTCTTAGTAAACTGGGAATAGTAAGGAACTTTCTTAACGTGATAGAGTACAAAGCCTAGTGTAAACTTTTACTTAAATAATACATTTTAGAAACGAGGACTAAATTCTGATTTGTTCTTATCTTGCCCAAATTCCTATCTCAGCAGTCTGGGGGAGTCATGACCTACAAACCATAAATTCTCATGAGATGGGTTTTATTTAACCCTGCATATTGTGACTTACTTTCCATTCTGACTCTGGCATAATATTATGTGACAAAAAAGAAAATAAAAATACTTTACCTCAAAACATGTTTCTTTGCCGTATTTTGAAATGGCCCTACAAAGCCATCCTTTGTGGGGAAAATTTGCATCTGTAAAGAATCTCTATTAACATATTTTAATAGATAATAGCTAGATCTTTTTCTCTCAGGCTGAAGATTCTCCTAATACTGAAGAGATGAACTGAGAGTCTAGCAGATTTTAAAGGTCTGAATAGGAAACAGTCGTCATCTATTGTCTCTAAGGGCAGCCACTATGAGACTTCAAAAGAACCCTGATTTCCATAATCTGTTGTCTCAACCTGAATGTTTCCTTTCTATTGATCCCAGGTCTTTAGACAAACTCAACCAATTGTCAAACAGAAAATATTTAAATTTGCCTATAGCCTGGAAGCTGTAGCCCATAGCTGCCCCCTCCTCAAGTTGTTCCAAACCAATTTATTTCTAAATTTGTATTTGATTGATGTCTCATGCCCCCCTCAAATGTATAAAACTAAGCTGCACATGACCACCTTGGGCATATGTTCTCAGGATCTCCTGAGGGCTGTGTCATGGGCCATGGTCATTCATATATGGCTCAGAATAAATCTCTTCAAATATTTTACAGTTAGACTCTTCATCAACAGAAGTATTGTATTCAATTAAAATAAGGCAAATATAGCCACTCACCTCTACAATTAAACATTGTATTGAAAATCCCATTTAATGCAATATGACAAGGAAATAAAATAATTTAAAATTTAACACCGGGAAAGAGAAAGAAAAAGGACTTGTTATTATTTGAAGATGATGTGCTTGTCTACATAGAAAATCCTATAAAATATGCAGATAAACCAAAACATGTTCAAATTCATTACTTGTTCTTTAATCTTCTGAAAAATGCAGAAATGTTGTATAATCATATAATACAACACTTTATAACAATTAAATGAATGAACTATTTTTACATATATCAACCTGGATAAATTTCTAAAGCATGTTGCATGAAAAAAAAGCTAATTTCAGAATGTCACATGTAACAAGAGACATTTATGTAAAGTTTTTAAAAACAGACACGTGTAATAAAAATATAAAAGCATACAAGGGGAAATGTATTCATTTTCTCTTGCTGTGTAACAAATGAAATTACCACAAATATAGCAACCTGAAACAATATGTATTGATTAGCTCATGGCTCTATAAGTCAGGAGTCCAGGTACAGAGTGGCTCACAGGGTTTCTCTGCTCAGAGTCTCACCAAGCCTAAACAAAGATGTCATCAGGGCTGCATTCCCTTCTGGAGGTTCTTGGAATGAATCTACTTCCAAGCTTAGACTGATGGTTGATGTTTTCAGTTGTGGGACTGAGGTCTCTGTTTTTTTTGCTGGCTGCCAGCGGGAGGCTGGTCTTTGCTCCTAGAGGCTGCCTACATTACTTCTCACGCTTTCTGTGTGTCCCTCGTTGAGCAACAAACAATAGGTCAGGTCCTCTTATGCTTTAAATCTCTTTGACTTCCATTTCTATCACATCTCTCTCACACCAGTGGGAGAAAGTTTTCTCCTCTTAAAAACTCATGTGATTAGATTAGATCCACCTGGATAATCCAAGATGCCTATTTTAAGGTCTATAACTTCAATGACATCTGCAAAATCTCTTTTGCCATGTAAGGTAGCATAGTCATAGGTTTCAGGGATTAGGGCATGGGCACCTTTCAAAGACAATTCTGCTACCACGGGTAGCAGAAGAAGCTACACGAGAAACCACATTCTAACTTTAGGATACTGGTTATGTATGGATAGGAAGGAACAGATTAGAGAATGGTACAAAAAAGACTTCAGTTCTATAATTTCCTACTTTTGAAAATTGGAATCCTAAGCAGAGGAAGGGCAAGTCTGGAGGAGAAAGGTTTCTGACAAAGCAGAATAATCTATCTAAAGCACTGGTAGAGGCATTTATTTTGAATTGAGAAGAGATGTCTTCTCTATCGTATTAGTCAATTGGACTGCTATAGCAAAACACCATAGTCTAGTGTCTTAAGCAACATAAATCTATATGCTCAGTGTTCTGCAGGCTGGGAAGTCCAAGATCAAAGTATGGCCACTTCCTGGCTTTAGATGGCCACCTCCTCACGATGTCATCATGGGGTGGGGACACACATGCACACACACACACAGAGAAAGAGAGAGAGAGCTCTCATGTCATCACGTTAGACTTGTAACAAGAAGACAGAAGACAGTGTAGTGATATCTTCGAATTACTGAATAAAAAATAACTCCCTGTTAGAATTCTGTGCCAGTGGTAAATCCTTTAAGAATTAAGGTGAAATATATATATCACTAAAAGACTTGCACTAGGGGAAAATTTAAAAGGAGGACTTCAAGGAGAAAAAAAATGCTCAAAGATGGAAGTTCTTATTTTCTTCTTACCTATCTTTTGAGTCACTAAAATTTCTTCTGCTTTGTCTATTTTGTGTCAAATGTATCCACTGAAATCTCAGTTTCAGCTATTAAGATTTTCAGTTCTAGATGAGAAAAATTGAGCAAAAAACCAAAAGTTAAATATGTGGATAGATTTGAATTATTATTGATTGCCTAATAATAGTAACATCATATATATAATTGTCATTATTTTTAATATATCCAGTAATTAAATACCTGGCAATATTGGCAAGATGATCTAAAAATAAGCCGTGAGTCACTTAGCTTCAATGGGAATACCCAGTGGAATCAGCTAGTAACTATTTTTAGTTAATGAACCTAGCATTTGCTTCAGGCTGAGCTTTCTAATCAGGATGGATCCAGCTGCCCTCAGGGTTTTCAGAGCACACTTTGCCATCCTTTTGGCCAACTTAACCCAGCAGCCCTTCTGAATGGCTAGACCTGAGGCTCCTTTGTTACCATGGTGCTCTTAGTACTATATGAACAGGTATAGAGAAATGATTGTGTAATTATGCTAGAGGAAGTAGGAAAAAAGTTGCTGTTAAGAATTTGAAGGTTTCTAGTTTCTCTTTCTTTGTAGTTTTGGAGTTATTACAGGATAAGAGCAAAAATGCTGTCAAACTTCAGAAAAGCTTTTTAAAGTCTTTACTTCCTGGAGCTTTTGAGGAATGAGCTTACATATTTCTCTTTATGCAAAAAAGGTCTTAAAAAACAATGTCAGCTCACAAGATTACAGTTGTGGTACATTTTCTCTCCTGTGAATTTTTCCCAAGTTCAGAGGCACACCCACCAACTCAGAAAAACAGGATACATTGTGCACCAGGAAAAGACAGAAGTATGGTAATGTTTTCCCTCTGTCCTTTCAGGATTTTCCCTGCTACTTTGTTCCCCTCTGTTTCCACCACTTCCTGCCATTTTTCCATCAGGCACTTCCTTTCCATCAGTCCTCTCATCTGATCTTTGTTCTCATGGGTTGGAGGTATTTAAGAGTTCTCCCCCACCTCTCAATATGGTGTTCATTTGTGTTACCTAAGATGTTTTGGTCTGCTCCTCAACATCACTTCTCTTCCTACTTTTGGGAAAATGAAACACTTGGATTGGGGGTGAAAAAAAGAGAATTTGACGATTCTTCAGCCCCTCAATTGTCTTCAGCACTATACTCAAGTTAGCAATTAAGACCTCACCACTTTGCAGGGTAGTTATTGCTTGATTCCATTGTACAAATGGCACAGTTGAGACAAGATCTCTTTCCTTTATCTTGCTATATTCCTTGTTTCTGGTGCTGAAAGCCCACATTATGCCAGAAACCTGTAAGTTTGGGAAGGCTAATACTTGAGAGCTCTCTGAAAGGGATGGGAGGAGATGAGGACATCAGTGATAGACTCTGGGCACTTTGTGACTCAAAGAGAACCCTCTCCCAGAACTCCAAACATGTGAGATTCAGAAACTAACCATATCTTTAATTATGGGTATCCCCTATAATTACATACTCTGAGGCATGTGGAAGTGCAGAACAGAGCAAAACACACTGCTTTGGGGCAAACCTGTCCAGTTGGTGAAATTCTTCTCTATTACCTTTGCTATATCTGGCTTAATACAAGCCCAGGGAGTCTAAAATCCTTGACTGGCTCCCAATCAGGTCTGTTCTTGGTGAGCAGCAAAGCCCTAGACTATTCTCTTCCTGAGCCACATTTATTCACATACTCATCCATTCATCAATGTATTCATTTGTATTTCTAAATAATATATTCGGAGTAACTTTTGTGACTGCCACAGTGCTAGATACTTTTGTATGTCTCATTCTTAAAAAAGTTCCTCTCAGGCAGGCCTTTTTGGGAAAGATCTAGTCAGCTGACTCCAACTGATTGTAACAATAACTAAACATAGTGGTAGCATTCTCAGAGCTGTTTCCATTCTAAATTTGGATTCAGAGTTTGTATAGATGAAGCATTGAGAATAGTGAAATTGCAGCAGCAGGTTAAAAAAATAAGAGATGACTTAATTTATTCCTGTGACCCCTTGAATAATGCTAACACAGTATATTTCTTTCTGTGAGGAAGTCTAGGCCCTGACAGGGTACAATTTCCAAGTTTGTCCTTTGTGAAAATGTCCTTTGTAAGATTTTCACTCTTTGACCTTCATTTATAAAGGAGAAATTCCCCCCACAATTTAAGTTTCTAGTGCTGGTGAATGGGGCTCCATCTAGAGACAAGTGGGAAAGAGGAGACCTTTCTTTTTGCTGCCCTCCAAATTACAATGAGTGATGCGGTTCTCTGTCTGCATTTCTTGGTTTGATTGCCTGACTTTCCAGCATCTTCTGCCAATGATGTGATGTTCTCAATAAGAATCCAGGTTACTCTAGCTAGAGCTACACTGGTAGTGAAAGGAAAACAATTAAAATAATATGGAAAATGCATTCCCTGCATGACAGAAGTATTTAGGTTTTTAGAAATAATACACACTATTTAACCTTTTATTTTCCTCTTTTAGGAATCAAGGAAGAGGTCTGTATCCAACAGGAATTTTCAAACTCCCTACTTCATAATTCTCACATTGACATTCAGATTTATTAGCCTGGACCTCTGGATTTGAAAAAGTTTTTCTTTAATTCTGTGCTGTTTATTGTTAAACTGGGTTAGAAATGCAGGTAGTGTGGACTCGATTCCTAAGAATAGCATTAATGCTGGGTGCTGTTTGGACAAACAGTGGGAGAGAAACCATAAGTCCTTTGAGAATTGAATGTGCCTGTTTTGCAGTATGAACACAAAAGATAGAGTAGAATAGGAAGAGCCAAAATGGTGTAGTCAGTAGTGCTGAAGCGTTCTCCTGAGTCTGTGATTTTAATCTGGGCTGTCAGTGCAGAGTAGGAAAAAAAGAAGACCAGGCTTCAGAGTTAGTAGGTAGTCTATGTTTACAAATGCATGAGGGTACAGACAAGAGGTGAACCTGAATCTGAAGAGATCACATATAAATTATGTTTAAACGGGGCATGGGGATTATGACTGGAGTGTGTTCCCATATTGACCAACAGTTTCTCATGATCAGTTACATAGCATCGGAGGTCTCTCTGTACTGCCTTCTCTCTGATTATTTCCCTTTCTCTGTGCTCTGCAATTCTCCAATTGCTATCCCCTTTCACCTTCCATGACTGACTTCACTTAAGTATTTACTGAAAAGGTAAAAGTTACTGGATGGAAATTGCCTCCTCCCCAACACCAAATCTGCTAGCCTCATGCTGTCTGAAGGATGAAGCAAACATGTTCCCACCTAAGGCCATGCTCTACTTCTGCTCTCACACCCTCAGAGACACCATTTCTGCAATTTTTATCTTATTTTTCCTTCAATCTCTCCCTCTCTATTAGATCATTAGCAATAGTTTACAAACACTCTCTAGTAGCCTTAATAATAAAACAACAGCAACAACAAACTCTGAATCATTAAAGAAAGAACACAAAGGTGGAGAGAGAGAGTCTAAGGTTGGGGTCTTGCAGAAAAGATGATCATGGGTTTAGGAAATCTAGGGACAGAGTAGTTTATCATTTCCGCATACGAATGTTTGGGTAAGCAAGAAACTTTGTGAATAGAGAAGAGGGTTAAAACACTTAAATATTTGTTAGGCATAAGAAGAGGCTTCACTCAATTTATTTATCTCATTCCAAATAAAATACTGAAGGCAATGAGAAACCACGGCATTGTCCCCGAGTTTGTCCTCCTCGGGTTGTCTGCTGGTTCCCAGACCCAAGCTCTGCTCTTTGTGCTGTTCCTGGTGATTTACCTCCTGACTGTGATGGGAAACCTGCTGCTGCTGGTGGTGGTTAATGCTGATTCTTGTTTCCACACACCCATGTACTTCTTCTTGGGACAATTGTCCTTCTTGGATCTCTGCCATTCCTCTGTCACTGTACCTAAGCTGTTGGAGAACCTCCTGTCTGAGAAGAAAACCATCTCAGTAGAGGGCTGCATGGCTCAGGTCTTCTTCGTGTTTGCCACTGGGGGCACTGAATCCTGCCTGCTTGCTGTGATGGCCTATGACCGCTATGTTGCCATCAGCTCTCCTTTGCTCTATGGCCAAGTGATGAACAGACAGCTGTGTGCAGGGCTGGTGGGGGGCTCATGGAGCTTGGCTTTTCTGGATGCCCTCATCAATATCCTTGTAGCTCTCAATTTAGACTTCTGTGAGGCTGAAAATATCCACCACTTCAGCTGTGAGCTGCCCTCTCTCTATCCTTTGTCTTGCTCTGATGTGTCTGCAAGTTTTACCACCCTGCTCTGCTCCAGCATCCTGCATTTCTTTGGAAATTTTCTCATGATATTCTTGTCTTATATTTGCATTTTGTCCACTGAGGATCAGCTCCACTACAGGCAGAAGCAAAGCCTTC
Source organism: Rhinopithecus bieti (assembly GCF_001698545.2). Classification (NCBI taxonomy): domain Eukaryota; kingdom Metazoa; phylum Chordata; class Mammalia; order Primates; family Cercopithecidae; genus Rhinopithecus; species Rhinopithecus bieti. The sequence goes on from NW_016811706.1 coordinate 1,777,909, forward strand.
TCCACCTGCTCCTCCCACCTCACTGCAGTGATTTTCTTTTATGGCTCTGGATTACTCCACGATCTCATGCCAAATTCAGGATCCATTCAAGAGTTGATCTTCTCCTTGCAGTACAGCGTGATCACTCCCATGCTGAATCCCCTCATCTACAGCCTGAAGAACAGGGAGGTGAAGGCAGCTGTGAGAAGAACATTGAGAAAATATTTCTAGTGTTTCAATAGACTTACGAAATTAGAGTGACGAGGGAACTAGATAAAACTGCAATAAGCAGTGCCTGGACACTAGGATAATTCCTTGATGTCAGGATCTGTGAGGTCCTTTTCTGAAAAATACTTAAGGTAGAAAATTTACCTTTTCTGAAAAATACTGAAGAAAAGGTGGAAAATTATTTTCTTGGGATGATACCAGTTCAGTCCTAGTCAGAGGAAGATGGATAAGATAAAGCTCTTGCTTAGCAATTTTTTCTTACAAAGATATGTATTTATTATACACACTATGGTACACATTGTTATGGTCTGCTCAGCTTATCTCTACCATTCCTCTAATAACTGAACTCCATGGTTCAATATGCTTCCAAGAGACACTGTTAATCATGGAATCCCCAAATCCTCTCCACCCTCACCTCCCCACCCCCCACCCCTGTCATTATTCACTCGTTCTTCCTGGCACAGTGACTGGTCCAGAAATGGGCACATGGTCAATGCCAGATCATTTACTCTCTCAGGACTTTTTTTTCCTTTTAAGACAGCTTCTTTTTGTTGCCCAGGCTGGAGTGCAGTGGCATGGTTCACTGGAACCTCCGCCTCCCGGCTTCAAACAATTCTCCTGCCTCAGCCTCCCAAGTAGCTGGGATTACTGTTTTAGTAATTTTAGTCTCAAGGAGAGAGTCAAAGGTCAGCCTTTCTGCATGTAGCACTCTGACAGCCTACGCAAGCGCCCCGGCTGATAAGATCACTAGAGTTATCCTAGATTCTGCCCTTTCAAGGCCAGATTTATAAACATGAATCATAATAAGAGTTCATTCTTAGATATTTGCATCCTATCAGGCACTGTGTTAAGCAATTTATATTCTTTATTCCATTGAAATACCACAGCATATACATTAGGTAAATGCTGAGGTTATTCCTATTTCAGAGAAGAGGAAACTGGCTCAGGGAGATAAATCATGATGTTGGAATTTGGAACCAATAGGACTTGCACCAACGCCTGTTTTCTTTGCCACCTTGATACACTGACTGTCCCATTGAGGTTGTGAGCTACCCCAGACTCCATACATGAATTCTCCTTTTAATGATTTATAATTGTTGTCTTATTTTATTTTGCTTAAATAAGCCAGAATTAGATTCTGTCATTGCAAGGAAAGGACCTAAAAGGTAAATATTAGTACGGCAATAGAATTGCAAGGATAGACATCCGAGGACAATTGGGTTATGTGAAATTGTGTTTTGGACCTAGTCATGTCCCATAGAGACTGTAAATAACATGTTGGTTTATCCTGCTTCAAACTATTCATCCAATGGCCAACCATCTGTAGCAGTGAGAGGACCTATGTACAACCAGAGATGATTCGTCAGCTCATACACATTGCTAGACAAGTAGCTCTGCCTCTTGGCCCTAATGATGCTGTAGAAATGGTAGACCATGAGAGAGCCAATGGCAGATGAAGGACTGGGCAGAGCCTGTATCAAACTTCAAAAAGTAACCAGAAACATTTAGCAAAGACCCCTTAGTCGATGAAACACAATTGGAGGATTAATGAGAAGTATATTTGAGAGAGGCATGTGGACTAAAATTATCATGGTCCAAAATTAGTTATTCTTTCTAATTACCTTTTACTTTTTATTTATTTACAAGCTGGCAAGTGTCATCCTTCCCTTCATCTTGTACTCTTCAGCATCAAAGAATATAAACTCAAAGAGAACAAGGACATTTTTCTGTCATCTTTACTACCTTCTCAAGAATTTTTTTTTTTTTTTTTGAGATGGAGTCTCACTCTGTCACCCAGACTGGAGTGCAGTGGCACGATCTCGGCTCACTGAAATCTCTGCCTCCTGGGTTCAAGCAATTCTGCCTCAGCCTCCTAAGTAGCTGGTATTACAGGCGCCTGCCACCATGCTTGGCTAATTTTTGTACTTTTAGTAGAGACAGGGTTTCACCATGTTGTCCAGGATGGTCTCGATTTCTTGATGTCGTGATCTGCCCGCCTCGGCCTCCCAAAGTGCTGGGATTACAGGCGTGAGCCACCGCGCCTGGCCAAGAATATTTTAAAAAGCTTCTAACATGCCTGTTGCACAATAACTATATTTTGAATGTGTAAGTTATGGGTCAAAAAATGGAGACTCCATTTAGGATAAGTTTTCACCAGAGAGATCCCACTGCTAAGGCAGTTCAAAATTTTTTTTTTTTTTTTTTTTTGAGACGGAGTCGCGCTCTGTCACCCAGGCTGGAGTGCAGTGGCCAGATCTCAGCTCACTGCAAGCTCCGCCTCCCGGGTTTACGCCTTTCTCCTGCCTCAGCCTCCGGAGTAGCTGGGACTACAGGCGCCCGCCACCTTGCCCGGCTAGTTTTTTTTTTTTTGTATTTTTTTTAGTAGATACGGGGTTTCACCGTGTTAGCCAGGATGGTCTCGATCTCCTGACCTCGTGATCCGCCCGCCTCGGCCTCCCAAAGTGCTGGGATTACAGGCTTGAGCCACCGCGCCCGGCCCAAAATTGTTTTTTGAATAGAATCGTCTATCATGCAAAGGTCAGTCTTTCCTTCCTGGTCAGCCTAGTTCTGGTCCATGAAGGCACAAGCACTGTAGCCATGGCTGAGCAAGGTGGTGGTTACGCAAACAGCAACATTTTCTTTCCTTCACCAAGGCTGATCTGCTGTTGCCGTTGGTGAAAGGTATTTTGATAAAGTTCACACATAAATTTTGCCAGATATATTACCAGATACCATCTATTTTTTGTTCCTATTGTGAATTAAAAATTCAGATATATTTGGTTATTTATACTTGGTTATTTCTAATGTATAGGAACATTGTGGTGTTTTGTACATTGATCTTGTATCTGTCAAGTTTGTTGAACTATCTTTCTAGTACTAGCATCTTGTTTATAGATACTATTGGATTTTAACATTACATTTTAATTACTTTATCTTAAATTAGGGAAAGATTTTTTGTGTATATATGTATGTATGTGTATATATATATATTTTTTCTTTTTAGACAAAGTGTTTTGCCCTTGTTGCCCAGGCTGGAGTGCAATGGCGCGATCTTGGCTCACTGCAACCTCCACCTCCTGAGTTCACGCAATTATCCTGCCTCAGGCTCCTGGGTGGTTGGCATTACAGGCAGGCACCACCATGCTTGACTAATTTTGTACTTTTAATAGAGATGGGGTTTCTCCATGTTGGCCAGGCTGGTCTTGAACTCCTGACCTCAGGTGATCCACCCACCTCAGAATCCCAAAGTGCTGGGATTACAGGCGTGAGCCAGAGCGCCTGGCTGTATGCAATTTTTATATATCTCATTTTTAAAGTTCATGCAACAGTCAGGACCTCCAGTATAGACATCTTTCTGTTGGGATCAATGAGAAAGCTTCTCATGTTTCAGCATTAAGGATGATGCTCTATTTTTGATGAATATCTTTAACTTAGTAAGAGAGTTCTTTTTTGTTTGTTTGTGTTTTCTGAACCTATGAATTATATTGAATGTAGAGTTCTTTTCTAAACATATTTTGGTAAGAATTGGTGTGAGATTTTATCACATGCTTTTTCTGCTTCTATTGAGGACTACAGTTGTTTCTCTTTTGTTTAGTACTGTATAGTGTCTGTCACACAATAAGCGTGCAATAAAAATATTTTGGAAAAAAATAAATTCATTGAAATGGTTATATGGTTTTTGTTATTTAATTTGTTAATAACAAATTGTATCAGTGCATGTTCTGTTTTTGAAGAACTGTTGCATTCCTGGAATCACCCTACTTAGGTAGAGTATTAAAAACTTAATTACCTGTTACCAATATTTAACCTAGGAATTTCCTATTTATATTTGCAAGTGAGATACTATAATTTTTTATTGCATTCACCCCATCTTTTCTTTTTAAGAACTTTATTGAGATTATAATTTATACATCACAATATTCAGTCACTCAAAATGCACAATTCAATGGTGTCTAGCATATTTACAGAGTTGTGTACCCATCACTACCAGCAATCTCAGGACATTTCATCATCCCCAAAGAAATCTCACACCTATGAGTAGTCACTCTACAATCCCATCCCCATCCTTGGCCCTAGAAATCCACCAAACTACTTTTTATCTATATAGATTTGCGTGTTGTAGACATCCAATACTGATATCAATAATATGCTTTCATTCATCTTTGTATTTTCTTAACATATTTGCTTAAAGAAGAGATGATCACTTTCTCGAAGGTTTTTATAAAACTCATCTTTGACATTTTAAGGACTTCTTGTCTTATTGTTGTTGAGAATATTTATTTCTAATTTAATTCCTTTGATGATTATTGGTACATTTGTGTTTTATATTTTGTTAATGAATCAGTTTTGGTGATTTGTAATTTTCATCACCATTATTTGTCTAATTTCATTAGTATTTTGTTTCTTATAATATTCTCTTATAATTTTTAAACATTTACTCATTTATTCAGCATTCATTTCATTTGAAAATGAAAAGTTTCCAACATACAGCAAAATTAACATAATTTTATAGTGAACACCTAGATAATCACATCTAAATTTTATAATTAACATTTTAATATACATTCTTTTTTACTTTTCATTTTTCCATAGGTTATTGAGGGTACAGGTGGTGTTTGGTTACATGAGTAAGTTCTTCAGTGGTGATTTGTGAGATTTTGGTGTACCCATCACCTGAGCAGTATACATTGTACCCTATTTGTAGTCTTTTATCCCTCCACCACCCTTCCCCACAAGTTCCCAAAGTCCATTGTATCATTCTTATGCCTTTGCATCCTCATAGCTTAGTTCCCACATATGGGTGAGAACATATGATGTTTGGTTTCCATTGCTGAGCCACTTCACTTAGAATAATAGTCTCCAGTCTCACCCAGGTTGCTGTGAATGCCGTTAATTCATTCATTTTTATGGCTGTGTCGTATTCCATCATATGTATATACCACAGTTTCTTTATCCATTCATTGACTGATGGGCATTTGTGTTGGTTCCATGACTTTGCAATTGCAAATTGTGCTGCTATAAGCACACGTGGGCAGGTATCTTTTTTGTATAATGACTGATTTTCCTCTGGGTAGGTACTCAGTAGTGGGATTGCTGAATCAAATGGTAGTTCCACTTTTAGCTCTTTAAGGAATCTCCACACTGTTTCCATCTTGGCTGTACTAGTTTACATTCCCGCCAGCAGTGTAGAAGTCTTCCGTGATTACCACGTTCACGCCAACATCTACTGCTTTTTTTATTTTTTGATTAGGGCCATTCTTGCAGGAGTAAGGTGGTATCACATTGTGGTTTTGATTTGCATTCCCCTGATCATTAGTTGAGCATTTTTTTTCATATGTTTGTTGGCCGTTTGTATATCTTCTTTTGAGAATTGTCTATTCATGTCCTTAGCCCACTTTGTGATGGGATTGTTTGTTTTTTTCTTTTTTTCTTTTTTTTTTGAGACGGAGTCTGGCTCTGTCGCCCAGGCTGGAGTGCAGTGGCCCGATCTCAGCTCACTGCAAGCTCCGCCTCCCGGGTTCACGCCATTCTCCTGCCTCAGCCTCCTGAGTAGCTGGGACTACAGGCGCCCGCCACCTCGCCCGGCTAGTTTTTTGTATTTTTTAGTAGAGACGGGGTTTCACCGGGTCAGCCAGGATGGTCTCAATCTCCTGACCTTGTGATCCGCCTGTCTCGGCCTCCCAAAGTGCTGGGATTACAGGCGTGAGCCACCGCGCCCGGCCTGTTTGTTTTTTTCTTGCTGATTTGAGTTCTTTGTAGATTCTGGATATTAGTCCTTTGTCAGATGTAAAGATTATGAAGATTTTATCCCACTCTGTGGGTTGTCTGTTTACTCTGCTGACTGTTCCTTTTGCTGTGCAAAAGCTCTTTAGTTTAATTAAGTCCCAGCTATTTATCTTTGTTTTATTGCATTTGCTTTTGGTTCTTGGTCATGAAATCCTTGCCCAAGACGATGTCTAGAAGAATTTTTCCAATGTTATCTTCTAGAATTTTCCTAGCTGCATGTCTTAGGTTTAATTCTTTAATCCATCTTAAGTTAATTTTTGTATAAGGCGAGAGATGAGGATCCAGTTTCATTCTCCTACATGTGGCTAGCCAATTGTCTTATTACCATTTGTTGAAAAGCATGTCCTTTCCCACTTTATGTTTTTGTTTGCTTTGTTGAAGATCAGTTGGCTGTAGGTATTCGGGTTTATTTCTGGGTTCTCTATTCTGTTCCATTGGTCTATGTGCCTATTTTTATACCAGTACCATGCTGTTTTGGTGATTATGGTCCTATAGTATAGTTTGAAATTAGGTAGTATGATGCCTCCAGATTTGTTCTTTTTACTTAGTCTTGCTTTGCCTATGTAGGCTCTTTTGTGGTTCCATATGAATTTTAGAATTGTTTTTTCTAATCTGTGAAGAATGATGGTGGTATTTTGATGGGGATTGTGTTGAATTTGTAGAGATTGCTTTTGGCAGTATGGCCATTTTCACAATGTTGATTCTACCCATCCATGAGCATGGGATGTGTTTCCATTTGTTTGTGTCATCTCTGATTTTTTTCAGCAGTGTTTGGTAGTTTTCCTTGTAGAGGCCTTTCACCTCCTTGGTTAGGTATATTCCTAAGTATTTTATTTTTTTTTTTGCAGCTATTGTAAAAGGGGTTGTGTCCTTGATTTGATTCTCTGCTTGGTGGCTGTTGGTGTATGGGAGAGCTACTGGTTTGTGTACATTCATCTTGTATCTGGAAACTTTGCTGACTTATTTTATCAGTCTGAGGAGCTTTCTGGAGGAGTCTTTAGGGTTTATGAGGTAAACACTCATATTGTCAGCAAACAGTGACAGTTTACTTCCTCTTTACTGATTTGGATGCACTTTCTTTCTTTCTCTTGTCTGATTGCTCTGGTTAGGACTTCCAGCACTATGCTGAAGAGGAGTGGTGAGAGTGGGCATCCCTGTCTTGTTCCCATTCTCAAAGGGAATGCTTTCAACTTTTCCCCATTCAGTATTATGTTGGCTGTGGGTTTGTCATAGATGGCTTTTATTACATTGAGGTATGTCCCTTGTATGCCGATTTTGCTGAGAGTTTAAATCATAAAGGGATGCTGGATTTTTGTCAAATGCTTTTTCTGCATCTATTGAGATAATCATGTGATTTTGTTTTAATTCTGTTTATGTGGTGTATAACATGTATTGACTTGCGTATGTTAAAACCATTTCTGCATCCCTGGTGTGAAACCCACTTGATCATAGTGGATTATCTTTTGATATGTTGTTGGATTAGTTAGCTAGTACTTTGTTAAGGATTTTAGCATCTATGTTCATCAGGGATATCGGTATGTAGTTTTCTTTTTTGGTTATGTCCTTCCCTGGTTTTGGTATTAGGGTGATGCTGGCTTCATAGAATGNCATGTTATTTTGTTTTAATTCTGTTTATGTGGTGTATAACATGTATTGACTTGCGTATGTTAAAACCATTTCTGCATCCCTGGTGTGAAACCCACTTGATCATAGTGGATTATCTTTTGATATGTTGTTGGATTAGTTAGCTAGTACTTTGTTAAGGATTTTAGCATCTATGTTCATCAGGGATATCGGTATGTAGTTTTCTTTTTTGGTTATGTCCTTCCCTGGTTTTGGTATTAGGGTGATGCTGGCTTCATAGAATGAATTAGGGAGGGTTCCCTCTTTCTCTGGCTTGTGGAATGGTGTCAATAGGATTGGTACCAATTCTTCTTTGAATGTCTGGTAGAATTCCACTGTGATTCTGTCTGGTCCTGGACTTTTTTTTGTTAGTAATTTTTAAATTGCCATTTTAATCTCACTGCTTGTTATTGGTCTGTTTAGGGTATCTAATTATTTCTGATTTCAGGTAGGAGGGTTATATCTTTCCAGGACTTTATCCATCTCTTCTAGGTTTTCTAGTTTCTGTGCATAAAGTTGTTCATAGTAGCCTTAAATATTTCTATGGTGTCAGTTGTAATACCTCCTGTTTCATTTCTTATTGAGGTTATTTGGATTTTCTCTCTTCTTGGTTAATCTTGCTAATGGCCTATCACTTTTATTTATCTTTTCAAAGAAGCAGCTTTTTGTTTCATTTATCTTTTGTATTTTTTTTTTGTTTCAATTTCATTTAGTTCTGCTCTGATCTTGGTTATTTCCTTTCTTCTGATGGGTTTGGGTTTGGTTTGTTGTTTTTCTAGTTCCTTGAGGTGTGACCTTAGATTGTCAGTTTGTGCTCTTTCAGTCTTTTTGATGTAGGTGTTTAGGGCTATGAACTTTCCTTTTAGGACCGCCTTTGCTATATCCCAGAGGTTTTGATAGGTTGTGCCGCTGTAGTCATTCAATTCAAAGAATTTTTACATTTCTATCTTGATTTCGTTTTTGACCCAATGATCACTCAGGAGCAGGTGATTTAATTTACATGTATTTTCATGGTTTTGAAGGTTTCTTTTGGAGTTGATTTCTGGTTTTATTCCCCTGTGGACTGAGAAAGTGTTTGATATAATTTCAATTTTCTTAAATTTATTGAGGCTTGTTTTGTGGCCTATCATATGGTCCATCTTGGAGAAAGTTCTATGCACTGTTGAATAGAATGTGTATTCTGTGGTTCTTGGATGGAATGTTCTGTATATATCTGTTAAGTCCATTTGTTCCAAGGTATAGTTTAAATCCATTGTTTCTTCGTCGACTTTCTGTCTTGATGACCTGTCTAGTGCTGTCAATGGATATTGAAGTCCCCCACTATTATTGTGTTACTATCTCATTTCTTAGGTCTAGTAGTAATTGTTTTATAAATTTGGGAGCTCCTGTGTTAGGTGCGTATATATTTAGGATTGTGATATTTTCCTGTTGGACAAGGCCCCTTACCATTATATAATGTTCCTCTTTGTCTTTTTTAACTTGGCAGAGACAAAATAAACAGAGAAAGCTTCAGGTCAATATCCTTGATGAACATTGATGCAAAAATCCTTGACAAAATACCAGCAAACTGAATCCAGTGGCACATTAAAAAGCGAATCCACCACAATCCAGTAGGTTTTATTCTTGGATGCAAAGTGGAGTCAATATATGCAAATCAATAAATATGATTCATCACATAAACAGAACTAAAGACAAAAACCACATGATTATCTCAATAGATACAGGAAAGGTTTTTGATAAATATCAGCATTTCTTCATGTTAAAAACCCTCAATAAACTAGGTATCAAATGAACATTCCTCAAAATAATAAGAGCTATCTATGACAAACCCACAGCCAACATCATACTGAATGGACAAAAGCTTGAAACATTCCTCTTGAAAGCTGGCACAAGACAAGGATGCCCTCTCTCACCACTCCTATTCAACATAGTATTGGAAGTCCTGGCCACAGCAATCAGGCAAGAGAAGGAAATAAAGGGCATCCACATAGGATGAGAAGCAGTCAAACTATCGCTGTTTGTAGGTGACATGATTCTGTATCTAGAAAATCCCATGGGCATGGCTCAAAAGCTCCTTCCGTTGATAAACAACTTTAGCGAAGCTTCAGGACACAAAATTGGTGTACGAAAATTATTAACATTCCTATACACCAACAACAGCCAAGCTGAGAGCCATATTAGCAATGCAATCCCATTCACAATTACCACAAAGAACAAAATACCTAGGAATATAACTAACCAGGGAGGTGAGATCTCTACAGTGAGAATTACAAAACACTGCTCAAAGAAATCAGAGATGACAGAAACAAATGGAAAAATATTACATGCCTAGGAATAGGAAGAATGAATGTCATTACAATGACTATGCTGCTCAAAGAAATTTACAGATTCAATGCTATTCCCCTCAAACTACCAATGACATTTTTTACAGAACTAGAAACAACAATTTTAAAATTCATATGGAACCAAAAAGGAGCCCAAATAGCCAAGAAAATCCTAAGCAAAAACAACAAAGCTGGAGACATCATGCTACCTGACCTCAAACCATACCTCAGGGCTACAGTCACCAATACAACATGGTACTGTTATAAAAAAAAAAAAAAAAACAGACACAAGACCAATGGAACAGAATAGAGAACCCAGAAAGAAGCCCTCAAACCTACAACTATCTGATCTTTGACAAGATGACAGAAAGAAGCAATGGAGAAAGGGACCCCAATTCAATAAATGGTGCTGGGGTAATTGGCTATCTATATGCAAATGATTGAAACTAGGCCCCTTTCTTATATTACGAACAAAAACAATGCAAGACAGATTAAAGAGTTAAATGTAAAACCCAAAACTATAAAAACCTTGGAAGACAACCTAAGCAATACCATTCTGGACATAGGAACTGGCAAAGATTTCATCATAAAGATGCCAAAAGCAATTGCAACAAAAGCAAAAGTGGACAAATGGGATCTAATTACACTTGAGAACTTCTGCACAGCAAAATAAAATATCAACAGAGTAAACAGACAACCTACAGAATGGGATAAAATATTTATAAACTATACATCTGACAAAGTTCTAATATTCAGCATCTATAAGGAACTTAAACAAATTTACAAAACAAAACAAACGAACAAAAAAACAAAACCCAAACAACCCTATTAAAAAAGGGGCAAAAGATATGAACCGATAGTTTTCAATAGAAGACACACATGTGGTCCGCAAGTATATAAAAAAAGGTCAGTATTACTGATCATTAGAGAAATGCAAGTGAAAACCACAATGAGATACCATCTCACACTAGTCAGAATGGCTACTATGGAAAAGTAAAAAAATAATAGATGCTGGCAAGGTTGCAGAGAAAAGGGAATGCTAATATACACTGCTGGTAGGAGTGTAAGTTCAACTGTTGTGGTAAGCAGTGTGGTGATTCCTCAGATAGCTGAAAACAGGACTACAATTTGAAACAGAAATTTACTACTGGGTATATACTCAGAGGAATAGAAATTATTCTACCACAAAGACACATGCACACATACGTTCATTGCAGCACTATTCACAACAGCAAAGACATGGAATCAACATAAACGTGCATCAGTGACAGATTGGATAAAGAAAATGTGGTACATATTCACCATGGAATACCATGCAATCATAAAAAAGAACGAGATTATATCCTTTGTGGGAACATGGATGGAGCTTGAGGCCATTATCCTTAGCAAACCAACACAGAAAACCAAATACTGCATGTTTTCACTTATAAATGGGAGCGAAATGATGAGAACACATGGACACAAAGAGGGGAACAGCACACAGTGGGGCCTACTTGAGGGTGGAGGATGAGTGGAGGGAGAGGATCAGAAAAAAATAACTATTGGGTACTAGGCTTATTACCTGGGTGATGAAATAATCTGTACAACAAACCCCTGTGACACAAGTTTACCTACATAACAAACCTGCACATGTACCCTGAACCTAAAATAAAAGTTAAAAAAATTGCTTTTATTTTTATTTTAAATAAGCTTCACTGAGATATAGCCTACATATAATTCACCTATTTTCAGTTTACAATTTGGTCATTTTTGAAAAATGTATATATGTATTAATCACCATGACAATCATAATACAGAACATTTCCATTGCAATAGATTGTTTCCTTCTCCCACCCCTTGGCCCTTGGCAACCACAGATCAACTTCCTAAGACTACAGTTTTGATTTTCCTACAATTTCACATAAATAGAATCAAAATAAGGTCATCATTTGTGTCTAGGTTCTTTCCCTTAGCGTGGTAATGTTGATATATTTATCAATTCCACCATACACGTATATGAATAGAAGTCTTTGTGAAGACATATGTGATCATCTATCTTGGTAAATACCTATGAGTGAAATTGCTGGGCCACATGGTAAGTATGTTTAACTCTATAAGAAACTGCCTAAGTACTTTCCAAAGTGTCTGTACTATTCTGTATTCCCATTGGCAACATATGAGGATTTCAACTGCTCTCCAAATCCTTGCCAATATTTGGCATTGAAGATATTTTTCATTTAAACCATTTTAGTGAGCATCAAAAAATTGAATTTTACTTAAAATTTCTCATGAAGAAAACTCCAGGTCTGGATGGCCTTGTGGTGAATTTTAACAAACATTTATAGAAAGAAATAATACTAATTATAAACCAAATTTTCCAAAACATAGAAGCAGATAAATATTTCCTAATTCACTTCTTGAGACTCTGATACCCCAACCAGACAAAAACATACAAGAATAGAAAACTCCGAACAAATATCCTCATGAATATACATGCAAAACTTATTATTTCAACATCATCAAATGAAATCCAGCAATATTTAAATCAGTAACATTTCACGACAAGATGGGATTTACTCCAAGAATGCAAGGTTGCTCTTAGCATTCTAAAACCACACAATGTAATTCACCATATTATTAGACCACAAAAGAAAAGCATATGATCATCTAAACAGATGCAGAAAAGTCTTTGATAATGTTTATCTTCTGCTTATAATTAAAAGAAAACAACTCATCAAACTGAGAATAGATGAGAACACCCTTAACCTGTAAAGGGACATATATGTTTAAAAAATTGAGCTCTACCATTATATTTAAAGGAGAAAACACTGAATGCTTTCCCTCTTAGATGGAGAACAAGGCAAGGATGCCTGTTTTCACCACTTCTATTCAAGACTGTAGGGTAGTTCTGGCCAATATAGTAAGACAAGAGAAAAAAAGATAGATTGAAATGAAAAGAGTAAATGAAATGAAAAGAGTAACACTCTCTTTATTAATAGATTAATGGAGAAAATTTAAGAAATTTACAAAATGTTAGTAGGACTAGTCAGGTTAGCTCAGTCACAAGGTACAAAGTACAAGATATTAAAAATCAATTGTATTTCTATATACTAGCAAGAAAACACAGTACATTGCTACATTCAATTTTAATAGAGGAAGCTAGAGGGCTATTTAGCTTAGACTGAATCACTTTATTCTTCTTTAATTTGGGGGCATTCAGATGGGTACAAATCAAATGCTTGATTTTATGATAATTTTATTTCTATGACCGCTACTGAATTTTTGCATACTTTCATTTTTTTGTGAACCATTTGGTGTTACACTCCTGTGGTATGCCTGTACTTATCTTCTTTGGAGCATTTGTATTTTGCTTATCTACATGTAAGTATTCTTCGAATGTCAAATAATCTTATCTCTTTCCTGTAGTATTTGTTGAAAATATTTTTCCAACTCTAATATTTCTCTATCGACTTTGCTTGTGGAATTTCTGTCTTTCAAAATTTTAATTTTATATAGTCAAATACACTTTTTATTATAGCATTTCCTGTGTAAATTTCTTATCTTGGCTAAGAAGTTCTTCCTCACTCCACAAGTGTATGTCGTCTACATGTTCTCTTCTAGTATCTTCTCATATAAAACTAAAACAACTCAGAAATTATTGTAAACTGTATAAGATGGATATAAACTGTTTTATGTTATGAATATATAGCCATCTCTGACAGATGCATTTGAAATGAAAGTTGTTCCTTCTTTACAGAAGAAAAATAAAATCTTTGTGACATAGTTTGGCAACTCTGGGTTTACTATTTTATATTAATTCATGCTTTTCTTTAACAAATGTATTAGTTGTTCTGCTACCTGGTAAAAGAAGTCTTCTCAAAATACTTTAACTAGTGATCCTTTTCATCCCTTTCTTGTCTATTCTCAAGAATTTATTCTTCCATGTGAGTATCAAAGTCTTATCAAATCATGAAAAAATAGGATTCTAATTAAATTCTCATCAGCTGCACACAATTATTTAAAGAAAATTGATATTTTCACTGTCTTTCCAACCACAAACATTGTTTCTCAATCTCTTCATATATTGTTTTATGTCATTCAAAGAAATATTATTTTTTCTTATAAAAGTTGCCTCTAAGAACTTCAGAGTTTTTTTGCCATTCTGAATAAGTGTGTTTTCCTGTTTCCATGATAGGACAATTTCTAGTACAGAAAAAACTGTCAGGTTTTGTATACTCATCTTGTACTCAGTGTAGAAGATACTAGATTGAGTCATTCCAGTTTATTCCAAAACCCTTCTAGAGTTCAAAGTGTAGAACGCTAAAAAGCATGGCCTCCTGACATAATTCAGTTCCAATTAGTCAGATGCATTTTGCTCATATAAATCCTGATGGAAAGAAATGGTTCTTAAGCAGAAACTGTAGCAACTATATCCTAACTCAGCTTTTGGTTTCTCCATCCAGCAGGTGTTGTTACAATGGAGACAGATGTCTAGAAGTCCTGCAGTCAGCAGTAGCAATAGCAGCTCCCTGATTCATCAACTTCCTGCAATGCTGTTATCAGTATTTTTTTTTTTCAACAGAAGCAAAGCTATTTTCAGTGCAAGGATATTCATTAGAGAATCTGAGAATAGAGCCTCTTCTTTTAACCCTTCTCACAATTGTTATTTAATACAACATTTACTGTTTTAAATCATTTTTTTTGTTAGAGTGGATTCTATTTTCTGCTAATTGAACGTTAATAGATATACCATCTGCATTACAAAATTCTCTTTTTAATTCTTATTAGTTCTCTTAGTTTTGTCTTTAGAGTCTCTTGGATTGTTCTTGGCAAATTAACATATCAGCACCATATATATCATTTACTTATTTTCTAGTGTTCATACAGTGGTTTCATTTTTGCATTCTTTTTATTTTTTTTTATACTTTAAGTTCTAGGGTACATGTGCATAACGTGTAGGTTACATATGTATACTTGTGCCATGTTGGTGTGCTGCACCCATCAACTCGTCAGCACCCCTCAATTCATCATTTATTTCAGGTATAACTCCCAATGCAATCCCTCCCCCCTCCCCCCTCCCCATGATAGGCCCCGGTGTGTGATGTTCCCCTTCCCGNNNTATTCCATGGTGTATATGTGCCACATTTTCTTAATCCAGTCTGTCACAGATGGACATTTGGGTTGATTCCAAGTCTTTGCTATTGTGAATAGTGCTGCAATAAACATACGTGTGCATGTGTCTTTATAGCAGCATGATTTATAATCCTTTGGGTATATACCCAGTAGTGGGATGGCTGGGTCATATGGTACATCTAGTTCTAGATCCTTGAGGAATCGCCATACTGTTTTCCATAATGGTTGAACTAGTTTACAATCCCATTCTTTAAAAAAGCAACCACTCACAACAATAATTCAAAATGCTGGCTGGACACAGTGGCTCATGCCTGTAATCTCAGCACTTTGGGAGGCTGAAGCTGGTGGATCACCTGAGGTCAGGAATTGAAGACCAGCCTGGCCAACATGGTGAAACCCCGTCTCTACTAAAAATACAAAAATTAGCTGAGTGTGGTGGCGTGCACCTATAGCTCCAGCTACTTGGGAGTCTGAGGAATCTGAGGCAGGATAATCACTTGAACTGGGGAGATGGAGGTTGCAGTGAGCTGAGATCACGCCATTGCACTCCAGCCTGGGCGACTGGGTGAGACTCCATCTCAAAAAAAAAAAAAAAAAAAAAAAAAAGCATATGATATGGTTTGGATCTGCATCCCTACTAAAATCTCATGTTCAACTGTAATTCCCAATGTTGGAGATAGGGTCTAGTGGGAGGTAATTGGATCCTGGGGGCAGTTTCTCATGGTTTAACACCACCCCCTTTGGAGCTGTCATTGCTACCTTGTTGAAAAATGTGTGGCACCTCCCTGCTCTCTCTCTTCTACTGCTCCTTCCATGTGAGACACCTGCTCCCACGTTGCCTTCTGCCATGATTGTAAGTTTCCCGAGGTCTTCCCAGAAGCCAAATAGATGGGAAACCTCATGCTTCCTGTATACCCTGCAGAACTGTGAGCCAATTAACCTCTTTTTAAAAATATAAATTACCCAGGCACAGGTATTTCTTTATAGCATTGCAAGAATGGACTAATATGGCATATAGAGAAAAGGATAAGAATTAAATACCTTAGAAGAGGTGCCTGTGCAGAGGAGAGGAAAAGGAGTAGAATATGAGGATAAAACGAAACCAATGAAGAATAAAGCTTTTAAATGAACAATGATAATGAGGTGCTATGAAGTAAGAAATTTTAACTCGACCTTCTGTGCATGAGTTAAAATTAAATCCATCCATCGGTATGTACCATACAAGCAAATGTGGCACCAGACATATTAAACAGGCAAGGAAGACTTTATTCAAGACTCTTGCAATAGCAGAGAGAGATTAAACTCAACTCCTCTGAAACCAAAGGCAGGGGAGTTTTTCAACACTGGGGTAATCATTTAGAAAAGTACTGGATGACATTAGCAGAGAGGTTGGTCAATGGAATGTGTCCACCACATTAAGTTATTCCTGCGTTTGCTACATTTTTCTCTGTGATTAGGACATCTGTGTTTACGAATTGGCATCTAAGTTAGGCTCCTATCCTCCCACAGAGACTGGGAGGTAGAGATGCTTTCTCCTTCAGTGTTTGCATTTCAAAGAGATGGTTCCCAGGTCCTTAAGAAAGATTATTCCCTGGGTTGTAAAACTGGCAAGAGGAGTGGAGAATATTTACATACATTTCAAAGAGGCAGAGAAAGAATTTGCAATTTCAAGTTTTCTAAAGTAAATGCTCTAAGAAAAGGGTGGCTAAGGCTTATATTCAGGAAGAAACTTGTCTAAAGTTTAGTCAAACTGAGGTGAATGTTAAGGCTGTCTTGGTCAATACATCCACACATATAAGGAAATTTCTGAGATAATGAGGTCAAAAATTTGCTTCTGGTTGAATGCCAAGAAATGCAAGACATCAACTCAGCTGCCTCCTGGGCTTGCAGGCTCAGCTGCCCACCCACTGGGTATTATCATCTAGCTGCTTTTCTGAATGGCTGGATTTTAGAAGTCTTTATTTGCATGACATTCTTGGGGTAATATTTAGAATGATAAGAGAAAGTAGTGGAAAAAAAAAAAAAAAAAACCCAACAGTGGAATCGTGTTTGAAATAGTCTAAGTGCTCAAATATCTTGTCAAGAATCAGAACTTCTCAAAATTATATTTCTCTTGTTTTTGGATTCAGCACAAGATTAGAACAATCTAGAAAAGGGTTTTGAGCTCTTTGCCTGGAAGGCTCCTGGCACACGAACTAATATATTTCTTTTTTCTTTTCTTTTTTTTTTTTTTTTTTTTTTTTTGAGACGGAGTCTCGCTCTGTCACCCAGGCTGGAGTGCTGTGGCCGGATCTCAGCTCACTGCAAGCTCCGCCTCCCGGGTTCACGCCATTCTCCTGTCTCAGCCTCCCAGGTAGCTGGGACTACAGGCGCCGCCACGTCGCCCGGCTAGTTTTTTGTATTTTTTAGTAGAGACGGGGTTTCACCGTGTTAGCCAGGATGGTCTCGATCTCCTGACCTCGTGATCCGCCCGTCTCGGCCTCCCAAAGTGCTGGGATTACAGGCTTGAGCCACCGCGCCCGGCCGCTTGGAAATATTGAAGTATTAAAATTAAGGCAATGGGTAACATCAAAGTCTAATCATAACCAATTGGCTAATTGTGCTGATCACTGCCCATAAGTTATCTAAATAAAAGTCTTAAAACCATGTAAGAGAGATGTTACATGCCATTTTATGGCTGGAAAAATTGAGATAAGAAAGGCTTAAAACCCTTCCAAAGATCATAGAGCTAGTAAGAAACAGAACTAGGACTATGTCCTAATCCCAAGTATGTCTTCAAGTCCGTCTTTATTTTCTTATATCCTGCTGCCTTCTCTGGTCTTTGGAGCAAAGAGCCTACATTTCTTTAGGGTAATGAAACTTCAGGGAAGCTGAAATTAGAATTCTGGCACTTGCCACTCTAGAAAAGATAGAAGAGAGGACATTAAGAAGGTAATTTGAGTTCCCTGTGGCTCAATAGATTATCTCAACCAACATCCCACTTCTATGGATGCCAGAGCATTGATATTTCCACTCTTATAAGATCTCTAAATTCTGTCCACCTATCAGGACAGTGAGCTACAGGAAATGAAAAGGATGCAAGATTCAGGCATTTTTTTTCTGGAGAAAATGAGGGCAGGTGCCATCTTACAACCAAACATCTAGGCTATCTCTGGGCTATGTTACTTGGGCTGTACCTTTTAAAATTTAAAACTGTAACATATTAAATTTTTTTTAACATCATGTGGCTTCTTTTCTAAAAGAGAAAGAACTAAACAACAGAAAAATCTTCATCTTAATTAAAATAACACCAAATGAATTCCTTGTGTCCCTGTTTCCTCTACATACACCACCTTCAAAAACCTCAATTTCAACCACATTATTCTAACACAGTCACATCTTTACTAATTAATATGATTTGGTGTTCCCAAGCCAACCATTCCTCACATGCATTGAGAATGCTGATCTTTGTGTCTGCCACATTTTCATTCTCATGCCACTCATATCATCACTTCTCTTTTTACGCAGACTAAATTCACTTCTTAAGTCATCTCTTCCTCTATCCCCTCACATGTCTGACATAAAGGCAACTTACTCTTCACATATACCAAACTGGAGAAAAATCACACAACAATGACCACTGGACTCAAATTAATAATAAAAATATTGATAGACCTTCCCTACTACTATCAATCCAACATTAGCCTCCCTAGCACACTCTTACTGATGACTTACCTTGCACTTTATTGACAGCACAGAGGAATAAATAGAGAATGTCTTTCCCTTCCAGACACTACAATTCCTACCTTCCCTGTATCACTTTATACATGCTTTGCTTTCCTTCATTTTGCAGGGATAAGGAATCCCTATTCCCAACATGACCTCCACTATTCTCTGGATCATTATGGAATTCCCATTTGCAATAAATTCACGCCTTCAATCAGCCCCTTTGCTGCTGCATTAGCAATTTCTTCCTGCACTGGCAAATGCTATGGTCTGTTTTCCATCTAAATATTTTTTTTTCTAGCAAAGACACGGAATCAACCTAGGTGTCCATCAATGCCGGATTGGATACAGAAAATGTGGCACATATACACCATGGAATACTGTGCAGCCATAAAAAATAATGAGATCATGTTCTTTTTAGCAACATGGATGCAACTGGAGGCCATTACTCTAAGCAAATTAGTGCAGGAACAGAAAACTAAGCAACTCATGTTCTCATGTATAAGAGGCAGCTAAATATTGGGTACTTGTGGACATAAAGATGACAACAATAGACACTGGGGACTACTACAAGGAGAGGGAGGAAGGGAGACAAGGGTTGAAAAACTAACTGTTGGGTGTTATACTCACTACCTTGGTGATGGGATCAGTTGTACCCCAAACCTTAACAGCACACAATATACCCATGTAAGAAACCTGCACATTTACCTCTAAATCTAAAACAAAAGCTGAAATTATAAAAAAATTTTTTTGAAAGACCTAATGGCGTCAGACTGGACTAAGGTTGAGGATATAGAATATAACAAAATCAAAGATGTTAATTGTGTCTAAAGAATTAGTGAAGATGGTTCAGAATTTGAACCTTAATTCCAAGGTCAAGAAATAATGTGCAAAAAGAATTAAGACTCAGAGGAAATAGGGAAGCAGAAAATGAAGTTTTAAAACATTTATTTTATTCCAAGGGAAAGTTTTCTGTTTGATTCTGAGGAACCACAGCATTATCTCCAAGTTCATCCTCCTTGGAATGTCTACTGATGCCCACATTCAGGCTCTGCTCTTTGTGCTGTTCCTGGGAGTTTACTTCCTGGCCCTGATAGAGAATTTGGTAATGTCACTGGTGACCAGAACTGATTCCACCTCTGCACACCCATGTGCTTCTTTCTGGGATGTCTTAGTTCATTTTTCTGCTGTCACATAGTATCATAGATTGGGTGATATATGAAGAAAAAATTTATTTGACTCATGACTTTGGAGGCTAGGAATCCAAGGTTGAGGAGTTGCATCTGGTGAGGGCCTTCTTGCTGTTCACATAACATGGTGGAAGGGCAAGCATGCACATGAGACTGAGGGGAGATCATACCAAACTCATCCTTTTAATCAGAAACCCATCCCGTGATAACAGCATTAATCTATTCATGAGGGTGGACCCTAATCATCTCTCTCTCTCTCTTTTTTTTCTTTTGGAGACGGAGTCTCCCTCTGTTGCCCAGGCTGGAGTGCAGTGGCACGATCTCAGCTCACTGCAACCTCCACCTCCTAGGTTCAAGTGATTATCCTGCCTCAGCTTCCCAAGTAGCTGGGATTACAGGTGCCTGCCACCATGCCCAGCTAATTTTTTGTCTTTTTAAAAAGTAGAGATGGGATTTCACCATGTTGGCCAGGCTGGTCTCAAACTCCTGACCTCAGGTGACCCACCGGCCTCAGCCTCCCAAAGTGCTAGGACTACAGGTATGAGCCACTGTGCCAAGCCACCTGTTAAGGACTAATTGCCTCTTAAAGGCCCCACCTCTTAATGATGATACAATAGCGATTAAATTTCAACATGAGTTTTGGAGGGGTAGGTGGTGTTTGAGTCAATATTGAATGACAAAAGAAGCCCACCATCCTCAGAAGGAAGGACATTCCAGTCAGAAGAAAGAGCTAATGCAGAGGCCTTGGCACAGAAGAAACTTGAGTTAATTGGGGACAGAAAGAAGGCTGCATGACTGAAGCTTAGCAAGCGATAGGTAAAAAACGCTGTCCGCAGTCAGATCCCATAGTAACTTTTAGACCATGATATCAGGAATTTGTGTTTGATTCTCAGTGATATAGGAGAGTTTTGAAGGATTAGTCTGGCTTCTTTATGGAGCACTAATTAGAGAAGGACAAGAGTAGAATCAGAGATGATGATTAGGAGCTATTGCAAGACTCCATGTGACATCTGATGGTATTTTTTACTAAGATTGATCAGAGAAAAAGAGAAGAGAAATTTGGAATGTATTTTGGAAGTATAGTTATAGGGCTTGCTGCTACATTAGATATAGATCAGGAAAGAAAGAGAGGGCTTGAGGTAAGTCTAGATTTTTTCTTGGGCAACTGGGTAGATGATGGTACATCATTTACTGAAGTCACGATAATTGGGGAAATGCATATTAGGAAGGCAAAAATTGGGGATTTGTTAGTATGGCTGGTTGGTTGCATTTTGACTAAAAAGCCCAAGTCTGTATTAGATATCAGAGTGGAATGTCAAGTATCCAGTTATATATATTATTTTGAAGCTCTAGGAAATGGTCAGGGCTAATATTTGGAGTGTATGTAGTATTCAGAACTGTAAGACTGGCATAGAACATCTAAGGAAAATGTTTTCGAGAACATCTAAGGAGAACAAATTCTGGAAAGAAGCCCTGTAGCATGCCAGCATTTCTAGTTCAAGCTGAGGATTATCCACCAAGAGAAACTGAGGCACAGCAGCCATTGAACAAGGAGGAATTTTGTATCACAAAAGCCAAGAGAAGAGAGTGCTTCAAGAATAGAGAGGTCAGCTGTGTTAAGTACCGTTGAAAATTCAAATAAAGCTACCACTGGATTTTGTAACATTGGATTTAAAAGTAGTTGATAATATTGATGAGAGAAGTTTCAGCTAGATAAGTTGAAAAGAGAATGATAGGTGAAAAAGTGGAGAGATCAACCACAGTTAACTTTATTGAGAAGTATTCCTATGAAGGAGATTGAGAAAATAAAGCAGTATGTTTAGAGGATGTGAAGTCAAGGGAGCTATTTGTTTTGTTTTTTGCTTTGGTTTTGTTCGTTTTAGTATTTTAAAAAATACTGAAGCTTGGATGTTCATAGATATGGTCACATAGGTCATGTAATATCAGGATTTTAGGTAGGATGGAGGCAAACAAACTTTGAATCACTTCTACAGCCACTGATGGGAATGAGTTATTGATGACATTCAAATGGAGGCTGGATGGACACTTATTGGAGATGCTGAATGGGGCTCATGTATTAGTTGGAGACAGAAATAAAGTGATCCGTGTGATCTTTTATCTCCATAGACTCCTGTGATTCTAGAAGGAAGGCTTGTCTGTTTGCATTTGTGTGAGAGAATGTGGGCGTAAGTACGTGTGCATGCAGGTGTATAGTGAAGATCAAACCTGAGGAGGCCCCATGCTGGTCCCTGGCTAGCAGAAGGGTTAGCAAGCCTTCAGTGCCTCACTCCATGGTCTTTCCCTAGACCACAAAAGTGGCAGGAGTGGATGTCCATCTCAGGGGCCCAGATCACTGGATACTACTACTTTCCCCATGAGTATGGATTAATCCCCAGCAACTTGGGGCCCAGATTACTCTCTCTCCTTCTCCAAGGGCCAGCCTGGTGCATGGATACCAAGTAGAAAAAGACTAGAAAAAGTGAAGAAAGTCACACGAACTGGCTAGGAGCCATCCTCTGAACCAGGAGTGGTAAAGGAGTAATGAGGTGGAAGAAAAAGAGGATGACCCAAGCCTCTTAGCAGGTACTGACTGAAACCAGAGCCCACGCATGCCAACACACTAGCCTTTTCCCAAAACTAAACACATGTTGAATATTGTTTAAATGCACTACCATAGAGTTGTCAACTGGTTGGAAAAGAAAACCAGATTTTCCAGAGACCTGCGTGAGTTCTTTGAGCATTCCACATCATTTGTTTCTCAAAGTAAGGCAGTAGGCAGTAGCTCATCTCCAGGAAGAACTGGAGTCAACAGGCCTTGTCAAGTCCTTCCCATACTGCCACATGTGAGGAATCTTAATAAGCAACTGTTCCAAACTTTTCATTGCACAGCACAGAGAACTGGCTCAGAAAGAGGAAGCAGAAAGTGCCTTGCCAAATTCACAAAAATAGGTCATGAACAGAGCTGGAATAAGATATTTTAGGAAGTTGAACAGTTTGTCGCTTTATCAATCTGTAATTGTTTGTCCTTTTCCTTCATTTATCAGATTTTGGACAAAAGGCTAAGATTCCTTTGGAATAAATTAGTGGGGGTGAAGGGCCATAGTTGCTAGATGGGGAGCTGGATGGAAGCCAAGGAGGAGCAATCGTGAATTATGGGTAACAGTGAGTTTGGAGCATTCTCATTTTCTCTGGTGGGGGATTTCCTAACTAAATGCCAAGATCTTTGGCTGAAATTAATTTGAGAGGTCATTTAGTTCAAGGTCCCATCCTCAAGCAATACAAAATAGGTAGAAAGCAGAGACTAATTGTGCAGTTCCATAGAATTTTTCAGGATAAAGCAAACTCTATAATCCCCGTTCATATTCTTGCCATATGCACATGTACCCTAGAACTTAAAGTATAATAAAAAAAAAAGTTTTCATTCCTTAAAACCCAAAACAACATGTGTCTACAAAGATTTACTCAGGGAGATCACAAAGTCTGCCACTAGGGTGTGGGAAGAAGAAGGAAAAGAACATCTTTTTTTTTTTTTTTTTTTTTGAGGAAACTTGCAGAAAAATCTTTATTCTTACATTTGAGATTAATAATAAAGAATAACATAATGTTTCAAAGCATGTGAAGTATTCCAATATCCAAATATTCATAGCATTAGCTTATTAGTATGATTATACAAAGGTTGACTAGCCACATTCCATAGATCAGGAAAGAAACACTATTAAATTGGCACCTATATTTAAAATAGAGCTCAAATTAATTTTAAATGACTTAATTTATACACACAAATTTTATTTTATGTTATTTTTTTTTTATTATTGTACTTTAAGTTCTAGGGTACATGTGCATAACGTGCAGGTTTGTTACATATGTATACTTATGCCATGTTGGTGTGCTGCACCCATCAACTCGTCAGCACCCATCAACATCTTTAATACCACTTTCTTCCCACTCCACAGGAGCACAGCATGCTTCACTTCAAGACACTCTTCTCTTCAAAAGCTTTTCTTTTGCCTTCTCTACTAGGGACCTTTCAATGCAGAGAAACCCCAGCCTCCAACCTCCTGAGTGGCCTCAGGATGGTCCTCTTCTTCAGACAAGTTTCCTAGACCACAGATTTGGGATTGAAGAGTGCTAGACAGAGGGCAGGCAAAAGGCAGAAAACTAATAGAAAATCAAACTGTTGAGCCATTTTATTCTCCAACTGAGCAACCAAGCCTCCTTCTTAAAGAAATGGCTTTTCAGCCAAATGCAATTTTATTAGAGGGTATGTATGGCAAAAACTAGAATGGTGAAAGAAGAGGTGCATATTCCTTGTTGGAATTAGGCTTAGTTAATTGCTGAATTTGAAGCAAAAGGTAGAATGTGAATTTATATTGCTCCACCCAAAAGATATTTTCATTAAAAGTATAAAAAACTTATTTTAAAAGAGTAAAATCAGGCTGGGCGTGGTGGCTCATGCCTGTAATCCCCGCACTTTGGGAGGTCAAGATGGGCAGATCACCTGAGGTCAGGAGTTCAAGACTAGCCTGGCCAACATGGTAAGACCTTGTTTCTATTAAAAATACAAAAATTAACCGGGCATGGTGGCATGCACCTGTAATCCCAGCGTACTTGGGAGGCTGAGACAGGAGAATACGCGTTGAACCGCAGGAGGCAGACATCATTGCACTCCAGCCTGGGTGACAAGAGCAAAATTCTGTCTCAAAAAAAAAAAAAAAAAAAAAAAAAAATCAAAAGAATTGTTCACTCTGTTCCACCCTAACAACTCAGCTGTTTATGTTTCCATTTTAAGTTCCATATAAACCCTTATGGTGTGCACATTTTAATATAATCAAATGAATTTAAACTATGTTTTCTGATCTTTTTACTAGATACCATATCAAGAATATTTTCTGTTTCTGCCTCTCCTCTGTAATTATTATTTTAATCATTAGAAAATATTCCATTATGTGCTACTAAAATGTAAGTAGCTATTCCTCAGTTATTAGGCCTTTGGGTTGATCCTAGTGTAACTATCTTGAAAAAAAAATACTGAAATATAAATTTTCACACACAGATCATTTTCTCTTCAATCACTTGCTTAGGATATATTTTCAAAAGAAATTTGAGATTTCATCTTGCCAAAAGTATTGTATCAACATATAATGCTTCCAACAACATGGAAGGATATATCAGTCTCACCAAATCTTGCCAGCACTAGGTATTATAATTTAAAATAGTTTTCATATAAATAGATGCAGACCTGGTGTCACCATCTGGTTTCAATTTACTAGTCTTTGATTATAAGTAGAGTGGAAATTTTTCATTATATTGATAGTATATGCACAGGATTTCAGACTATTTATGTTACCGTTTTAGTTTTGTCCCAGAAATTGCAGAAGCCAGAAATCATTGCAGAAGGAGAGAACCTGAAGGCAAAGGGGCCACGAATAAGACTTCTGAAGTCATTCAGTGCTAGATGAGAAATCTCATAAGGCAAATATGGTAGAATAATATTGAAAGAGGAAAATTTAAGAACACCGAGGAGACAAATAAAAGAGCAATAACATTTGTTAGGCAGAAATGGGAAGACTACCTTGTGCCTAGCAGTGTGTTTAGACTAAGCCAAGAAGAATCAACTAAGAACTAGTTCAGTTAGTTCCTATTAGAAATAGGGAGTTCATACACTAATAAGTTGCATTTGTTTTGCAATCAATTGTATTCTATTAA
Organism: Rhinopithecus bieti; assembly: GCF_001698545.2. Lineage (NCBI taxonomy): Eukaryota > Metazoa > Chordata > Mammalia > Primates > Cercopithecidae > Rhinopithecus > Rhinopithecus bieti. Next base: position 1,803,563 of record NW_016811706.1, read on the forward strand.
AGACATGTTATTATCCCTAGTTTTTTTCAATAATGTAACAGACCCTCTCTGTGGTGAACTAAGTAGTCCAAAGTTTCCAAGCTAATCCAATTAGTGTTGGAACTAGGACCAGAAACCAGACTTTATGGTTTAAAATAATTCATTTTTATATAGTGTGTCATGTAAACCTCAAAAGATATCTCAGATGAGAAAATGAAGATTTAAATTTGTCTGTTTACCCAAAGTCAGATGCCTGACCAGTTGTAGAGCTGAGACTCATGTCAAGGTCCTCTGACTCTTTATATGGCCCCATCACCATCCATCCAAGAGAGCCACAGCAGCTTCAAACTGGCCCCTTCCTTGGAACAGGGCGATAGGTATTACAGCATATATGACATCTTACTCCCAGAACAGCTTGCAGTCTCACAAATGGGGATGCGTATGAATCATGCATTCATTTATATATTTGTTCTTATATTTATTCAATAATCAAAATATGTTCCTGGGCCTGGTGTGGTGGCTCACACCTGTAATCCCAGCACTTTGGGAGGCCAAGGGGGGCAGATGACCTGAGATCAGGAGTTCGAGACCAGCCTGGCCAACATGGTGAAACCCCGTCTTTAATAAAAATACAAAAATTAGCCGGGCATGGTGGTGGGCGCCTGTAATCCCAGCTACTCAGGAGGCTGAGGCAGGAGAATCGCTTGAACTGAAGAGGCAGAGATTGTAGTGAGCCAGGATCATGCCACTGCACTCCAGCCTGGGCAATAGAGCAAGACTCCATCTCAAAACTATATACATATTTTTATGATCTCCTAAAATGCATTAAAACAGAATAGACTTGTGCAAAAGGTAGCTTTGTGATGTTTTTATTCATTTACTCTATAAAACTTTAGTAAGTACCTACTAAATGCCAGGCGCCATGCTTACCTCTGAAGATAAAATGATAAAAAATACTGACAAGAGTCCCTGCCCTCATGGAACTTACTCAAAACATGGAGGGACATGAAACAAATTCATTTGGTCATTTAGCCATTCAACAAATATTTACCGAGCTCCTTCTACATTCTAGGCACTCTTCTAATAAATGCTAGGGATATAGCAATGATCAAAAGAGATGAAGTCTGGATGCCCCCATTCTCCATGATGTGTTTATTTCACACTGTATGCCTCTATCAAAACATTTCATGAGCCCCATAAATATATACACCTAGGTACCCACAAAATTTTTTAAAAGAAAATGAAGATGACCAAATAGGAAGAGCTCTGGTCTGCATCTCCCAGTGATATCGACACAGAAGATGGGTGATTTCTGCATTTCCAAATGAGGTACTTGGTTCATCTCATTGGGACTGGTTGGACAGTGGGTGCAGCCCATGGAGAGTGAGCTGAAGCAGGCCAGGACTTCGCCTCACCTGGGAAGCACAAGGGGTCGGGGGATTTCCCTTTCCTAGCCAAGGGAAGCCGTGACAGACTGTACCTGGAGAAACAGTACAATCCTGACCAAATACTCTGCTTTTCCCACAGTCTTAGCAACTGGCAGACCAGGAGATACCCTCCCGTGCCTGGCTCAGCAGGTTCCATGCTGACAGAGCCTTGCTCACTGCTAGCACAACAGTTTGAGATTGATCTGCAATGCTGCAGGTTGACGGGGGCGGTGGGGCCGGGAGGGGGGTGCATACACCATTGCTGAGGCTTGAGTAGCTCACAGTGTGAACAAAGCCGCCAGAAAGCCAGAACTGGGTGGAGCCCATCGCAGCTCAGCAAGGCCTACTGCCTATCTAGGTTCCATTTCTGGGGGCAGGGCATATTTGAACAAAAGGCAGCAGACAAATTCTGCAGACTTAAATGTCCCTGAAGAGAGCAGTGGTTTTTCTCAGCATGGTGTTCAAGATCCGAAAATGGACAGACTGCCTCCTCAAGTGGGTCCCTGACCCTCGTGTAGCCTGACTGGGAGACACCTCCCGGTAGGGGCTGACAGACACCTCCAACAGGTGGGTGCCCCTATGGGATGAAGCTTCCAGAGGAAGGATCAGGCAGCAGTATTGGGTGTTCTGCAGCAGCCACTGGTGATACCCAGGCAAGCAGGGTCTGGAGTGGACCTCCAGCAAACTCCAACAGACCTGCAGCTGAGGGGTCTGACTGTTAGGAAAACTAACAAACAGAAAGGAATAGCATCAACATCAACAAAAAGATCATCCACGCCAAAACCCCATCTGTAGGTCACCAACATCTAAGACCAAAGGGAGATAAAACTACAAAGATGGGGAGAAACCAGAGCAGAAAAGCAGAAAATTCCAAAAACCAGAACACCTCTTCTCATCCAAAGGACTGCAGCTGCTCGCCAGCAACGGAACAAAGCAAGACAGAGAATGACTTCGATGAGTTGACAGAAGTAGGCTTCAGAAGGTCAGTAATAACAAACTTCTCTGAGCTAAAAGAGCATGTTCTAACCCATCAAAAGAAAGCTAAAAACCTTGGAAAAAGGTTAGACGAATGGCTAACTGGAATAAACAGTGTAGAGAACACTTTAAATGACCTGATGGAGCTGAAAACCACAGCATGAGAACTTCATGACGCATGCACAAGTTTCAATAGCCAATGCTATCAAGTGGAAGAAAGGATATCAGTGAAAGGAGATCAAATTAATGAAATAAAGTAAGAAGACAAGATTAGAGAAAAAAGGGTGAAAAGAAATAAACAAAGCCTCCAAGAAATATGGGACTATGTGAAAAGACCAAATCTGTTTCATTGGTGTACTGGAAAGTGATGGGGAGAATGGAACAAAGTTAGAAAACACTCTTCTGGATATTATCCAGGAGACCTTCCCTAACTTAGCAAGGCAGGTCAACATTCAAATTCACAAAATACAGAGAACACCACAAAGATACTCCTCAAGAAGAGCAACCCCAAGACACATAATTGTCAGATTCACCAAGGTTGAAATGAAGGAAAAAATGTTAACGGCAGCCAGAGAGAAAGATCAGGTTACCCACAAAGGGAAGCCCATCAGGCTAACAGCCAATCTCTCAGCAGAAACCCTACAAGCCGGAAGAGAGTGGGGGCCAATATTCAACATTCTTAAAGCAAATAATTTTCAACCCAGAATCTCATATCCAGCCAAACTAAGCTTCATAAGTGAAGGAGAAATAAAATCCTTTACAGACAAGCAAATGCTGAGATATTTTGTCAACACCAGGCCTGTCTTACAAGAGCTCCTGAAGGAAGCACTAAACATGGAAAGGAACAACCAGTACCAGTCACTGCAAAAATATGACAAATTATAAAGACCATCAATGCTATGAAGAAACTGCATCAATTAACAGGCCAAATAACCAGCTAACATCATAATGACTGGATCAAAGTCAAACATAACCATATTAACCTTAAATGTAAATGGGCTAAATGCCCAATTAAAAGACAAAGATTGGCAAATTAGGGTCAAGACCCATAGATGTGCTGTATCTCACATGCAAAGAGGCACATAGGCTCAAAATAAAGGGATGGAGAAGATCTAGCAAGCAAATGGAAAGCAAAAAAAAGCAGGGGTTGCAATTCTAGTCTCTGATGAAACAGACTTTAAGCCATCAAAGATCGAAAAGCACAAAGAAGGCCACTACATAATGGTAAAGGGATCAATTCAACAAGAACAGCCAGCTATCCTAAATGTAAATGCACCCAATACAGGAACACCTAGATTCATAAAGCAAGTCCTCAGAGACCTACGAAGAGACTTAGACTCCCACACAGTAATAGTAGGAGACTTTAACACCCCACTGTCAATATTACACAGATCAATGAGACAGAAGGTTAATAAGGCTATCCAGGGCTTGAACTCAGCTCTGGACCAAGCAGACCTAATAGACATCTACAGAACTCTCCACCCCAAATCAACAGAATATACATTCTTCTCAGCACCATATCGTACTTATTCTAAAATTGACCACATAATTGGAAGTAAAACACGCCTCAACAAATGTAAAAGAACAGAAATCACAACAAACTGTCTCTCAGACCACAGTGCAATCAAATTAGAACTCAGGATTAATAAACTCAGTCAAAACCACACAACTACATAGAAATTGAACAAACTGCTCCTGAATGACTACTGGGTACATAACGAAATGAAGGCAGAAATAAAGATGTTCTTTTAAACCAATGAGACAAAGACACAATATGCCAGAATTTCTGGGACACATTTTTTTTTACTTTTTTATTATACTTTAAGTTCTAGGGTACATGTGCATAACCTGCAGGNCCCAGCGATCTTATTACTGGGTATATACCCAAAGGATTATAAATCATGCTACCATAAAGACGCATGCACCGGTATGTTTATTGCAGCACTATTCACAATAGCAAAGACTTGGAACCACCCAAATGTCCATCAGTGATAGACTAGATTAAGAAAATGTGGCACATATACACCATGGAGTACTATGCAACCATACAAAAGGATGAGTTCATGTCCTTTGCAGGGACATGGATGAAGCTGGAAAACATCATTCTAAGCAAACTATCACAAGGACAGAAAACCAAACACCGCATGTTCTCACTCATAGGTGGTAGTTGAAGAATACGAACACATGGACACAGGGTGGGGAACATCACACAACGGGCCCTGTTGGGGGTTGTGGGGCTTGGGGAGGGATAGCATTAGGAGAAATACCTAATGTAAATGACAAGTTGATGGGTGCAGCACCAACATGGCACATGTATACCTATGTAACAAACCTGCACGTTGTGCACGTGTACCCTAGAACTTAAAGTATTAAAAAAAAAGAAAAACAGAAAAAAAGTTAATAAAAATAAATGAAGTTTTAGAGCTTGCATTCCAGTGTACGAGACAACTATAAATACATTATAAAATGTTAGGAAATAAGTGCTGTGGAGCCAAAGCAGGGCAATAAGACAGAGATTGACAGCAGGGGATGGAGACAGGCTGAGGGAGGATGGGGAGACCTTTCTTACATACTCAAAATGTTTTGCTTTGTTTTGTTTTACAATTACAATAAACATCATAAAAGAAAAACAAGTATAACAAAATTAAATTATAGTGTGCAGGATGTAAAGGATTCCCTGAGGAGAAAATTCCCTGGGCTGAGGCCTGAGGTTTCTTAACAGGATAGGCATAAAAGAGGAACGGGGGTGGGTCAGTTGGTGAGTGATGGAGCTGGCATGAAGGGTCACGGGGCACTTCCCCTCACTGGGCCTCAGTCTCCCCACCTAGGAAGACAGGGCATTGGGCTTCATGACCTCCAAGGCATCCTTCAGATCAGAATGACTTGGGTTCATGGTTGACATACTGAATGAGTGCAGGGATCCTTTGTGAGCCTCTCTTCCTCTCTTTCCTGTTAAATGCTTCTGTCACGTGGAACTCTATCCCAAAGCATCTTCTTTCTTGAGTGGGTTTTCTCTGAGTAAGCTTGTCAATGACTCTTTAACTCATATATTCAGCTCAAATATCTCTTCTGACTGTCAGGACCCTACATCCAAGTGCCTCCTAGGTATCCCCTCCTTATCCATCGGCTCATCAAAGGCAACATTTTCAAAACAGGTTATCATCTTCCTCACAAACATGTTCATTTTCCTGGGCCATCTATTTTTGTAAACGGGGCCCCTCCATCACCAAAACCAGAAACCTGAGGATCATTTTTTATTCACTTCTCTTTATTCTAAATATCTAATTGGGGATGAAATCCTTTAGCATCCAATTCAATGACATTTCTCAAATCTGTCTCTTCTAGCTTGCCTTCAGTGCTACAGTCTCTGTTAGCCTACCTCTGACCAGAGTTACTGCTATACTCTCCAAATTCTTCTTCCACAGATGAGATGTTCTCATGGATTGTGACCTCACCTCCTTCAAATCTTGGTTCAAGGGATACTGTCTCATTTGTCCTTTTCTGACCACTCTATTTTACATTGCAAAACTCACTGCCTTCCTCTACCCTGTCCCCATTAACAGTCTCCCTTTTCCTGATCTGTTATTTTCCATAGCACTTTCTAACATATGATATTTATTTATTATATCTATTATTTATTTTCTGTCTTTCTGAATTAGAATGTAAGCTCTGCAAGGACAAACATTTTTGTCTGGTGTGTTCAATGACGTACACTAGGAGTCTAGACCTGTGCCTGGTACATAGTAGGTAGATACTCGACAATTATCTACTGAATGAATGAATGAAACTGCTCTAGCTATATGCTCCATTGCCTCCAGCTTGTCTTCCACATGTCCAGGGCAAATGTTTCTAAACTACCAATCTTATCATGTGACCTTGTGCTTGGCATCATATGCCACCTTGCATCACCTTGCATCCATCTATACCAGGCTAATGAAGTTCCTCAGAGAGATACTCTGATTTCATGCCTTCCTATATTTGATCACACCGTTTCCTCTTCCAGGGGTGCTGTCTTCCCCAGGGAAAGTAAGTATCAGTCAAAATTAGCCTAAGCATCACCTCCTCTCTAAAGGTTTACCAGGTCATACAGTGATAACTGATTCACATTTGTGCTACCACCATATCCTGTCTGTTAGTTTATTATAGCATTTATTTTGTTTCTTTACATGTCTGTCCACCCCAATTAAATTATAAGTTCTTGGGGGGCAAGAATCATGTCTTATTCAATTTTGTATCTTCAGAGCCTGGTAGTGTCTGGCATTTAAATACTTGTTAAACATTTGTTGAATAAATAAACAGGTATCAAGAAAGCAGTCTAGGAGGAGGGACTTTGGAATGCTGAATTCATCCAGGATTGAAGTAATGATGGGGATGATGGGTGTGACCCCGAAACTCCTTGGTTTCATAGTTTGTTTGTATCCTTAAGCTGAAAGTAACATTTTTTACAGAAGAGGCAGTCCTGTGCATCTGGAATGACTCAACTCTGTTATATTTCTTCTTAGGGCTAGTATCTCTAATTATGAAAAGTATCATCATCATTACTGAGTTTGTCCTTATGGAATCATCTAGAAATCCTCAGATCCAGACCATGACCTGTATGCTCCTAGTGATTTATCTGTTGTCACTGACGGAGAACCTGATGATGATCCTGGTGATTAGGACCAATTACCACCTTAAACCAACCATGTACTTCTTTCTGGGTCACCTGTTATTACTAGATCTCTGCCTTCCTTCAATCCCTATGCCCAAGATACTGCAGAACTTATTAACTCATAGGTAAACCATCTCTATGTGGTACTGTATAGCCCAGAGTTTCTTTCTCATATTCTCTGGGAGCACAGAAGCCTGCCTACTCCTTGCTGCGGCCTGTGATCACTCTGCTTCCATCTGTCACCCTTGGCTCAACAATGTGGTTATGAATCAGCCTCTCTGTGTCAGGATGGTGATTGCAGCATGGGCAGTGGGATTACTAAACTCCTTGACAAAGAATCTTTTCATTTACAACTTACACTTCTGTGGCCCCAGTGTCATCCCTCACTTCTGCTGTGAGCTGCCTTCACTCTTCCCTTTGTCTTGTACTGATCCAGCTGCCAACGAGGTCCTTCTTGCTGGGTCATGTACATTGCTAGGATTTGTGACTTGTCACTGGTCCTCTTATTCTAACACCATCTCTGTCTCCTAGCCATTTGTTTTTTTGAGGGTCAAGGCAAAGCCTTCTCCACCTGCTACTCCCACCTCACCGTGGTGCTTTTGTACTATGGTAAGGTTTTTTTTAGGTACATGACCCCTCTCTTGGGTTCCATCTTGGAGCAAGTGGTCTGCATTCAGTACAGTGGAATGACATCCTCACTGAAGCCACTCATCTGCAGCCTCAAGAACCAGGAGGTGAAGGCAGCTCTGTGTAAAATGCTGAAGCAGTAAACATGCCCCTCCCTGTATGGAGGATTCATGTTACATTTGGTCTGAAGGCAATGAGAAAAAATACTCAAGAGGATGAAGTACATAAATGGTTAATTCCGTCACTTTAGAAAATTGCTGTTTGATGAACATAACCGCTAGTGTCTGGGTTCAAGTGTGAGAACCGCTAGGTTCAAGTGTGAGATGGCTTATTGTATTTGGTAAGAAAATAAACACTGAGAAATAGGCACTGGAATGGTATTGTGTGGGGAGACAGAGTCCAAACCTGCTTGTTTTGCTTAAGAGTTTTGAAAGTATAGAACTCCCAAGGGTTTTAAAAAATAAGAGTGTGAAATACTCCTCAGAGTGTAAACTAGTTACTGATTGAAGATAGTAATGAAGGAAGATTGCTTCATCCACCTGACTTGGGCGCCCCTAAAATGATGATGTGTCTGATTAGAGTTGACTAACTTTCTGGTTGCCAGAAAGCAAAGACGCAGATTGTCAAGAACTTGCCGTAACTTGTTCAAAGGAAAATAACTGTTTCAGGTGTGCTAATAATAACATTGTGAATGTCTTGCATAGAATCTGGTTGCTTGGTGACTAGAATGGGGACTTCCTTATGATCCAAGGTGATGAATGTCTGTGCTGTCTCAGAATGATGTTTCACCCAACCCTGGGGATACCAAGTCTATGAGTACACTCAGCATCTGCCAGGCCCATTTACCCAAGCCTTTCCTGAACCCCTTGTCCAAGTGGCCTTGACACACACACTGTTTCGAGTGACATCATTGCCCTTTTGTGTGCAGGAACTATGTATTGGCCCCTCTTTCTCAGAGTGATGTGCATATGCATTTAATCAAACACATTTATTTCTTGTCCTAAAAGATATATGGGGTTGGGGGACAATAAGCTCAAAACCCAGTGTGAAGGCTGGCTCACATGTTCCCTTTAATGAAATACTTACCAGGTACCATTGTCTTTCTATCCTTAAGTATTAAACAAAACAAGATTTTCTTTTTATTTGGCATTTTCTTGATTTATTAAAACTTGAAGTAATAATCATTCTTGGTTTGTTTTATATTTTTATTATAAACTTTTAATCTTAAGTGCATAATAAATTCCATATAATTAGTGTATAATAAATTCTATAGAATTAGTGGGGGAATGGGTAGCAGATGAACAAGAGAAATATTTTACAATTTTAAAGATGTGAGTATAAAAAACCCACTTTTCTTAGAAAAAAGTATACTTCATCTCAAAGTATATTTCTACAATAAGTGTAATGATTATATATCAATAGAAATTACCATTTGGGTCAGTTATTCTAAAAACTGACGAGTCAGTTTTTTTCTTTTCAAGGGAAAGGGGGGTTTTATTCAAGAGAGTGTAGTCCATCATATACCTCAGGTGGAGCATCTGGTTCTCCTCTAAGTGATCCAATTTCAAGATAGAGTGAGGACTAACAGGACTTAGGAACTTTTTTAAATAGGGAAGAGTTAATAACAACATCATTATACCCGTTCCCCTTTCTTTGTATTTTAAGATAAACTCTTAAAGTGGATCTGTTTAAATCCAGATTATGGGCATAGTGGAAAGGGTGGCCTTCCCCACACCAAACTCTAATACAGGATACAAATGAGGTCATATAAATTGTTGTTAACAATATATTGTCTGCATCTTACAAACACTCCCTTCCTCATCTGCATCCTTGAGGGATGGGTCCAACGACCAATCTATACACAATCTGTCCTCCCTTAGGAGACTAGGGAAGTTACTGGCACAAGCTGGCATGCATGCTTGTCACCTACTGCAGACCCTCATGCAGTAATTCTCCGTCGTGGGCCACCCCACCAGCCTTCCACGTATATCCTGGATGTATGAATTTTGTTGGTGAAAGCATGGCTTACATTCAAACTGCAACCCCTCATCTTCTCATTCTCATTGTCTCTTCTGTTGCTCTGTTATCAGTATTTTATGATCTTGATTTATATTGTTCTTGAGTTTGCATAAATATTTGTTTTAAATTACAGTCCAGCCGGGAGAATATTAGAGTCTAGAAATGCTACTTGCCAGGCCTAAAAATTGTTTTAAAATCATTTTTTAATATTTTTCAATTTGATAGGGATTAGATCTAATTCTTTCATTTGTTTGCATTTATTTGTCATCATAAACAACATTTAGTGCTTTCTGAAATGTTTATTAACATTTCCTATTTTATCATAGCATACCATTTTCTATTTTCCTACTGAACGCATTCCGTTAATTTTTTATTTGTATGAGGCATTTACTTATTTACCTATTTTTTTTATTGATACACAATATTTGTACATTTATGGGGTACATGTGATATTTTGTTACATAATGTAGAATGTGCAATGATCAAGTAGGGTATTTAGGATATTCATTACCTTGAGTATTTATCATTTGTATGTAATGGAAACATTTCAAGTCTATTCTACTTCTAGCCATTTTGAAATACATACACTTTGTTGTTAACTTTAGTCACCTTATGCTAGCATAGAACATCAGAACTTATTCCTTCTATCTAAATGAATCTTTGTACCCATTAGCTAACCTCTCTTCACCCTGCCACCCAGCCCTCCCAGCCTCTATTATCCCTCCCAGTAACTATTATTCTGCTATCTCCACGAGATTAACTTTTTAAGCTCCCACATTTGAATGAGAACATGTGATATTTGTCTTTTTGTGCGTGGCTTATTTCACTTAATGTAATGATCTCCAGTTCCATCCATGTTGCTGCAAATGACAGGATTTCATTCTTTCTTGTGGCTGAATAGTTCTCCATTGTGTATGCATGCCATATTTTCTTATCTATTCATTCATCGGTGGACACTTAGGTTGATTCCATGTATTCGCTATTGTAAATAGTGCTGCAATAAGCATGGGGGTGAAGGTATCCCTTTGATATATTGATTGCCTCTCCTTTGGATAAATCTCCATTGGCAGGATTGTTGGATTGTATGGTAGTGCTATTTTCAGTTTTTTGAGGTGACTCCATAATGGCTGCGCTAATTGACATTCACATCAAAAATGTGTAAGAGTTCTTTGTAGATTCTGGATATTAGCCCTTTGTCAGATGAGTAGGTTGCAAAAATTTTCTCCTTTGTAGGGACATGGATGCAGCTGGAAACCATCATTCTTAGCAAACTATCACAAGAACAGAAAACCAAACACCGCATGTTCTCACTCATAGGTGGGAACTGAACAATGAGATCACTGGGACTCGGGAAGGGGAACATCACGCACGGGGGCCTATCATGGGGAGGGGGGAGGGGGGAGGAATTGCATTGGGGAGTTATACATGATATAAATGATGAATTGATGGGTGCTGACGAG
>NW_016811706.1:1817819-1830052 GCF_001698545.2 Rhinopithecus bieti
TACATGATATAAATGATGAATTGATGGGTGCTGACGAGTTGATGGGTGCAGCACACCAACATGGCATAAGTATACATATGTAACAAACCTGCACGTTATGCACATGTACCCTAGAACTTAAAGTATAATAAAAAAATAAAATAAAAAAAAAATGTGTAAGAGTTCACTTTACTCTGCATCCTCACCAGCATTTGTTATTTTTTGTCTTTTTAATAATAGTCATTCTAACTGAAGTAAGATGATATCTCATTGTGGTTTTGATTTGTGTTTCCATGATGACTGGTGATGCTGGAAAGCCTCAAAGGATCATTCAAGCCCCTTTCTACATCTTTGCTAAACTAGACAGGACAAGATGGTGAGCTCTATAGTTCTTCACTTTAAGGCCCAAACCTAAGTACAAAAGGCTTGGAACTAAACGTCTGAAACAATTTCATCTGAAGTATCCTGTTTGTTCATATATGTGTACTCTTAATGGCCAAATCTTGTCCCAGAGAGCGAGGACAGGCTGAGGCGACGGCAGACACAAGAGATGGGACTTCATGTGCAGGTGCTTTCCATTGAAAATTATCTGCTGCCTGACCTGGTGGCCTGCACTGTGCTGTCAGGAGCTCTGGAAGGTGACTTCTTGCTTCTATACATTTTGCCACAAGACTATTTTTCCCCCATTTTTTCTTGAGGACTCCAGTCCCCTCTCAATCTTTATTTTTAACTATAAATGCTATCATGTGTTACAATTTACAAAATTGTGTGTACAGTGCAAAGAATAAAAATACATCAATCAACTGTGTATTCATCCCGACTGAAGCAACAGAATACTTCCAGAGCCTTAGAAGCCCTGTGTGTGACCCCCATTATATTGCTGTCTCCCTCTCCCCAGAGGTGACCATTGTCCCAAATTGCACAGTACTCATTTCCTTTCTTTTATTTATAGTTTATCACTTATTTGTTATCCCTAAATAAGATTGTTGAGCTTTTCTTATTTTTGAAATTCATATAACTAGAATCATATCATATGTTTTCTACTATGATTTGCTTCTTTCACTGAACAGTATTTCTTCTCATGTTTTGAGATGTCTTTGTAAGCAACATATGGCTGCATTTTGATTATGTTATCCAGTCTTAAAATTATTTTCTTTTAAGAGGAGAGTTTCATCAATAATCATTATAATAATTATTAATGTATTCATGCCGGACATGGTGGCTCACACCTATAATCCCAGCACTTTGAGAGGCCGAGGCGGATGGATCACCTGAGGTCAGGGGTTTGAGACCAGCCTGGCCAACATGGTGAAACCCCATCTCTACTAAAAACACAAAAATTAGCCAGGCGTGGTGGCATACACCTGTAATCCCAGCTACTCGGGAGGCTGAGGCAGGAGAATTGCTTGAACCTGGGAGGTGGAGGTTGCAGTGAGCTGAGATTGCACCACTGCACTCCCGCCTGGGTGACAGAGTGAGACTCCATCTCAAATAATAATGATAATAATAATTATTATTATTATGGGTGTATTCAGATCCATTTCTATTTTTCCCACATCTTCATCTTCCTTTTCTTTCTGGCTCTTTTCCTATTCCATTTTCTCTCTGCTTGTCTCTTCTTTTATTGGCTATGCTATCCTTTTTATCATACTAACATCACCTAACAAAGTCTAAAGTTAGCATCTTTATCCTCTTCCAAGCCAATATAAAGGCTATAAGACACTTTAAATCAAAACGTCAATTTATATGCTATTTCAATCCAGTATTTTAGTTCTTTCCTTTTCCTCCACACATTAGACATTTTAATCAGTATTTTAGTTATACAGTCAGCTTTTGTTTAGGTTTACTCAAATTGTTTACCATATCTTTGTTTACCTTTTTTCCTGAAAATAATGATTGTTTTTCTACAGCATTATGCACAGGATGCTTAAGAAATGTAACTTACCAAAAGTTATACATTCCCCTTTTAAATGAAAGGGGAATTTCATCATTTCCTCATGCAATTTTAACATAAAAATATGGATAGTACCTAACAGGTAGTTTTTTAAATCCCCTGCCCCTCTGCCCTCTAGCAGCCTACAGTGTCTGTCATTCCTATATTTATGTCCATATGCTCAATGTTTAGCTCCCACTTAGAAGTGAGAACATGTGACATGTGATTTTCTGTTCTTGCGTTAATTTGCTTAAGATTATGGCCTCCAGCTCCATCCATGTTGCTGCAAAGGACATGATTTCATTCCTTTTTATGGCTGCTTAGTGTTCCATGGTGTATATGCATTATATTTTCCTTATCCAATACCTAGGTGATAGGATCCATACTCCAAACCTCAGCATCATGAAAAACTCTTATGTAACAAATCTGTACATTTACCCTCTGTAAGTAAAATAAAAATTGAAACAAAAAAAAACTTCCCCATTCTCCTCTCTGTACAGCCCCTGGTAACCACCATTCTACCTCTGTCTCTATGAATTTGACTACTTTAAGAATCTCATATAAAAGGAGTCATGTAATTAAAAAAATACATTCAAACAAAATAAGATATAACTTCCTTGCCTTTATGACTTATAATACACTGTGAAACCAAACCAAACTTACAAATTAAACATACACAATATTACAAAACTCATAAAACTCAAATTAACTACATCAATGGGATGGATACCATCACTTTCTGTTACAAAAGTGTCTATGTTAGCTTTAATAATACAAGGCTGTATCTTCTTGCTTTATATTACATTGGTCAATTTTATTCATTTGATTCTAAGCATAACAGATGAACATTTGAGTCAGTGTCATTATTGTTTTCTTTTAACAACTGACTCTTTTATGTGCCATTTGCTGTTTTATAAAACAATTTAATGGCATTTCAGTAAAATACTGAAAATAATATTGTTTAATGAAAAGTCTTTCATTTGCATCTAATAATGCAGTTACTGCTAATTACCTTTATTTTTACACAGCACTTTGAAGTCTTTCAGTCTCCACCTAGCCCAAGAAATAATTAGGCTTCAACATTGGCTCTCATTTGCCGTAACAATTAAAATGGCCTATTGCTGTGGAAAGGTCTTTTAACTGTAAATATCACTGCAAAAGAGAGCCACTGTCTAACTAGTAACTGGTAACATAATTAAACATGAATAAAACAGTGCGAGAGGATGGCTGTAGTATTTCTACATTTGAACATGCCAAACTCATAGCAGCCAGGTAGCTGAAAACATCACATTTAACTTCCATTGTTACTTCTTCTCCGACCTGTAGGTTATTTGAACGTTTATTACTTATTTTCCAAACATTTAATGTTTTTCTAGGTATCCTTTTAAAACTGATTTCTACTAAAATTAGAGAACATCATGTTCCATATGATTTCAATCTTTTGAAATTTGTTGAGGTTTTTTATGTCCTGGTATATGGTGACTTTAGAAAATGTTTCATGTACATATGAAAAGAGTGAGTAGTTGAGGGGTGCAATGATTTATACAAGGAGGTCAAGATACTCATGCGTTTTTTTTTTTTTTTTTTGAGACAGTTCTCACTCTGTTTATCAACCAAGCTGGAGTGGAGTGGTGGCATCTCGGTTCACTGCAACCTCCACCTCCCGGGTTCAAACGATTCTCATGCCTCAGCCTCCTGAGTAGCTGGGACTACAGGCACATGGCATTACGCCCAGCTATTTTTTTATTTTTTATTTTTAGTAGAGATGGGGTTCTGCCATGTTGGCCAGCTGGTCTCGAACTCCTGGCCTCAAGCAATTCACCCAAAGTGCTGGGATTACAGGCGTGAGCCACCGCGCCCAGCCATTGGTCTACTTTTTCTATCAGCTGGACTCAGTTCTTGACCATGGTCTGCTCCACATGTCTTTCAGGGGCCTGGGCTGAAGGTGCAGTGCCTACCTGGGGCATATGCTTTTCATCATGGAGGCTGGAAATTCTCAGAAAGATAAATGGAAACATGCAACACCTCTTAAAGCCTAGATTCAGAGCAGGCAGTCCACTACTTCTGCTTATATTCCACTAACCATGGTAAGTCACATGGCCAAGCCCAACTGCAATGAGATGGGAAGTGTATTTCTCCTGTGGGTCAGGGGAAGTAGTGGATATTTGCCAAACAATGATCTAATCTGTAACATGTGCTTACAAATTTAGAAGTGCTTATGTTCTTGTTGGATTGACTCTTTTTTTTAAAATATTTTATTTATTTTTTATTTTATTATTATTATNGGTAATATCCAGATTACAAAAAAATTTAAATAAATAGGAATTTCCTTTCCAACAATGCCATCACCTTAATATAATCATTGTTAATATTTTGGTATACTTCCTTCCATATTATTTTTCTGTGTAGGTTTTTAACTGGACTGTAATTTTTTGTTGCTATTGTATTCTTTTTTTTTTTAGAGACTGGGTCTCTGTTACCCAGACTGGAGTAGTTTGGCATGATCATAGCTCCCTGCAGTCTTGAACTCCTGGACTCAAGTGATCCTCCCATCTCAGCCTCCCAAATAGCTGGGACTACAGGTATATGCCACTACTCCCAGCTAGTTTTTTTTTTCCGTAGAGACAGGGCCTTGAAGTGTTGCCCAGGCTGGTCTTGAACTCCTGGCCTCAAGTGATCCTCCCACCTCAGCCTCCCAAAGTGCAGGAATTACCAGGTATGAGCATGTGAGCCACCATGCCTGGCAGAACTATAATCTTTTTATTATTATTATTTTTTGAGACGGAGTCTCGCTCTGTCACCCGGGCTGGAGTGCAGTGGCCGGATCTCAGCTCACTGCAAGCTCTGCCTCCCGGGTTTACGCCATTCTCCTGCCTCAGCCTCCCGAGTAGCTGGGACTACAGGCGCCCGCCACCTCGCCCGGCTAGTTTTTTGTATTTTTTAGTAGAGACGGGGTTTCACCGTGTTAGCCAGGATGGTCTCGATCTCCTGACCTCGTGATCCGCCCGTCTCGGCCTCCCAAAGTGCTGGGATTACAGGCTTGAGCCACCGCGCCCGGCCTGATTGACTCTTTTATCATTATTAAATGTATCTTATTATCTCTACTAATTTTTGAGTAAATCTATTTTGATATTAATATAGTTATAACAACTTTCTTTTTGTTAGTGTTTGCTTGGAATATATTTTACATTATTTTACTGCCAATATAAGTGTCTTCATTTTTTGGAGATTTATTTTGTCTTTTTTTTTCCTTCAACTTTTATTTTAAGTTCAGGGATACATGTGCAGGATGTGTAGCTGTGTTACATAGTTAAACATGTGCCATGGTGGTTTGCTGCACAAATCATCCTATCACATAGGTATTAAGTCTAGCATGCATTAGATATTCTTCCTGATGCTCTCCCCACCCTACCGACCACTCCAACAGGCCCTAGTGCCCCACAATGTAGTGCCCCACATTGTAGTTCCCCACTATGTGTCCATGTGTTCTCATCATTCAGCTCCCACTTGTAAGTGAGGAAAGGCAGTGTTTGGTTTTCTGTTCCTGTGTTATTTTGCTGAGGATAATGGCTTCCAACTCCATCCATGTCCCTGCAAAGGACATGATCTCATTCTTTTTTATGGCTGCATAGTATTCCATGGTGTATATGTACCACATTTTCTTTATCCAGTCTTTATACAGTCACTAATGGGCATTTAGGTTGATTCCATGTCTTTGCTGTTATGAACAGTGCTGCAGTGAACATACATGTACATGTGTCTTTAGAGCAGAATGATTTCTATTCCTTTGGGTATACACCCAGTAATGGGATTGCTGGGTCAAATGGTATTTCTGCTTCTAGGTCTTTGAGGAACTGCCACATTGTGTTCCACAATGATTAACTAATTTACATTTCCACCAACAGCATAAAGTGTTCCTTTTTCTCTGCAACCTTACCAGCATCTGTTGATTATTTGACTTTAATAACAGCCATTCTGACTGGCATGAGATGGCATCTCATTGTGGTTTTGATTTGCATTTCTCTAATTATCGGTGATATTGAGCATTTTTTCATATGTTTTTCGGCTGCATGTATGTCTTCTTTTGAGAAGTGTCTGCTCATGTCCTTTGCCTACTTTTTAATAGGGTTGTTTCTTTTTCTCTTGTAAGTTTGTTTAAGTTCCTTGTAGACTCTGGATATTAGACCTTTGTCAGATGGATAGACTGCAAAAATTTTCACCTATTCTGTAGGTTGTCTGTTCACTCTGATGATAGTTTCTTTTGCTGTGCAGAAGCTCTTTAGTTTAATTAGATTCCATTTGTCAATTTTGCTTTAGTTGCAATTGCTTTTGCCATTTTGTCAAGAAATCTTTGCCTGTGTCTATGTCCTGAATGTTACTGTCTAGATTTTCTTCTAGTTTTATAGTTTTGGTTTTACTTTTAAGCCTTTAATCTATCTTGAGTTAATTTTTGTATACAGTGTAAGAAATGGGTCCAGTTTCAATTTTCTGTGTACGACTAGCCAGTTGTCCCAGAATCATTTATTAAATAGGAAATCCATTCCTCATTAGTGGTTTTTGTTAGATTTGTCGAAGATCAGATGGTTGTAGATGTGCAGTCTTATTTCTGAGTTCTCTATTCTGTTCCATTGGCCTATGTGTCCGTTCTTGTACCAGTACCATGCTATTCTGTTTACTGTAGACTTGCAGTATAGTTTGAAGTAAGATAGCATGATGCCTCCAGCCTTGTTCTTCTTGCTTAGGACTGTCTTGGCTATCTGAGCTCTTTTTGCTTCCATGTAAATTTTAAAATAGTTTTTTTTCTAATTCTATGAAGAATGTCAATGGCAGTTTAATGGGAGAAGCATTGAACCTATACATTACTATGGGCAGTATAGCCATTTTCACAATATTGACTTTTCCTATTCATGAACATGAAATGTTTTTCCACTTGCTTGGGTCTTCTCTGATTTTCTTGACCAATGGTTTGTAGTTCTCCTTGAAGAGGTCCTTCACTTCCCTTCCTGGCTGTATTCCTAGGTATTTTATTCTTTTTGTAGCAATTGTGAATGGGAGTTCATTCATGATTTGGCTCTCTGCTTGCCTGTTGTTCGTGTATAGGAACGCTAGCAATTTTTGCACATTGATTTTGTATCCTGAGACTTTGTTAAAGTTGCTTATCAGCTTATGAAGCTTTTGGGCTGAGATGACTGTGTTTTCTAGATAAAAGATCATGTCATCTGCAAACAAAGATAGTTTGACTTCCTCTCTTCCTATTTGAGTATCCTTTATTTCTTTCTCTTGCCTGATTGCCCTGGCCAGAACTTCTAATACTATGTTTAATAGGAGTGGTGAGGGAGGGCAACATTGTCTTGTGCTGGTTTGCAAGGAGGGAATGCTTCCTGCTTTTGCCCATTCAGTATGATATTGGCTGTGGGTTTGTCATATATGGCTCTTATTATTTTGAGGTATGTTCCTTTAAAACCTAGGTTATTGAGTTTTCTTTTTAATATGAAGGGATGAATTTTATCAAAGGTTTTTTCTGCATCTATTGAGATAATCATGTGGTTCTTGTCTCTAGTTCTGATTATGTGATAGATCACATTTATTGATTTTTGCATGTTGAACTAACCTTGCATCCTGGGAATGAAGGTGACTTGATCGTGGTAGACAAGCTTTTTGATGTGCTAGTGGATTTGGTTTGCCAGTATTTTGCTGAGAATTTTTGCATTGATATTCATCAAGAACATTGGCCTGAAGTTTTCATTTTCTTGTTGTATCTCTACCCAGTTTTGGTATCAGGATGATGCTGCCCTCATAGAATGAGTTAGGGAGGAGTCCCTTCTTTTCAATTGTTGGGAATAGTCTCAGTAGAAATGTCACTAGCTCTTCTTTATACCTCTGGTACAATTCAGCTGTAAATCTGCCTGGTACAGGACTTTTTTTCTTGGTAGGCTATTTATTACTGCCTCAATTTCAGAACTTGTTATTGGTGTATTCACAGATTCAATTTTTTCCTGGTTCACTCTTGGGAGGGTGTATGTCTCCAGGAATCCACCAATTTTTTTCTAGACTTTCTAGTTTATGTGCATAGAGGTGTTTACAGTTTTCTCTGATGGTTGTTTGTACTTCTGTGGGGTCAGTGGGGACATTCCCCTTATCATTTCTGATTGTGTTTCTTTGATTCTTCCCTCTTTTCTTCTTTATTAGTCTAGCTAGAGTCTGTTCTATTAATGTTTTGAAAAAACCAGCTCCTGGATTCGTTGATATTTTGAAGGGCTTTTCTTGTCTCTGTCTCCTTCAGTCCAGCTCTGATCTTGGCTACTTCTTGTTTTCTGCTAGCTTTGGGGTTTGTTTGCTTTTGGTTCTCTAGTTCTTTTAGTTGACATATTAGGTTGTTAACTTGAGATCTTTCTAGCTTTTTGATGTGAGTATTTAGTGCTGTAAATTTCCTTCTTAACACTGCTTTAGCTGTGTCTCAGAGATTCTAGTACATTGTCTCTTTGTTCTCATTAGTTTCAAATAACTTCTTGAATTCTACCTTAGTTTCATTACTTACCCAAGGGTTATTCAGGAGCAGGTTGTTCAATTTCCATGTAGTCGTGCAGTTTTGAGTGAATTTCTAAGCTTGAGTTCTAATTTGATTGCACTGTGGCATGAGAGAATGTCATGATTTCAATTCTTTTGCATTTGTTGAGGAGTGTTTTACTTCCAATTATGTGATCAATTTTAGAGTAACTGTCATCTAGCAATGATAAGAATGTACATTCTGTTGTTTTGAGTGGAAAGTTCTGTAGCTATCTCTCAGGTTCACTTGACCCAGAGTTGAGTTCAGGTCCTGAATATCTTTGTTAATTTTCTGTTTCAATTCTCTATCTACTATTGACAGTGGAGTGTTAAAGTCTGTCACTATTATTGTGTGGCAATCTAAGTGTCTTTGTAGGTCTTTAAGAGCTTGCTTTATGAATCTGGATGGTCCTGTATTGGGTGCCCATATATTTAGAATAGTTAGCTCTTCTTGTTGAATTGAACCCTTTACCATTATGTAACACCCTTCTTTGTCTTTTTTGATTTTTGTTGGTTAACATCTGTTTCATCAGAAATTAAGATTCTAACCCTTACTTCTTTCTATTTTCCATTTGCTTGGTAAATTTTCCTCCATCCCTTTATTTTGAGTGTATGCATGTCTTTGCACTTGAGATGGTCTCTTGAAGGCAGCATACCAATGGGTCTTGGCTCTTTATCCAGCTTGCCATTCTGTGCCATTTAATTGGGGCATTTAGTCCATTTATATTTAAGGTTAGTATTATTATATGTAAATTTGATCCTGTCATCATGATGCTTGCTGGTTGTTTTGCAGACTTGTTAATGTAGTTGCTTCACAGCGTCACTGGTCTGTATACTTCAGAGTGTTTTTGTAGTGGCTGCAAATAATTTTTCCTTTCCATATTTAGTGCTTCCTTCAGGAGCTCTTGCAAGGCAGGCCTGGTGGTGATGAATTCCCTCAGATTTGCTTGCCTGAAAAGGACTTTATTTCTCCTTCACTTATGAAGCTTAGTTTGGCTGGATATGAAATTCTGGGTTGGAAATTCTTTTCTTTAAGATTGTTGAATATTGGCCACTAATCTCTTCTGGCCTATAGGGTTTTCACTGAAAGGTCCACTGTTAGTCTGATGGGCTTCCCTGTGTAGGTGACCTGGCCTTTCTCTCTGACTGCCCTTAACATTTTTTTCTTTCATTTTGACCTTGGTGAATCTGATAATTATGTGTCTTGGGGTTTATCTTCTCATGGAGTATCTTATTGGGGTTCTCTGGATTTCTTGAATTTGAATGTTGGTCTGTCTTGCTAGGTTGGGGAAGTTCTCCTGGATGATATAGTGAAGTATATTTTCCAACTTGGTTCCATTCTCCTTGTCTCTTTCAGGTACCCTAATCAGTCACAAGCTCGGTCTTTTTACAACATGGTTCTCAAAGGTTTTGTTCACTTCTTTTCATTCTTTTTTCTCTATTCTTGTCTGCCTTATTTCAGCAACATAGTCTTCAAGCTCTGAGATTCTTTCCTCCATTTGATCTATTCTGCTATTAATACTTGTGACTGCATTGTGAATTTCTTGTGTTGTGTTTTTCAGCTCCATCAGGTCTTTTATTTTTTATTTTTTTTGAGATGGAGTTTCGCTCCTTCACCCAGGCTGGAGTGCAGTGGCATGATCTCAGCTCACTGCAACTTCTGCCTTCTGGTTTCAAGTGATTCTCCTGCCTCAGCCTCCCGAGTAGTGGGGATTACAGGCACCCACCACCACATCTGGCTAAGTTTTGTATTTTTAGTAGAGATGGGGTTTCACCATGTTGGCCAGGCTGTTCTTGAACTTCTGACCTCGTGATCTGCCCACCTTAGCCTCCCAATGTGCTGGGATTACAGGCATGAGCCACTGTGCCCGGCCCATCAGGTAATTTATATTCCCCTCCAAACTAGCTATTCTGGCTATTATCTCCTGTATTGTTCTATCATGATTCTTAGCTTCTTTGCATTGGGTTAGAACATGCTCCTTTAGCTCAGCAAAGTTTGTTATTAGCCACCTTCTGAAGCCTACTTCTATCAATCCAACCATTTCTGCCTCAGCCCAGTTCTGTGCCCTTGCTGGAGAAGTGCTGCAATCATTTGGAGGAAAAGAGGCACTAGTTTTCAACTTTTTCCACTGATTCCTTCTTATCTTCATGGGCTTATGGGCTTATCTAACTTTGATCTTTGAGGTTGCTGACCTTTGAATGGGGTTTTTGTTAGGTCTTTTTTGGTGATGTTTTTGTTTTCTGTTCGTTTTTCTTTTACCAGTCAGACTACTTTACCATAGGGCTGCTGCAGTTTGCTGGAGGTCTGCTCCAGGCCCCAGTTGCCTTGTTTTTTCTTATACCTGGAGGTATCACTAGTGACGTCTGTGAAACTTCAAAGATGGCAGCCTGCTCTTTTCTCTGGAAGCTCTGTTCCACGGTGAGTAGGGACCTGTTGCTGCCGCAGTGTGCCTGTAGGAGGTGTCTGGAGGCCCCTGTTGGGAGGTCTCACCCAGTCAGGAGGAACAGGATCAGGCAGCCACTTAAAGAAGCAGTCTGGCTGCTTTTTGGTAGACCAGGTGTGCTGCCTTTGAGTGGGATCCCTTCCTCATCTGAACAATTTGTTTTCTCCAAAGCTGGCAGGCTGGAACTGCTGAGTCTACTGAACCACAGAGATCAAAACTCCCTTCCCCACCAGGAACTTGGACCTGTCTCAGGCAGATTCCAGCCCCTGCCATCGGCTGGCTGGAATTTTAACTGCTTTACTTCCTGGGTTCAGTCCCCTTCCTAGGGATATGTAGGGATGGATTTCTCACCTTGCCTGGAATCCTGGGGCTGGAATATGTAAAACTCCTGGGTCTCTGTGTGTGCCTGAGTGGTTGCCCGGCCAAGACTCCACACAGATCTGTGTATCAGAGTTGAGGCCCTGGTGGCATAGACTCATGAGGGAATCTCCTGATCTGTGGGTTGCAAAGATACATGGGAGAAGCGAGGTTTCTCAGGCAGGGTTGCACTATCACTCACCATTTCCCTTGGCTGGGAGTGGGGGTCCCTTTGGCTCTGTGCTGCTCCTAGGTGGGCTGCCACTGCCCCCCCCCCAACTTTTCTTTGTTCTCCATTTGTTGAGTTGTTTGCCTAGTCAGTCTCAGTGCAAGAACCTGTATATTTCAGTTGAAGGTGCTGAATTCACTCTCCCCTTTTCATTCCTCTCTGTGAGTGCCACGGACCACAGCTGCTTCTAATCAGCCATCTTAGATCCAGCTAAATATGTTTCCTATAAGTAACTTATAGTTGGGTTTTGTTTTTTAATGCAGTATGACAATATATAACTTTTAACTGAAATGTTTAGTCAATTTACACTTAATGCAATTATTCATATATTCTGATATAAATTTAGCATCTGACTATAAGTCCCATTTGTGCTATCTAGTTTTTTTCTCTCCTTTCTTGTCGTCTTCTGAATTTACTAAGAAATTTTATTATCCCATTTTTCTTCTACACTTAGTAAATATACTTTTTCCACTGTTTTTACTGGTGGTTCTAGAGCTTACAACACATCTTATTGTAGCCGAATATAAAGTCGTACTCTTGCTAACTTCCAAAGTGCAAGGACCTTACAAACGTTTAACTCCATTTCCCCTTCCAGCCTTTTGTGTTATGGCTGGCATATATTTAAATTATATACTGATATCTATTTATGTATTTAATATATAGAGAGAATATATAATTTCATATATTTTAATAACATTTAAATATATGTTAAATGCATTTTAAATTAAAATATTGCATTTTAAAA
>NW_016811706.1:1830205-1834572 GCF_001698545.2 Rhinopithecus bieti
TCAATTAAAAAAATATATATATATATCTATTTCTGTTTTTTTTTTTTCAATGTTCAGTTTCCTTTAATGACCCCCATCTCCCTGAAGGGCAGGTGCAGGCAGCTAGGTAATGGCAAGAGATGTTCACTTGAAGATCTCACCCTGATTGAAGACTTTGCCCACATGCTGGAAGGCCCTCTCCCAGGAAAAGTACTCTTGAACCAGCATCTGGGTCTCCTCACTGCAGGATCCAGTTTCCGCCGTGTGTAGGACTCATAGTCCACCTGCCAATCTGGACTCAGCCGAAAGGCAAGCTCCTGGCCTTGGAAGACCCAGACTCCAGAAATGGAGCCGCTATTGTTAGTTCCAAAGAGGATGACACTGGTGAAGGCATTCTTCCTCAGCTTGTCCAGTCGCTGGAACATTCCAGTGATGAGATTGCAGCTCATGAAGGTCTGAGTGAGTTCTTCAGGGAAGCGATACTCTGAGTACCACAGGGACCAGCTGTCCTTATCAAAGTGCTCCCAGAAATATGGCAGTGCCAGAGAGTGTGTCCTCATCGGAGTACTTGCGTTTAAATTCATCCAACACAAAGGTACTCTTGGGCAAGTGAGTGAAGGGGTTCTTGGCCTTGGGCTCAGCAGCCAGCGCCTGCTCACATTCATCCACTTCCTCCTCAGGAGCAGGAGCAGCCGCCTTTTTCTCCTCCTTCCCCTCAGCCTGGGGCTTCTGCTTCTCTTCCTGTGAACCTTCTCTTTCCGTGGTGTATCTCTTTTAGGCTGGGTCTCTGCAAACTTTTTAGCATCAAACTGGGCCATCTTTTCACACAGCTTCACTTCCCCCAAGACAGCTCGGAACTGGGGCTGATTAATGCAGGTGAGGAACCAGCGGTTGGTATTGGGAAAGGCCTGGCAGAAAGAAGGCTCTAGGACCTGCTTATAGAGACACAGCAGGGTGCAGACAACTGTGATGTCAGCCAATGTCACTCGTTTGCCCACCAGAAAAGTCCTTGTCTTCAAGTGAGCATCCAGCAGCCCCAGAATTCGCCTCACTTCCTCCTTTGCATTCTCAGTGGCCTGTTTGTTGTGGTGCACGATGCTCAAGGTGGGGAATACCCAGGTACTGGCTGGGGGCACTATATCGGAATCAGCAAAGCTCACCCACTGCACCACCTTGGCTGCTGCCTCTGGAGTACTTCCCCACAGCTCATTGCTCACATAGTAGGCAATGGCGTTGCTCTCAAACACACAGAATCCATCCTCATCTGGAACCTTGCTGGCAGGAAATTTGCGGAGAAATTCAGGGGTGCAGTTGGTTTGGCCAAAATGGAAGTGGGGTGGTGTGGAGAGCACCCAGACCTGAGCCCCGCTGTACTGAGCAGCGATGAGAGCCTTGAAGGCCCTCCAGTTTTCAGGGTAGGTATACAGGGTCCCAGCCGCCACGGTGATTCTGCAAAGAAAAAGTCTGTCTATATATATATATATTTCAAACATGCATGATGTTATTCCTATTTAATACAGTTGTATTAGCATATATATCTATATATCTATATATAGATATATCTATATTCTTATATATATATCTATATATAGATACCTATATATCTATATTCTTCTATATGTGCAAATGTGTGTGTGTGTGTGTGAAGATTTATTACAGGAAAGCCAAGAAGCCCCACAGTCTGCTGTCTACAAGGTGGAGAATCAGGAAAGCTGGTCATGTAATTCAGTTCAAGTTCAAAGGCCTGAGAACCAGGGGAGTTGGTATCATGAGTTCCAATTCAAGTCCAAAGGCCTTGAGGACCACAATCCCTGAGGTCCAGTGGCAGGAGAGGCAGATGTCCCTGTTCTAACAGAAACAAATTTGTTCCTCCTCCATCTTTTTGTTCTATTGAGGCCCTCAACAGATTGGATGATGCTCACCCACATTGGTGAGGACGGTTGTCTTTACTCAGTTTACCAATTCCAATACTAATCTCGTCCAGAAACACCCTTATATACACAGTCAGAAATAATGTTTTATCAGCTATCTGGGCGTCCTCTTATCCCACCAAATTGACACATAAAATCAGCCATCACAACAGTCAATATTAGTTTGGATTTACCCACATATTTACAGTTTTCTTATTGATCTTCATTTCTTCTTGTTTTTCTTCTTCCAAACTGAATCATTGTCCTTTTTCCTGAAGGACTCTCATTAAATCTGCTGGTGATAAATTCTCTCATTTGTAGTCTAAAAGTTGTCTTGATTTAACCTTTGTTTTAAAGAATATTTTACTGGCTATAGAATTCTTGCCAGTTATTTTCTTCCTGAATTTTTGAAGCTCACATACCTTTTCTTTTAACTTCCATTGTTTTCATTGAGAAGTTAGAGGTTTTAAAAAAATTTTATTTCCATCATTTTGGGGAACAGGTGGTTTTTGGTTACATGGATAAGTTCTTTAGTGGTAGTTTACTAGATTTTGGTGCAACCATCACCAGAGCAGTGTACACTGTACCTGGTGTGTAGTCTTTTAAGTCTCACTCCCCCTTCCACCCTTCCTCTCAAGTCCTCAAAATCTATTATATTATTCTTATGCTTTTGTATCCTCATAGTTTAGCTCTGACTTGTGAGAAAATGCAATATTTGATTTTCCATTCCCGAGTTACTTCTCTTAGAATAATGGTCTCCAGCTTCATCAAGGCTGCTGTGAATGCCATTATTTTTTCCTTTTTATGGCTGAGTAGTAGTCCATGGTGCATATATATATATATCTCACGTGTTTTTATCTACTCGTTGGTTAACGGACATTTAGGCAGGTTCCATATTTTTGCAATATTTTGTTCCATACTTTTGCGAATTGTATTGTTATAAACAAACATGCATGTGCAAATGTCTTTTTCATACATGACTTATTTTCCTCTGGATAGTATTACTTTCAATATTACTGCTACCTAAAAGGTAATACATCTTTTCTTTCTTGCTGCTTTTATTATTTTTCTTTGTCACCTCTTTCACTATGATGTATCTTGCTTTGAGATTCTTTGTATATATCCTGTTTGGAACTTGGAGCTTGGAGCTATTCCTGAATCTTAGCTTGATGGTAACTTTTGTCAGTTTGAGAGAATTATCTTGGAATACTGCATCTGCCTAATTCTCTCCTACCTCTCCTTCTGTGGTTGGTTCCAATTATTTGTACATTATATGTTCTCACCATTCCCTCATGTATTTTATATTCTTCTCTGTATCTTCTATCCTGTTTTCCTCAGTTCAGTCTGGATATTTTCTTCTAACCCACCCTCATCGAACCTCTTTCTTTTATGTTTAATATGCTGTCATACACATCCATTACATTCTTTTGTATTGTTTTCTTTGTGAGACAGGGTCTCACTCTATTGCCCAGGCTGGAGTTCAGTGGCATGAGCAATCCTTTGGCCTGAGCCACTTGAGCAGCTAGGACTACAGGCATGTAACATCACATCCAGCCAATTGTTAACTTTTTTTGAGAGAGATAGGGCGTCACTATGTTGTTCAGGCTGGTCTTGAACTCCTGGCCTCAAGCGATCTTCCTACCTCAGACTCCCAAACTGCTGGAATACACGCATAAGCCACCACGCCCAGCCCATTAAGTTCTTGAGTTATTGTAGTTTTAGTTATAAAACTAATATGTGATTCTTTTATATAGATTCCACTTCTCTGGAATCTATACTGTCGTTTAATTTCTTAATATATTAATTATATGGGCCTGAATAGAACAAAATATTTTTAACATAAGCCAATCATTTCATAATCATAGCAAAAGAATGATAGTTTGAATAGGCATCCTTGTTTTGTTCCTGACTTTAATATAAATGCTCTGGTAATTCACTGTTAGGTATAATATTAGATATAAGTTTATAGACAATTTTTTATTATGTTATAGATATCTATTTTTTAGATTTAAGGAGATACTATCAAAATAGATATTGATTTTTATAAAGTAGATTTTCAGCATTTACTGAGATTATCACATATGTCTTCTTATTGGACCAGTTATAAATGTTTTTTTTTTTTGAGACGGAGTCTCGCTCTGTCACCCAGGCTGGAGTACAGTGGCCGGATCTTAGCTCACTGCAAGCTCTGCCTCCCGGGTTTACGCCATTCTCCTGCCTCAGCCTCCCGAATAGCTGGGACTACAGGCGCCCGCCACCTCGCCTGGCTAGTTTTTTGTTTTTTAGTAGAGATGGGGTTTCACCGTGTTAGCCAGGATAGTATTGATCTCCTGACCTCTTGATCCGCCCGTCTCGGCCTCCCAAAGTGCTGGGATTACAGGCTTGAGCTACTGCGCGCGGCCCAGTTATAAATTTTTTAAATATTAAATGATCATTACATTCATGAGAAAACGCCTCATGGATGCATTTTTTTTTTTT
>NW_016811706.1:1834987-1852652 GCF_001698545.2 Rhinopithecus bieti
ATTCCTCAAGGATCTAGAACTAGATGTACCATATGACCCAGCCATCCCACTACTGGGTATATACCCAAATTTATTTGCATTTGGAGGTGTTCATATATATACACATATACAAACAATTAAAAACAGTGGTATCAATAGCAAAGACTTGGAATCAACCCAAATGTCCATCAGTGACAAACTGGATTAAGAAAATGTGGCACATATACACCATGGAATACTATGCAGCCATGAAAAGGATGAGTTTGTGTCCTTTGTAGGGACATGGATGCAGCTGGAAACCATCATTCTCAGCAAACTATCGCAAGAACAGAAAACCAAACACCGCATGTTCTCACTCATAGGTGGGAACTGAACAATGAGATCACTTGGACTCGGGAAGGGGAACATCACACACTGGGGCCTATCATGGGGAGAGGGGAGGCGGGGGGGAGGGATTGCACTGGGAGTTATACCTGATGTAAATGATGAGTTGATGGGTGCAGCACACCAACATGGCACAAGTATACATATGTAACAAACCTGCACGTTATGCACATGTACCCTAGAACTTAAAGTATAATAATAATAATAATAAAAAAGCAAAAAAATAAAAAAGCGGTGGTATTTAGGTTTTGATATTAACTTTGTGTTATCTTACTCACTATGCACTTAAATCTTAAATATTGTTGATTTTGACCCCATCTATCAAAGACAAAGAGTGGTATGGATAAGTTTGCTACAATTGTGGTTCTGGATATATTTCCTTGTATTTTCATGTTTTTGCTTCATTCATTTTGAAAGTGTACTAAATAGCATAGAAGATGTATACTAAATAGCATACATCTTCATTGTGGATGATACCACTCCTCATTATAAAATGGAACTATTTTTTGGTTTAATGTTTTCTTCTTAAATTTCACTTGCTGTGATGTTAATATATCCATCTGTTCTTTCTTTTTATATGCTTTCACCTTATATATCTTTATCCATCATTTTAGTTTTAACATTTCTTTATTATTTTGTTATATGCAGATTATCTTCAAGTGGCATATTATTAGTTTCTTAAAACTGTGCCTTTTAATAAGGAGACCTAAAACTTTGTATTTAATACTACCATGATTTTTACATTTATGGTCATAAATTATGCTTTACTTTATTCCTGTTGCTTTATTCAATAATTTTTTGCTATAAGCTTCCTTTCTCTACTTTTATTTTTTGCCATAAAAATAGACATAAGAGTTACCATTTATTGGCCAAATGTGGCGGCTCACGCCTGTAATCCCAGCACTTTGGGAGGATGAGGCGGGTGGATCACGAGGTCAGGAGATCAAGACCACGGTGAAACCCCGTCTCTACCAAAAACACACAAAATCAGCCGTGCGCGGTGGCGGGCATCTGTAGTCCCAGCTACTTGGGAGGCTGAGGCAGGAGAATGGCGTGAACCGGGGAGGTGGAATTTGCAGTGAGCTGAGATTGCACCACTGCACTCCAGCCTGGGTAACAGAGCAAGACCCCGTCTCAAAAAAAAAAAAAAAAAAAAAGAGAGTTACCATTTATCACATAATCAACCAGCACACTGTTCTATATACATTATCTTTTTAACAGATTTATTGAGACATAATTGATACAAAAAGAACACTTTATACAAATGTGTACAATTTGATGAGTTTGGACATAGGCAAACACCCATGATACTATCAACACAATCAGGGTAACAGACATATTCGACACCTCGCAAAGTTTCCGTGTGTCTCTTTTGTTTAAATTTTTTGTTTGTGTATGTGTGTAAGAGCACTTAATGTGAGGTCTACCCTCTTAACAAATGTTGAAGTGTGTGATATCATATTGCTGCCTATAGGTACTATGTTGTACAGCAGATATCTAGAGTTTACTCATCTAGCATAACCAAAACTTTATACCCATTGAACGACAACTCACCACTTCCCCCACCCACTGGCACCCTGTTAACCACTATTGTATTCTCTGCTTCTACGTGTTTGACTATTGCAGATACTTCATATAAGCGGAACCATGCAGTATTTGTCCTTCTGTGACTGGCTTATTTCACTTAGTATAATGTCCTCCAGGTTCATCCATGTTGACACAAATGGTAAGATTTCCTTCTTTTTAGGGCTGAGTAATATTCCATTCTATGCATATTTTCTTTATCCATTCATCAGTCAATTGACACTAAAAGCTTCTGTACAGCCAAGAAAATAATCAACAAAATGAACCTATGCAATGGGAGATAATATTTGCAAGCTATATATCAAATAAAGGATTAATTTCCTAAATATATAAGGAATTCCTACAACTCAATAGCAAAGAAACTAATAACCCAATTATAAACTGTGCAAAGCAGTTGAACATACATTTCTACAAAGAAGGCATGCAAATGGGCCAGGTACATGAAAGATTCTCAACATCATTAACTATCAGGGAAATGAAAATAAAAACTACAGTGAGCTACCATCTCACAGCTACTATAGAAAAAAAAAATAAGTTGCTGAGAATGTGGAGTAAAGGAACTCTCATACACTGTTGTTAAAAATGCAAAATGGTACAGCCACTATGGAAAACTGTATGAAAGTTCCTCAAAAGATTAGAAATAGAACTACCATATGACCCAGCAATCCCACTTCTGGGTATATAGCCAAATGAAATGAAATTAGGATCTCAAAGAGATATTCACACTTGGCCAGGTGCTGGTGGCTCATGTCTGTAATCCCAGGACTTTGGGAGGCTGAGGTGAGAGGATCGCTTGAGCCAGGAATTTGACAGTAGCCTGGGCAACAGAGTGAGACCTCTCTCTCTCTCTCTCTCTCTCTCTCTCTCTCTCTCTATATATATATATATATATATACACACACATGCATACATACACACACACACATATACACACATATATACACACATACATATATATGAGATATCAACACTCCTATGTTTATTGCAGCATCATTCACAATAGCTAAGATAGGCTCTGTACACTTTAAAATAATCTTAATTATTCATTACAACAATCTTGCAAGGTAGGCAGTATAAATGAAATCTTGAAAGGTAGGCAGTATCCCTTTATATAAATGAAAAACTTAAGGGTTGCAGAGACCATTAACTTGCCTAAGGACACTAACCCAGTAAGTGGCAGAGTTGGGACTAATACCTAGGACTTCTACACTTTACAAAGTCTTTAATGACTATTTTGTTTCTCTCTTGCTCACTCTCACTCTCTCACCCTCAAAGCATTTGTTTTATCATCTGATCATCTGCAGTTACTGGAAAAAATACATTTAGAGTTTCTGATTTTAAAATGGTATACTGGGCCAGGTGTGGTGGCTCACGCCTGTAATCCTAGCCCTTTGGGAGGCTGGGGCGGGTGGATCACTTGAGGTCAGGAGTTCGAGACCATCCTGGGCAACATGGTGAAACCCCATGTCTACTAAAACACAAAAAAATTAGCCAGGCATGGTGGTGCATGCCTGTAGTCCCAGATAATCAGGAGGCTGAGGCAGAAGAATTGCTTGAACCATGGAGGCAGAGTTTGAGGGAGCCAAGATGACGCCTCTGCACTCCAGTCTGGGCAACAGAGTGAGACTCTGTCTCAAAAAAATAAAATAAATAAAATGGTATGCTGAGCACACGATGTAGTGCTTAGATGTACAGAGATAGATTAATTGACAGAAGTAGGCTTCAGAAGGTGGATAATAACAAACTTCGCCGAATTAAAGAAGTATGTTCTAACCCAATGCAAAGAAGCTAACAATGAAAAAACATTAAAGGAGCAGTGAACCAGAATAACCAGTTTAAAGAAGAACATAAATGACTTAATGCAGCTGAAAAATATGACATGAGAACTTCACAATGCACCCACAATTTCAATAGCTGAATAGACCAAGTAGAGGAAAGGATCTTAGAGCCTGAAGACTATCTCTTTTTTCTTTTCTTTCTTTCTTTTTCTTTTTTTTTTGAGACGGAGTCTTGCTCTGTCACCCAGGCTGGAGTGCAGTGGCGCGATCTCGGCTCACTGCAGCCTCCTCCTCCTGGGTTCAAGCGATTCTCCTGCCTCAGCCTCCTGAGTAGCTGGGATTACAGGTGTCTGCTACCACACCTGGATAATTTTTGTATTTTTAGTAGAGATGGGGTTTTGCCTTGTTGGCCAGGCTGGTCTTGAACTCCTGACCTCAGGTGATCCTCCTGCCTCAGCTTCCCATAGTGCTGGGACTACAGGCGTAAGCCAGTGCACCCAGCCTGAAGACTATCTTGCTGACAGGCAGACAAGAATAGAGAAAAAAAGAATGAAAAGAAATGAACAAAACCTCCAAGAAATATGGAATTATGTAAAAAGACCAAACCTATGACTGATTGGGGTACCTGAAAGAGACAGGGAGAATGAAACCAAGCTGGAAAACACAGTTCACTATATCATCCAGGAGAACTTCCCCAACCTAGCAAGACAGGCCAATGTTCAAACTCAGGAAATCCAGAGAACCCCAGTAAGACACTCCATGAGAAGATCACCCACAAGACACATAATTTTCAGATTCTCCAAGGTCAAAATTAAGAGAAAAATGTTAAGAGCAGCCAGAAAGAAAGGCCAGATCACCTACAAAGGGAAGCCTATTAGATTAACAGCAGGCCTTTCAGGACAAACCCTACAGGCCAGAAGAGATTGGAGGTCAATAATCAACATTCTTGAAGAATGTCCAACACAGAATTTCATATCTGGCCAAACTAAGCTTGGTAAGTGAAGGAGGAATAAAATCCTCTTCAGACAAGTAAATGCTGAGAGAATTTGTCACCACCAGGTCTGCCTTGCAAGAGCTCCTGAAGGAAGCACTAAATATGGAAAGGAAAAACCGTTACCAGCCACTACAAAAACCCACTGAAGTACACAGACCAAAGATACCATTAAGCAACTACATTAACAAGTCTGCAAAATAACCAGCCAGTATCATGATGACAGGATCAAATTCACACAAAATAATACTAACCTTAAATGTAAATGGGCTAAATGCCCCAATTAAAAGACACAGGATGGCAAGCTGGATAGAAAGACAAGACCCATTTGGTGTGCTGTATTCGAGTCTCTTTTTGTATGCAAAGACATACATAGGCTCAAAATGAAGGGATGGAGGAAAATTTACCAAGCAAATGGGAAGTAGAAAAAAGCAGGGGTTGCAATCCTAGTTTCTGATGAAACAGACTGTAAACCAACAAAGATCAAAAAAGACAAAGAAGGGCATTACATAATGGTAAAGGGTTCAATTCAATAAGAAGAGCTAACTCTCCTAAATATATATGTACTCAATATAGGAGCACCCAGTTTTGTAAAACAAGTTCTTAGACACCTACAAAGAAACTTGGACTCTCACACAATAATAATGGGAAACTTTAACACCCCACTGTCAATATTAGACAGATCACTGAGACAAAAAATTAACAAAGATACTCAGGATGTGAAATCAGCTCTGGATCAAGCGGACCTCATAGATAGCTACAGAACTCTCCACACAAAACCAACAGAGTATACATTCTATTCAGTACCACATGGCACTTACTCTAAAATCAATCACGTAATTGGAAGTAAACCACTCCTCAGCAAATGCAAAAGAACTGAAATTATAACAGACAGTCTCATACCACAATGCAATCAAATTAGAACTCAAGATTAAGAGACTTACTCAAAACCACACAACTACATGGAAATTGAACAACCTGCTCCTAAATGACTCCTGGGTAAATAATGAAATTAAGGAAGAAATCAAGAAGTTCTTTGAAACCAGTGAGAACAAAGAGACAATGTACCAGAATCTTGGGATGCAGCTAAAGCAGTGTTAAGAGGAAAAGTTATGGCACTACGTGCCCACATCAAAAAGCTAGAAATATCTCAAACTGACATTCTAACATCACAACTAAAAGAACTAGAGAACCGAGAGCAAACCAAGAGAAAAGCAAAGATAGCAGGAGACAAGAAATAGCCAGCATCACGGTGGAACTAAAGGAGGTAGAGACACAAAAAACCCTTCAAAAAATCAATGAATCCAGGAGCTGTTTTTTTGAAAAAATCAATAAAATAGATGTACCACTAGCTAGATTAATAAAGAAGAAAAGAGAGAAGAATCAAATAAACACAACAAAAAATGATAAAGGGGCTATCACCACTGACCCCAAAGAAATACAAACAAGTATCAGAGAATACTATGAACACCTCTATGCACATAAACTAGAAAGTCTAGAAGAAATGGATAAATTCCTGAACACATACACCCACCCAAGACTGAACCAGGAAGAAGTTGAATCCCTGAATACACCAATAATGAGTTCTGAAATTCAGGCAGTAATAAATAGCCTACCAAACAAAAAACAGCCCAGGGCCGGAAGGATTTACAGCTGAATTCTACCAGAGGTACAAAGAGGAGCTGGTACCATTTCTTCTGAAACTATTCCAAACAATTGAAAAGGAGGGACTCCTCCCAAACTTATTTTATGAGGTGAGCATCATCCTGATACCAAAACCTGGCAGAGATGCAACAACAACAAGAAACTTCAGGCCAGTATCCCTAATGAATATCAATGCAAAAATCCTCAATAAAATATGGTAAACTGAATTCAGGAGCACTTCAAAAAGCTTACCTACCATGATCAAGTCAGCTTCATCCCAGGAATGCAAGGCTGGTTAAACATATGCAAATCAGTAAACATAATTCATTATGTAAATAGAACTAAAGACCAAAACTGCTATCTCAATAGATGCAGAAAAGGCCTTCAATAAAATTCAACATCCCTTCATGTTAAAAACTCTCAGTAACTGAAACGAGGCATTGAAGGAACATACCTCAAAATAAAGAGAGTCATACATGACAAACCCACAGTCAATATCATACTGAACAGGCAAAAGCTAGAAGCATTCCTTTTGAAACTAGTATAAGACAAGGTTGCCCTTCCTCACCACTCCTATTAAACATAGCATTAGAAATTCTGGCCAGGGCAAAGAGGCAAGAGAAAGAAATAAAGGATACTCAAATAGGAAGAGAGGAAGTCAAATTGTCTTTGTTTGCAGATGACATGATCCTATATCTAGAAAGCCCCATCATCTTAGCCCAAAAGCCTCTTAAGCTGATGAGCAACGTCTGCAGTCTCAGGATACAAAATCAGTGTGCAAAAGTCACAAGCATTCCTATACACCAACAATAGACAAGCAGAGAGCCAAATCATGAATGAACTCCCATTCACGATTGCTACAAAGAGAATAAAATACCTAGAAATTCAGCTAACAAGGGAAGTGAAGGACCTCTTCAAGGAGAACTGCAAACCAAATCAGAGAAGACACAAACAAATGGAAAAGCATTCCATGCTCATGGATAGGAAGAATCAGCATCGTGAAAATGGCCATACTGTCCAAAGCAATTTATA
Organism: Rhinopithecus bieti; assembly: GCF_001698545.2. Classification (NCBI taxonomy): domain Eukaryota; kingdom Metazoa; phylum Chordata; class Mammalia; order Primates; family Cercopithecidae; genus Rhinopithecus; species Rhinopithecus bieti. The sequence continues at coordinate 1,842,380 of NW_016811706.1, forward strand.
GATTCAATGCTATTCCCATTAAACTGCCATTGACATTCTTCACAGAATTAGGAAAAACTATTTTAAAATTCACATGGGACCAAAAAAGAGCCTTTATAGCCAAGACAATCCTAAGCAAAAAGAACGAAGCTGGAGGCATCATGCTACCTGACTTCAAACTACATTACAAGGTTCCAGTAACCAAAACAGCATGGTACTGGTACAAAAACAGGCACATAGACCAATGGAACAGAAGGAGAACTCAGAAATAAGTTCTACAACCATCTCATCTTCAATAAACCTGACAAAAACAAGCAATGGGGAAAGAAAATCCTTTAAATGGTGCTTGGAGAACTGGCTAGCCATACGCAGAAAAATGAAACTGGACCCCTCCTTACACCATATACAAAATTAACTCAAGATAGATCAAAGAGTTAAATGTAAAATCCAAAACTATAAAAACCCTAGAAGAAAATCTAGGCGATACTATACAGGACATAGGCATGGGCAAAGATTACTTGACAAAAATGGCAAAAACAATTGCAAAAGTGAAAATCGACAAATGGAGTCTAATTAAACTAAACAGTTTCTGCACAGCAAAAGAAACTATCATCAGAGTAAACAGACAACCTACAGAATGACAGAAAAAATTTGCAATCTATCCATCTGACAAAGGTCTAGTATCCAGAGTCTACAAGGAACTTAAACAAATTTACAAGAAAATACAAATCCCATTAAAAAGTGGGCAAAGAAATGAACAGACATTTCTCAAAAGAAGACATTTATGCAGCCAACAAACATACGAAAAAAAGCTCAACATCACTGATAATTAGAGAAACGCAAATCAAAACCACAATGAGATATCATTTCATTCCAGTCAGAATGGCAAGTATTACAAAGTCAAGAAACAACAGATGCTGGCGAGGCTGTGGAGAGATAAGAACGCTTTTACACTGTTGGTGGTAATGTAAATTAGTTAAACCATTGTGGAAGACAGTGTGGCCATTCCTCAAAAACCTAGAACTGGAAATACCATTTGACCCAGCAATCCTCTCACTGGGTATATACCCAAAAGAATATAAATCATTCTATTATAAAAATACATGCATATGTATGATTGTTGTAGCACTATTCACAATAGCAAAGACATGGAATCAACCCAAATGCCCATCAATGATATGAAGAATTCTCTTCTGGGTGAAGGAAATGTGGTACATATACACCATGGGATATTATGCAGCCATTAAAAGGAATGACATTATGTCCTTTGCAGGGACATGGATGGAGCTGGAAGCCGTTATCCTCAGCAAATTAATGCAAGAACAGAAAGTCAAATAATGCATGTTGAACAGTGAGAACACATGGACGCAGGGAGGGGAACAACACACGCTGGGGCCTGTCAGCAGGGGTGGGTGGGGGATGTGGGTGGCAGGGTGAGGGAGAACATCAGGAAAAACAGCTAATGCATGCTGGGCTTAATACTTAGATAATGGGTTGAAGGTGCAGCAAACCACCATGGGCACATATTTTTGTATTAAACAAACCTGCACATCTTGCACATATACCCAAGAACTTAAAATAAAATAAAATAAAAAATTTAAAAAGACAGAATAGTGCTATTGCAAGAGCAGACAGATCAAGAAATGTAATAAGAAACATAGAAATAAAAAACATTAATATAAGCATTTAGAACAAGTTTATAAACCTTCATCTCTAATTCTAAACTCTCCAAAACGCTCTAAAAACCAAACTTTTTTTTTTCCAAAACTAATTTGGAGGAAAATTGGAAGTTAACTGACATGAGGATATTTGCAGCCTTTTATCCCACTTAGAAGTACTCAGACATTTCACTATACATAGTAATGTGTTTGATTATGGGCATGTTACATAATATGTGGTATATTACATATGTCTATTTTCTGAAGGATTGGGACAATCTCAGAAATGAATTAAAATACAGATGGGTGAAGGTTAAATTTTCACTAACTTGTACTTTCCTCTTTCTCTTCAACAGAAATATCTAAATCTTAGTATTGTCATATGTAGAGGCCTTTAAAGTCAATTTATTATTCATGGAAGGTTTTCAAACTTGATTATATTTTTAGGGCTTCTTCTGGAGGAAAGGGGGTTACTAAGTGCTCCTGCTCTGTTTTTAAATGGAGAAACATAAGTAGTTTCTACAAATAAGCTGAGTAGAAAGTCTTGATGGAAAGGTGGATACAAGAGAAGAAAAAGAACACGGTTGGTTCCGGGAGATGCTCAAGGAGAATGGTGCTATCTCTGGGTACTTACTCAACATCCCACCTGGCGCAATATTACCAACAAATTGATGAAGAAATAGAGACAGGTCACACAAACTAGACACGAGCTTTCTGCAGGACTGAAGGAGACAAAAAAGTAAAATAAGAAGTATCAGATTCTCTTAGCTGGGACCAAAAGACTCAGGACAACCTCCACTGAATGCCACAGTACCTTAGCCTCTACCGAGAAGTGACCTTGAAGGGAACTGCTCTGAGTTTGAGCATGACTTCAGACCCAGCATTGACTGTTAGCTAAGTGGGCTTTGTGGGAAATGCAATTGGAGCCCTCTGTGGAAGACAACTACTGCTGGAGAGAGTTTTCTTGCACACGTTGCATCCCTGCTGTGGAGGCAGCTGACAGCCTAGCTCAAAATGCAGTGTGTGTTTTGGACCCGGGACAGCCCTGTTCACTGAGGAGGTAAGGGAGCCAGACCTACATCGAATTGGGGGGGATCTGAATGGGACTTAGTTATAAATTTCTTTTTTAAAATAAACTTCTTATTATAATTAGAAACTGTACCAAGAATGGTAAGATTGTTGCTCAAAGTCACAAAATCAGGTAGTGACTGTCCTCTAAGTTTGATCTGTCTACCCACTTGCCCACTGGGGTTTTCTATTCTGTTTTTTCATGTATCAGGATCCGGAAAAAAACAAACAAACAAATAAAAAAGCTTTCTTTGAGATGAAAGATGAGTGGAGTGGTGAATAGAGAGACCAGAGAAAGAGTCTTTCTCCTTACTTCTGATCAAAGATTCCTTAAGTGACTCATTTTAAAAGTTGCTTTATTAGCTAAATAATTTGTTCATTAAAATAAAACCCACTGCAAAAGTCACATACATAAACAAATAAATGAAGAGCCATGGTGATTACAGTACATGAGGCGGGGTAGGCAGAGACCGACACACGGGACTAGCCTCTCAGCGCTTGTGGCGGCCCCTGCAGCTCGCGGGCAGCATATTTGTGCTCCACGGAACACACTTGGAAAGTTCACTAGAGTCTGGGATCCTGGGGGTTTCTAGAGTTCAGTTGAGGTCAATGCTGTGCCTCCAGATGTGTTTCTAATATAGCACAGTAGCTATATTAGAAAGAGTATGATAAAGAGAAAGATCAAAAATGAAAAGTTAAATTTGCTACTGCCATTTTTAGGAAAGGGACAAGAAGAAGACTGTTCTTTGTATGAATAAATCCCAGTCCTTCCCATGTTACTTGATGCATCACCACCAGATGTTTAGGTAGGAAAACAAGTGAAGGAAAACTAGAAGTGCCCTCTCTGACACCCCATTTTCCCCATCCCTGTAGAGTTCTACTTCTTTGAGTCTGAATTGCCTTCAATCCTCCATCTGGCTTTACCTTAGTCTTCTCTTTCTGGAATTTTCCGTGACCCAGAAGTCCCCATCTTTCTTCCAAGAGGTCAGACTCCTCATGCCCATATATTTGTGAGCATTGGGACAATTTGAGGAAGAAGTTCCAGGCACGGTCAGTGGCTCAAATGCCCAGGGCCACTTCACATTCCTGCCTGGACTCCTAAGTCTCCTCAAGAAAATGCATAATCTCAAAACCAAGAAAGATTTTCCCATAAGCATACTTTTGCAGTATTGCAAAGAAGTAAAAACATAGGATTTGAAGTCAAAGGGCCTTGGGCATGAGTCTCAATTCCACCACTTTGTAAGCTGTGTGACTGAGTGTGCCACTTAACCTTCCTGACCCACAGAAATGGGGTCAGAAATATCTGTATTATCAGTTTTTGTGAGAATTAAATGAGATCAACAGTATTCTGTTATGGTGTCTGAAATATATTATGCATAAAATAAATGCTAATTATCATATGAGTATGTAAGTAGGTGGGAACAGCAATAAGAATAAGGAAATGAGGTTTGAAGGGGGTAAGGAAAGAAAAAGTGTTTTGTTTTCTGATGGGATTACAATATAAAATACAAGGGTGAGTCAGCATGTCTTGGCAAGAAAGAGGAGAGTGAATGTCCGGAGAGAATAAATAATGAAGAAGGCTTGGAAGTCCGGCTGAGAGGAACTGTGAGCCAGAAAGCACTTTTCCTATCTAAAAAAATGCATTTACTGAAAACAGAATTTTACAGTACAGGTGAAATATTTCATGGGGAAAGTTGTGCACAATCTACACACCAAAAGATCTCAAATTTTTCTTTTACCCATATTCTATTTCAGTCTTATACATATTTTTTAAAACTTTTATTAAAAGTATGTCATATCTTATGAAGATTTTAATCACATTTGCTCCAATTTTATACCCATTTTGCATTGGGGAAGGTTATGTCTTGAAACATTTTCACAGACTTTTCAAGGTAGTCAGCAAGGGCTTCCTAACTCTGAGTCTAGTGCTCACTTTACCACCATAGTAGCTGCTGTAGAACCTTAAGGCATGTTGCAAAGGACAAAGGTATATTACGGTCACTCCTGTCCTGCCCAGTCTACACCTGGCTCAATGCAAAACTGCTTAAATCCACAAATATCTATTGCCCATGTGTGGAGCATCAAAAAGAGAACTGGATGAGAAATCAGAACACTTTGCTTGGTCTTGGCTCTGAAACCATCTAGCTATGTGACCTTGTGCAAGTCATGTCATTTCCCTGTTCCACACTGTAATTATGTGAAAATACAGAGGTCAGATAACATGCCTCTGAATGTTCCTTTCAGATGAAATGTGCTAAGAATTTAAGCTCCAATTGTTCGGAAAAATGGTCTCCCACAAAAGAGTTTCTCTCACTTTGGCATCTTTCTACTCATTTCAACTCTAGGACTCACCTAATCTTGGATGTTACCAGCTGAAAGGCTGGGGAAGAGTATAAGAGGATAGAGACTGGGCGAGGTGTCTTGCTTCTAAGCAGACAGCTGGTAGCATGAGGGTTGGGGAAGACATTACAGCTGAGGAGGCATTCGTTCTTTCATTCGGCAAATACTGAGAGCCTTCTAATTGGGTCTACTGCGTTTCTAGGACTGTGACACTTCCCTGATCATCTTCTCTTACTCAAAAGTTTTTTAAGACAGTGACAATCATTGGCATTGGGGAGTGCATCAGTGTTATGCTGAACCCCTATCAACTCCAATGGGGGTGGCACCTGGTTCAAGAGGCCAAAGAGACTCAGAGCCAGCAAATGAGACATGGAGTTTTATTGGGGGCTTACCTACAGGGGAGAGAGTCCAGTGGCGATGGGCTAGATAACTGCACTGTCCAATGGCAGCAGGCTGGGCAGGAGAACCATCTTAGGTACAATACAGCAATGATGGACTGGGCAGAAGAACTGCAACTGCTTGCAAAAGGCCTGCAGTTTATATAGCAATGTCACTTAGCAACCCCCATCCCCAACTCCCCCACCTCCCTGCACCGCCACCGCAAAAGAGTCTCCATCTGGCAACCTTCACTTAACCTGAAACAAAGACCTTGATCCCCTGTATGGCCCACATTCTACTGGACGAGCCGGAGGCTCACCTGTTCCTCATGGACAAGAACAAATCTCTGGGCTGGCCACTTCCGGATTCCCTAGCTTGGAACACACATTCAGGTGTGTCTGCCGTACAGGGTCATTCTCAGGGTATGCTTAAGTTACTGCTATCAGGTGCGTTTACCATACACTCCCCAGAGGAAAAAAAAAGACAAATTTCCCTGCCTGTGTATAATATAGAATAATATAAATTCTAGAAGGCAGAGATAATTATTTAATGTATAAGTCAAGTATCTGTTAGAAAGCATCAAGTGTTATTCAGAAGATGAGCTGAATATGGGGCTTAGGAGAGCTTGGCAAGAGAAGGAAAGCTGCAGTATTTAAGAGTAATTTGATATTCCTTTGTCCTCAGATTTAATATCCGGATTGAAGCTAAAAGGTGATTCTTTTTTTTGAGCCGGAGTCTCGCTCTGTCGCCCAGGCTGGAGTGCAGTGGCGCGATCTCGGCTTACTACAAACTCCGCCTCCCGGGTTGACGCCATTCTCCTGCCTCAGCCTCCCGAGTAGCTGGGACTACAGTCACCCGCCACCACACCTGGCTAATTTTTTTGTATTTTTAGTAGAGACGTGATTTCACTATGTTAGCCACAATGGTCTCGATCTCCTGACCTCGTGATCCACCCACCTCGGCCTCCCAAAGTGATAGGATTACAGGTGTGAGCCACCGTGCTCCGCCAAGGTGAATTCTTTATAGGTTAAAATCACTGAGAAGGACTCAGATCATTGTCCTACCAGATGAAATATGAATATTTCTTTCTAGGGATAGTATTCTCTAAGAAATCATCAAAAGCATTATTGATGAATTATTTTGTGTTTCTGGGGCTGTCCAGTGGCCCCCAGATACAGACCCCACTCTTTGTGCTGTTCCTGGTGATTTATCTCCTGACCCTGATAGGGAATCTGATGATGCCGTTGGTAATCAATGCTGATTCTTGCCTCCCTACCCCTAAGTAATTCTTCCCTGGGAATTTTTTCTTCCTAGATATATGTTACTCCTCAGTCATTGCCCAAGATGCTGCAGAATTTCCTGTTTCATAAAAAACTATCTTGGTGTGGGGCTGTATCACCCAGAGTTTCTTTTTCATTTTTTCTTGGGGCACCACGGGCTGCTTGCTCTCTGCCATCACCTATGCCTGCTATGCTGCCATCTGCCACCCTCTGCTTTCTACCACGGTCATGAACCAACCTCTCTGCACTGCAACAGTCAATGCAACAAACAAGATGGGGTTTCTGAACTCACAAGTGAACAATCTTTGTACCCAAACTTGCAGTTCTGTGGTCCCAATATCATTCTCCACTTCAGTTGTGAACGGCCTTCATGCTTCCCTCTGTCCTGCACTGATTCCATGCTAACACCATTCTGCTAGCTGATCTATTGCATTTCTCAAGACTTGTGACATTTCCTCTGATCCTCTTTGCTTACTCAAAAATTATGTTTGCCATTCTAGGTATTTCTTCCTCTGGGGCCAAGGCAAAACCTGCTCCTCCCACCTCACCATGGTGTTTCTGTTCTATGGGACAGCTCTATTCAAGCACATCAGTCCACCTTTAGGATCAGTTCTGGAGCAAGCGGTCTCTATACAGTATGCACAATCTCATACTTGCATACTGTATAGAGGTGTGATCACCTCCTTGCTGAACCCCCTCAACTATAGCCTCAAGAAACAGGAAGTGAAGGTTGTTTACTTTGAACATAGGCAACAAATGGCACATATGCCTGCAAATGGTCAAGGAATAGTGAAAACAAAGAATGAACATATTAAATGTCCATTGACAGATGAATGGATAAAGAAAATGTAGTATTGGGTCAGGTGTGGCGGCTCACACCTGTAATCCAAGCACTTCCGGAGGCTGAGGTGAGAGGACCACTTGAGCCCAGGAGTTCAAGACCAGCTTGGGCAACATAGTGAGATCCCAGCTCTACAAAAATGAAAAACTAGAAAATTAGCTGGGCATGGTGGCATGCACCTTTAGTCACAGCTACACAGGAAGCTGAGACAAAAGGATCACTTAAGCCCAGGGGGTCGAGGCAGCAGTAAGCCATGATTGTGCTGCTGTACTCCAGCGTGGGTGACAGAGTGAGACTCTGTCTCTAAATAAATAAATAAGAAAAAGAAAAGGAAAGAAAAGAAAATACAATGTATATACATACAATGTAGTATTATTTAGTCTTAAAAAAGAAGAAAATCCTGTCAAGTGCTACAACATGGAGGAACCGTGAGGATATTACGCTAAGTAAAATAAGTTAATCACAAAAAAACAAATTCTGTGTGATTCCAATTATACAATGTATGTAAAATAGGCAAACTGATAGAAGCAGAATGTAGAATGAAAATGGTAGTTACTGTTCAACAGGTACAGAGTTTCAGACATGCAGAACAGAAAAGATAACTATTGGGTACTGCACTTAATACCTGGGTAATGAAATAATCTGTACAACAAACCCTTGTGACACAAATTCACCTATGGAACAAACCTTCACGTGTACTACCAAACCTAAAATAAAAGTTAAAAAGAATAAATTAATAAATTTAAAATCAGGACATGAAATTGTACAAACCTGAAGAGCTAAACTTTCTTTAAAAGGTGTATGTGGGCCGGGCACAGTGGCTCACACCTGTAATCCCAACACTTTGGGAGGCCGAGGAGTGCAGCTCACGAGGTCAGGAGTTCAATACCACCCTGGCTAACATCATGAACCCCAATCCCTACTAACAGTACAAAAATTAGCTGGGTGTGGTGGTGCACGCCTGTAATCTCAGCTACTCTGGAGGCTGAGGCAGGAGAATTGCTTGAACCTGGGAGGCAGAGGCTGCAGTGAGCTGAGATCGCGCCACTGCACTCCAGCCTGGGAGACAGAGAGAGACTGTCTCAAAAAAAAACCCCCAAACCAAAAACAATGTATCTAAAATAGGCAACATGATAGAAGCAGAACATAGAATGGAAATGGTAGTTGCTGTTCATGGCTATAGTTTCAGTCACGCAGAACAGAAAAGATAACTATTGGGTACTGGGCTTAATACCTGGATAATGAAATAATCTGTACAACAAACCCGCGTGACACAAATTCACCTATGTAACAAACCTTCACATGTACTCCCAAACCTAAAACAAAAGTAAAAAAATTAAATTAATAAATAAATTTAAAATCAGGACATGAAATTGTGCAAACTCGAAAAGCTAAACTTTCTTTAAAAGGTATGTGCGGGCTGCATGTGGTGGCTCATGCCTGTAATCCCAGCACTTTGGGAGGCTGAGGAATGAGGATAACCTGAGGTCAGGAGTTCAAGACCAGCCTGGCCAACATGGTGAAACCTTGCCTCTACTAAAAACACAACAAAATTAGCTGGGCGTGGTGGTGGGCAACTGTAATTCCAGCTACTCGGGAGGCTGAGGCAGGAGAATCACTTGAACCTGGGAGGTGGAGGTTGCAGTGAGCCGAGATCGCGCCACTGCACTGCAGCCTGGGCAACAAGAGCAAAACTCCATCTCAATAGAAAAAAAACAAAAAAGGTATATGCACCCCCCAAAAGGCTTGAAATAAAAGTATGCCAAAATACAAAAAAAGTTTCAATTATGCAAGGTTAAAATAATAAATACAATGATAAACATTAAATACAATGATAAAATGGGCAAAGAAATACACACATTTTGACCACAATTTATATTAGTTATTTGACCACAATTTATTTGACCACAATTTATATTAGTTAAATTATCTCAGAAACCAATCTAGGTATATGTAATAAGAACCATAAAACAGTCATACACATTTTAAAACCTTATCCTTCTTATAAGTTAAGTTTTTACCCTTTCCCTAAAATTAAAAGTTGTACCAGTCCCAACAGTCATTGTATCCACTGCTGTTGTATTAATTACTCCTCATATTCTGTCATAGTCCCACTGAATACCTATTCCTTAAAGATTAAACTATAGTGCTAAACTCCAAAATGAAGAAAGCCTCCAATAAATATGGGATTATGTGAAAAGATCAAATCTACACTTGATTGGTGTACCTGAAAGTGATGGGGAGAATGGAACTGAGTTGGAAAACACTCTCTAGGATATTATCCAGGAGAACTTCCCCAACCTAGCAAGACAGGCCAACATTCAATTTCAGGAAATACAGAGAACACCACAAAGATATTCCTTGAGAAGAGCAACCCCAAGACACATAATCATCAGATTCACCAAGGTTGAAATGAAGGAAAAATGTTAAGGGCAGCCAGAGAGAAAGATCGGGTTACCCAGAAAGGCAAGCCCATTAGACTAACAGTGGATCTCTCTGCAGAAACCCTACAAGCCAGAAGAGAGTGGGGGCCAATATTCAACATTCTTAAAGAAAAGAATTTTCAACCCAGAATTTCATATTCAGCCAAACTAAGCTTCATAAGTGAAGGAGAAATAAAATCCTTTTCAGAGAAGCAAATGCTGAGAGATTTTGTCACCACCAGGCCTGCCTTACAAGAGCTCCCAAAGGAAGCACTAAACATGGAAAGGAAAAACTGGTACCAGCCA
>NW_016811706.1:1853017-1856382 GCF_001698545.2 Rhinopithecus bieti
AAAAAAAAAAAAAAGCAGGGGTTGCAATCCTAGTCTCTGATAAAACAGACTTTAAACAAACAAAGATCAAAAAAGACACAGAAGGGCATTAGATAATGGTAAAGGGATAAATGCAACAAGAAGAGCTAATTATCCTAAATATATATGAACCCAGTACAGAAGAACCCAGATTCATAAAGCAAGTCCTTAGAGACCTATGAAGATACTTAGACTCCCACACAATAATAGTGGGAGACTTTAACACCCCACTGTCCATATTAGACAGATCGACGAGACATAAAATTAACAAGAATAGGACTTGAACTCTGCTCTGGTCCAAGCAGACCTAATAGACATCTACAGAACTCTCCACCCCAAATCAACAGAATATACATTCTTCTCAGTACCACATCGCACTTATTCTAAAATTGACCACATAATTGGAAGTAAAACACTCCTCAGCAAATGCAAAAGAATGGAAATCATAACAAACAGTCTCTCAGACCACAGTGCAATCAAATTAGAACTCAGGATTAAGAAACTCATTCAAAACCGCACAACTACATGAAAACTGAACAACCTGCTCCCGAGTGACTACTGGGTAAGTAACACAATGAAGGCAGAAATAAATAAGTTATTTGAAACCAGTGAGAACAAAGACACAACGTACCAGAATCTCTGCGACACAGCTAAAGCAGTGTTTAGAGGGAAATTTTATAGCACCACATGCCCACAGGAGAAAGTGGAAAAGATCTAAAATCGACACCCAAACATCACAATTAAAAGAACTAGAGAAGCAAGAGCAAATTCAAAAGCTAGCAGAAGACAAGAAATAACTAAATCAGAGCAGAACTGAAGGCGATAGAGACACAAGAAATCCTTTAAAAAAAAATCAATGAGTCCAGGAGCTGTTTTTTTGAAAAGATTAACAGAATAGATAAATCATTAGCCAGACTAATAAAGAAGAAAAGAGAGAAGAACCAAGTAGACAATAAAAAATGATAAAGGGGATATCACCACTGACATCACAGAAATACAAACTACTGTCAGAGAATACTATAAACACCTCTATGCAAATAAACTAGAAAATCTAGAAGAAATGAATAAATTCCTGGACACATACACCCTCCCAAGACTAAACCAGGAAGAAGTAGAATCCCTGAATAGACAGCAAGTTCTGAAATTGAGGCACTAATTACTGCCAACCAAAAAAAGCCCAGGACCAGATGGATTCACAGCTGCATTCTACCAGAGGTACAAAGAGGAGTTGGTACCATTTCTTCTGAAATTATTCCAAATAATAGAAAAAGAGGGACTCCTCCCTAACTAATTTTATGAGGCCAGCATCATCCTGACACAAAAACCTGGCAGAGACACAACAAAAAAAGAAAACTTCAGGCCAATATCCCTGATGAACATCGACGTGACAATCCTTAATAAAATACTGGCAAACTGAATCCAGCAGCACATCAAAAAGCTTATCCACCATGATCAAGTTGGCTTCATCCCTGGGATGCAAGGCTGGTCCAACATATGCATATCATAAACATAATCCATCACATAAACAGAACCAATGACAAAAACCACACGATTATCTCAATAGATGCAGAAAAGGCCTTCAATAAAATTCAACACTGCTTCATGCTAAAAACTCTCAGTAAACTAGGTATTGATGGAACGCAGCTCAAAATATTAAGAGTTATTTATGACAACTTATATACAAAATAAAAAACAGAAGAGAGAAAAAGAAGGAAAATTTGTTAGCATATACAAATAAATATATACATCCAGAAGCAAAGATGAAATATGCAAACTTACTACAGTCCTCGTTTCTCTAATTGGTAATGAAGCCATAACTGATGTCGATGGCTTTCTTCTTCATTACTCATTTCATATTTCCCCTTCCCTCAGCCAGAATCTGGCCAGAATTATTTATCTGTGAAGTATCCCAAATCTTCATTCCTGAAGTGTGTGAGTCCTCAACTGTTCTGCCTTTGATTAGGAGGGGAGCATGTATAGTTTTCTGTTAACCTTTACTACTGGGCATGGATGGACTAAGAGGAACTCCATAGGATACCCAGAGTTCCAGGTATAGTCATACTTGCCCTCACTTGGTGGCAACCACCTGATTTCCCCTTGATAATCAGGATTAGTCACACCAGCCATTTGAATAACCCCCAGTTTTTTTTGTCTGTTGATTCAGAGGCATGAAGAATCTAAAATGGCCAGGTGGCTCTCTCATCTTCCAATTCACTGGAACCACTGATATGTCTCTGGTTGAAGCACTTCCTCTTGGGGAATAAGACCTCCAACCTCAAGTTTGCTGGAATGGGTTATTGGTAATGGTAGTTAGAGAACAACTCACTCTTTCTCCCCTTGATTCTCAGGCTGATATATGGGAGAGATAATAACATACAATAGTTTGATTCAAATAATGTCTTGCATCCTCTAACACAGGACCCTATATTTTGGGGTGTAGTTTCCCAACTGGTACCATAACTGAGTCTTCAGGAAGCCCATTCAACCTTTCAGTTAGTTGAGTTGCCTCTGGTTGATGGGGTATGTGGTAAGCCCAGTTATATCCATGGGCAAGAGCTCATTGTTGCACTTCCTTTTCTGGGTAAGGAATTCCTCGACAGGAAGCAATCTCTATTAAAAAGCTATGAATCAAATAATCAATTTTTTGATGTCTGACTGCTAACAGCTTTTTATTATTATTATTATTTTATTATACTTTAAGTTCTATGGTACATGTGCACAAAGTGCAGGTTTGTTACATATGTATACATGTGCCATGTTGGTGTGCTGCACCCATTAACTCGTCATTTACATTAGGTATATCTCCTAATGCTATAACTCCCCCAGACCCCCTCCCCACAATAGGACTCAGTGTGTGATGTTCCCTTTCCTGTGTCCAAGTGATAACATTGTTCAATTCCCACCTATGAGAACATGTGGTGTGTGGTTTTCTGTTCTTGCAATAAGTTTGCTGAGAATGATGGTTTCCAGCTGCATCCATGTCCCTATAAAGGACATGAACGCATCCTTTTTTATGGTTGCATAGTATTCCATGGTGTATATGTGCCACATTTTCTTAATCCAGTCTGTCATTGATGGACATTTGGGTTGATTCCAAGTCTTTGCTTTTGTGAAGAGTGCCGCAATAAACATACATGTGCACGTGTCTTTATAGCAGCATGACTTATAATCCTTTGGGTATATACCCAGTAATGGGATGGCTGGGTCAAATGGTATTTCTAGTTCTAGATCCTTGAGGAATCGCCACACTGTTTTCCACAATGGTTGAACTAGTTTACAGTCCCACCAACAGTGTAAAAGTGTTCCTATTTCTCCACATCCTCTCCAGCACCTGTTGTTTCCTGATT
>NW_016811706.1:1857113-1873239 GCF_001698545.2 Rhinopithecus bieti
AAAAAAAAAAAAAAAAAAGACCTAGCCATATTTAAAGAAACAAGAATCTACCACTTGCAGGTGATGGAAATGTTCATTATTTTGATTGCATTGATGGTTTCATGGGTACATATATCTGTCAAAACCCATCAAATTACACACTTTTAATATATGCAGTCTATTGTACAATAATTATATCTCAATAAAGCTATAAAGAAAAAAATTCATATGGAGTAAAAACAGAGAAAAACAAACTAGGATTAAAAGCACTTAGAGTTCCGAGTTAGAAACAAGATAGATAAACATAAAAAATAAAGAAAACCACTTAAACACTTAAAATGAATCTTGAGGATGTCTAAGACAAATAAGATGCTCCTAAAAGTTTCTAAAAATGTTTGTAGAGATGAAGAACTGCCTATTAAGGAAAAAATATCACATTGAAATCAGACTTTTCAAAGGTAACATCAGATACAGAGAGTAATGTAAAATTTCCAAAGCCTTGAAGAAAATAAATTTAAAACTATGAATATGTATCCAGTGACACTCTCTCTTAAAAGTTAGGGCCCAATATTTTAAATGATAGAAAACCTCAGAAAATTTACCAAACTGCCACCTCATTTGAAAACTTCTATTGGGAAGGTATCCTAGCAAGAAGCAAATAAATCAAGGAGGCTATATTTCACATTGGGGACTGTATGATCCAGAGTTTTGTTGATCTCTTCAAGGTACCCTGAAGCCTGACTATTCATTCCTATGGCCTGTGACAGATAAACTGTCAAGTGTCACTCTTGTTCTATTTCTCAGTCAAAAGCAGTTTATTTGCATTTCTCTGGAGAAGGAGAGGGGACAGAAAGTGGAAAGTAAGTTCTGACCTCCTTGCTGACCAATAATTTCATTAATAACATGGAAGATTGTATTACTGTTCAAAATATTTGCTAACCCTCCTGGGGAAGAATTATGCTTTCTCTCTACCCCATTGATCTCAGGTTTTACCATGTAATCTCAACGCACCTCCCTGTAAGAGAATGATTTATCTCTGTCGTGATTGACTCAAATGTGGCCATGTGTCATACTTTGGAAAAAAAGTCACAAGTATCGCTTCTGAGCACAAGTTTTAAAAACCAGTTTATAGTTCACCATTCCTCTCTTTTCATAAGTCCAAACACCAGCCATATCCCAGTTTAAAGGCTGCTCTCTAAGTCTAGGTCCTGAGGTAAAGACTATGTAGTAACAAAGCCACAGCTGTCTCAATGACATGTAGCATGATAATTAAATGTTTATTGTTGTTAGCCATTGAAATTTTGGGTCACTTGTTACCACAGCATAACTTGGCCTAAGTTGATGGATACATTCAACTTACGCTTCTGTAAGCCCTACAACCTCTCTTTGACTCTGAGCTGCGTCTACTTCTCCTTCATCCAACACAGATCTTATTGCCAGCAGGTAATTTTGGTGAGATAACTTCCATTTCTGGCTGTGTTCATTCATTTGCATGGCTATAAAGAAATATCTGAGACTGGGTAATTTAGAAGAAAAGAAGTTTATTTGGCTCACGGTTCTGCAGGCTGTACCTGAAGCACGGAGCAGGTATCTCCTTCTAGGAGGGTCTCAGAAGGCATACAATGATGGTGGAAGGTGAAGGGGAGCCAGTGTGTCACATGGTGAGAGTGAGCAAGAGAGAAAGAAAGGAGATGTCAGGCTCTTTTAAACAACCAGATCTTACGTGAACTTGGAGAATGAGAACTCACTCATTACCACTAAGATAGCACCAAGATATTCATAAGGAATCTGCCCCCATGACCCAAACAACACCTTCTAGGCCCACTTCCAGCACTGGAGGTCACATTTCAACATGAGATTTGGAGAAGACAAAACATCTTAACCATATCACAGGGAATCATCAAGTATCCCAAATCTTTTCTTCCTACTCCAGAATTGACTGGGGCATCTGCTCTTCTGGGGGCCAAGGCAAAGCCTTCTCCACCTGAGTCCAGCAACGCTCACCAATCAACTGCAGTCTTTATGTATATCTTGGTGTTCTGAATATAGTAAGTGAATTGTCTCTAGGGGCGATAGAGGTAGCAGAAAAAAAGAGATGACAATGGACTGAGAAGTGAAGGAGAAGATTGTGGCATAGACTATCCTTCCAAAAAAAAAAAAAAAAACTGGCTATAAAGAGAAGCAAAGACAAGGAAGTAGTTGGGGGATCAAACAGCCTGGAGTTGGATAGCCTTTATTTTATTTTATGCATTTATTATCGAGACAGTGTCCCGCTCTGTCACCCAGGCTAGAGTGTAATGACTGTAATGACTTGGCTCACTGCAACCTCTGCCTCCTGGGTTCAAGTGAGTCTCCTGCCTCAGCCTCCTGAGTAGCTGGGATTACAGGCACCTGCCACCACACCTGGCTAATTTTGTATTTTAGTAGATATGGAGTTTCACCATGTTGGCCAGGCTGGTCTCGAACTCCTGACCTCAGGTGATCTGCCCGCCTTGGCCTCCAAAAGTGCTGGAATTATAGATGTGAGCCACTGTGCCTGGCCTAGGCTTTCTTTTATACTCCAAATGCTTAGCTTCCCTTAAGTCCTGTTACAGAAGAGTAATTCCCAGTTTACAGAGGTAAGCCAAAGTTTTGGTTTCATCTTTCTTGTGTCTGTACTTACCATGTTTCTTTAGCACAGCTGGTATTTCCCTGCCATTCCCAGGACAACCAAGGCTGGTTTGAGGGAAGCCAACTCTCTCCAGAGGAGGAAGGGCTACTAATTGTGCCCACTTCATTTTCAAATAGGAAAAACTTGAGCAATAACAGTGGTAAAGTCCAACATATAGAGGGAGATATAATAAAACTGAAGTAGAGAAAGGAAGATTATCTCTGTGAAATAGGAGGTAAGAGCCCAAGCTGAGAGCTGGAGAAGCAAGAGTAGTTAAAAAGTAAATGGCATCATAGGAGTAATGAAACTTCTCAACCGTGTTTACCTAGGTATATGTATGCATGGGCATACACACACTCATGTTCAGAATCAGAGCTATCAGAGACAAGACTAATCCTTTCCAGAGCTTCTTGATCCCTTGATTCTTAATTAGTAGAATTTGTGGCTAGGAGCTTTCTACACTCCTGTGTCCTTAGCCAGACCTCTCTTGGTAACAGCCATGTCAGTAGCCACTCTGTCCCAGGACTAGAGGCCCCTTTGCTCTGGCTAATGCCACCTCATCCATGAGCACTGAGCAATTCCTGACTCTCTGGGGCCCCTTCTTACCACCCCACACCAGGGCCGGCCTGGCACAAGATCCCAGGGATTTGACGAAAGAAGAAATAGAAGTCACACAAACTGATCAGTTTTCCTCAGGACTGAGGGAGTAAAAGGTGATAAAACAAGAGAAAATCCTAAGTCTTAAGAGAGCCATCTCCAAAAAGAGCCATGCCTGTGCCAGCAGACACCCGAACACTTTGGCTTTAAGTTGCTGCCTGTCTGTACTTGTCTCTGGTCATATCACTCACTGGAAAGCAAAGTCCACTTTTCCTGGGGTCTGTCTGGAGGCCTCTCAACTCCAGCTACAGGAATCAAGTCTCCTTCCAGCAGCAGTGCCCTATGGCAGGCAGCCCAGCTCAGAAGTCAGAAGACCCATCAGACCCAGAGCACCTCTGCTCAGCAAGGTTGGTGAGAGAAACCCGGAGGCATACAGACATATGTAACGGGAGGGATCTGCAAAAACAACAGGTCCAAGCCCCATATCCTACATAGGAGGAAACTGGACACAGATTAGGGATGCGTCTTTCTCAAAGTCAAACACTGCTACCTCAGTCAACCAAGTAATGGCTGAGCCAGAAGGTTGAGGCTTCTGCCCTTCCTCCATCTGGAATCTTTCTATTCTGTTTCTTTATGTATCAAGTTCTGGACCCCCAGAAAAGTTAGCCTTTTATTTTAAAATGTGTTACTAGCTGCAGCAGCCAGATGAAGAGTAGGAGGGAGATTTCCTGGAGGATCAAAAATGAAGAGAGTAGAGAATAGGGATAGAGATTTTTATTTCTTCTGGCCATTAAAGTTCTAGTTTTAGAAAGGGATTTAGTCATGGAATCCTTGCTTCAATGAAATCCTACTACACATATCAAGTATTATTAAACAGATAAAAGGAGAAACAAATGGATTGGGGTGGCTATGAGGGCAGAGAGGCACCCTCTAACTCCTCACCCCCTCAACACATATGGTGGCCCCTGAAGTGCTATCACAGAGCATACAGGATTCTGTTTAATAGACTTTGTAAACACTGTTGGGGCAGTGTTCTGGGATCCCAGGTCTGGGGCATTTCAAGAGGGCATCTGGTCCAGTCACATGTACCCAAGTGGAATCAAACTACCGAGATGTCCAATGATGATGGGGGGAAGAGACCATGAGACAAATTTTTCTTTAGAAGTTCAGCTTCCTTTGCCCTAGCACTTTTCTCTCACTTCAATTCAGGTTTCTCCTTTGCCTTTTATCTCTGGAGAAAACAAAACTAGGCTGGGTATTTCCTGAAAATCTCCAAGTCCTTTTTACTGCACACATGCATGCAAATATATATATATATATGTTCAATGAAAAAATAATTTTACAACATCAGAGAAATAACCATGGAGACTCAGAAGGGTAGGAGGGTGGGAGGGGGCTAAAGGATGAGAAATTACTTAAGGGGTAAAATGTACACTATTCAGGTGATGGCTACACTAAAAGCCCAGGCTTCCCCACTACACAATATATCCATGTAACAAAACTTCACTGTACCCTCTAAATATATATAAATTAAAAGAAAGAAAAAGAAAAATGTCCATCAGCCTAATACCCAGTAGAGAAATCTATTTTCAAAATTCAATGTCAGTCTTTGTTCATACATATATAAATTTTATTTTGTACAGCAGATCATAGGCTATATGGTTTACAAGGGTATTTATTTCATTTACTCAGTTTTACAAATAAATAAGTTAAGGCTTAAAAAAGTAAACTCTTCCCAGATGATCCCACTAGAACGTGTGGGCCAGGACAAACTAAGCCCCTTACTCTAAGACTAGTGCTCTTTCCACTTCAGTAGCAGTTGAGTGGGTATAGAGACCATTGGTTGGGTGTCAGAGCCAAGGAATACTGGTATATATTATAATTTAAGTGAACTCCCTACTAAGCCAGGCGTGGTGGCTTGTGCCTGTAAGTCCAGCAATTTGGGAGACCATAGCAGGTGGATGGCTTAAGCCCAAGAGTTCAAGACCACCGTGGGCAACATAGCAAGACCCTGTCTCTACAGAAAATAAAAATGAAAAAAAAGTGTCTGGGCATGGTGGTACATACCTGTAGTCCCAGCTACTCAGGAGGCTGAGGTAGCAAGATCACTCAAGCCCAGGAAGTCAAGGCTGCAGTGAGCCATGATTGCACCACTGCACTCCAGCCTGGGCAACATGGTGAGACTCTGTCTAAAAAAAAAAAAAAAAGTAAACAGAGCCAGAGTCCAGGACCCTTCTAAATAAGGATACTTTGTGGCTATACAGATGGGACATTCATGGAGCCAGACTTACCCTTTCAAAGTATCTCCTCACAAAATATTTAGATGTGTGGGGAGCTGAAGGAAAAAAATTTTTAAGAGGCGAACTCCCTACTAGCAAAGTTGCACATGATCCGCTAACCACACAAGACTCAGCTCTAACAATTCAAAACCACCAAGTATGATGCACTTGGACGCATACAAGACTAGCTAAAACATCTGGTTCTAGTTTCAACCTTGACTGGTTTTAGTCCCAACCTAGTCCTCACTTTGCTATGAGACCATAGGCAATGCATTCTCTTCATTTGTTAAATGAAGGGATTAAAGTATAATATGTAAATATCCTTATATAGTGTGAGTCTATGATCTTACCATTCTGAGAAGGAATCCTTTTCCCATAGGCCTCCCAATGCTTACCCAGAGAAGATTTTCTAGGCTTTGCCACTGGGGCAGTTTGTCTCATTTTGACTCCAGGACCTACCTGATTCGTATGCACTTGGTACCTTTACTAAAGAGTGATGGAGGTGTAGAGTGAAGGCTTCAAGATCATGCAGAGACAGTGCTAGAAGGTAGGAAAGAAGGGCAAGTGAGGAGACTGTATTTAAGATGACACTTCCTTATCCCAAGTTTCCCATTTTGGGCCATAGGTAAGAGGTATACTCATCTGTTGAGTAGAAAACTCCTGTTCAGTGAGAATGACTCAGATGAATGCCCTGCCAAGTAGAGAATCATTCATTTCTTTTGAGGGAAGCAACCATAATAAATGTCAATATTAGTCCTGAGTTTGTCCTTCTGGAATTTTCCAGTGATGCAGAGATCCAGACCATGCTCTTTGTGCTAATCCTGGTGATTCATCTCCTGACTTTGACAGGGAAGCTGGTAATGATCCTGGAGATTAGGGCTGATTCTCACCTGCATAGACCCATGTACTTCTTCCTTGGACATCTGTCCTTTCTGGATCTCAGCTACTCCTAGTTACTGTGCCCAAGATGCTACAAAACTTCCTCTCAAAAGAAAAACATTTCAATGTGGGGCTGCCTCACCGAGTTTCTTTTTCACTATCTCTGGGGGAACAGAAGCTTGTCTGCTCTCTGCCATGGCCTGTGATCACTATGCTACCATCTGCCACCCTGTGGTCTACACCATGGTCATGAACAGACCTCTCTGTACGGTGATTGTGAGCATTGCTTGGGTAGCAGGATTTCTGATTTCCTTGATGTACAGTCTTTTCATCCACGAGTTACATTTCTGTAGGTCTGACATCATCCCCATTTTAGCTGTAAGCTGCCTTCATTCTTCCCTCTGTCCTACATTGGTCCCACTGTCAATGAGATTCTTCTAGCTATGTCATGGGCATTCTGGGGGCTACTGACACTTTCCCTAACCTTCTTCTCTTACTCTAGAATCACATCTGTCATACTGAGCATCTGCTCCTCTGAGGGCCAAGGCAAAGCCTTCTCCGCATGCCCTTGCCATCTCACTGTGGTTCTCTCATTCTATGGGACAGCTTTTTTCAGACACCCAGCCTCTACTTCAGGCTCAGTGTTGGGGCAAGTGGTCTGTGTTCAGTACAGTGTGATCACGTCCTTGGTGAACCCTCTCATCTATAGTCTGAAGAACCAGGAAGTAAAAACAGCTCTGCAGAGGATGCTGAGGCCAAAAAAAAAAGAAAAAAAAAAAAAAGAAAAAAAAAGAAGGAAAAGTATGTCTTAGGGAAAGAAAAAGATATGTGATTCTGCTGCTTGGGAAATAGAGAAATAATCTCTAAAGAAGAAAGATTTTTGCTCTTGAGGAGATGTATAGCCAGTCAGAAACACAGGTCAAAACTTGGAGCTTTCAATTGGCATCTAAAGTGGTCAGTCTTATGGGACTGAGCCCTTAAGCTGTGGGATCTGATGTTATCTCCTGGAAGATTGTGCCAGCATTGCTAACACAAATTAGGGGATGACCACTGGTATACACTTGAGAAATGCTTGGTGTGTAGGGAAAAAACCTACAAATCTGGTGTCAGAAGTATTGCACTGAGTGACTGAGAGTAGAGAGTAGGGAAAATCACTTTGGTTTTTCCTATCTCAACTAGAGAACATCTTAAAATTACTACCACAGCTCTACAGTAAGAAAATAACCCTAAACGGATACGGAAAACAACTTTGAGACTATCATTCCAACCATTATATGCAATAAGTATTTATGATCTCATAATTTTAACCCACCTTCTAACTTTCCGCCACTGGGTCCTAGACAGTGCCAGGTATTTGTCTATAATGACGCAACAATATGGCCTACTTAAAATATTTTTAAGTCATAGATGACAGAATTAAAGAGTACGTTTTCTGTAGCATACTAAAACGTAGTGTTCAACAAAATGCTTATATGAAAATATAAGATGAAGCAAATAAGTCTGCTTAGAGCAAGTTTTTGTGCTATTTTAAAAAATGATAATTTGAAATTACACCACTTAGAAGCTGTCCTAGTATAACATATTTCACAAGTGCTGTCTTGACCCAGTCTTGATGTCATGAACTCTCAGTTACTCTTGAGAACAGTGTAGCAAGCTCCTAGCCCAACTACTTCCCTTATCAGCCTCTAACACTCCTAAGTTAAAATATACAATACCCATCTGCCAGAGGTCCCCAGATCCTTAACACCCAAGACCAGCCCCCTCCTCCTTTTTTTTTTTCTTTTGAGATAGAGTCTTGCTCTGTTGCCCAGGCTGGAGTGCAGTGGTGCAATCTCAGCTCACTGCAAGCTCCGCCTCCCGGGTTCACACCATTCTCCTGCCTCAGCCTCCCAAGTAGCTGGGACTACAGGCACCCACCACCACACCCAGCTAATTTTTTGTATTTTTAGTAGAGACGGGGTTTCACCATGTTAGCCAGGATGGTCTCATTCTCCTGACCTCGTGATCTGCCCACCTCGGGCTCCCAAAGTGCTGGTGCTGGGATTACAGGCATGAGCCACTGTGCCCAGCCCAGCCCCCTCTTTCTTTAGGCCACAGAATTATTCAAAATATCCAATCACTGGGAAACCCAAGATACCTTGCTAACGCCATCCTGTTTGCCATACATAAGCCTCCTGCAGCTCTAGCATGAAGTTTCTTTGTCCTTGGGTGCAACCCTCTACGTGGCCCTGCATGGCAACCTTCTCTGCTTTGGAGCTATACATAACAAAGAGATCTGCCTTTAATCTATCCAAGTGTCTCTGTGTTGTGTCCCACCATCAAAAGAATCTTTAAATCCTGTCACTGACAGCTGCCTAGGGTTCACTATCTACACTGACGACAAATTATTTCTACCAAGTAATGCCCATTGCCAACATCTTACATTTGAATTGGGCTTTATAGACTCATATCACATGCCTATACTTTTTCTTTTTTCTTTCTTTTTTTTTTTTTTTTTTTTTTTTGAGACAGAGTCTTGCTCTGTCACCCAGGCTGGAGTGCAGTGGCACCATCTCAGCTCACTGTAACATCTCGCCTCCTGGGTTCAAGTGATTCTCCTGCCTCAGCTTGCAAGTAGCTGGGATTACAGGCACCTGCCACCAAGCCCAGATAATTTTTTAATTTTTAGCAGAGACAGGGTTTCGTTATGTTGGCCAGGCTGGTCTCGAACTCCTGACCTCAGGTGATCCGCCTGCCCTGGCCTCCCAAAATGCTGGGATCATAGGTGTGAGCCACCATACCCGGCCTATTTTTTCTTAATTTGGTCATCATAACAGCTTTTAAGGAAAAGAAGAATGACATATCTATTTGATAGATGAGATTAAGGATCTAATCTGTCACCCAGAGACATAGCTAAGATCAAAAACAAAGTCTTTGGTTCTTAACTTAGTGCTACTTCTTTTCTTTTCTTTTTTGTGAGATGTAGTTTTGCTCTTGTTGCCCAGGCTGGTGTGCAATGGCACAATCTTGGCTCACCGCAACCTCTGCCTCCAAGGTTCAAGCGATTCTCCTGCCTCAGCCTCCTGAGTAGCTGGGATTACACGCATGCACCACCATGCCCGGCTAATTTTGTATTTTTAGTAGAGATGGAGTTTCTCCACGTTGGTCAGGTTGGTCTCGAACTCCTGAACTTTCTACCACAACTCCTGCCTACTTCTTAATTTAGTGCTGCTTTTTTTAATTAAAATTTTCCTACATAAAGAGTCCACAAGAAACTGTTACCCTCTGGTAAGGCCACTCATTCCCTCTCCCTCAATATCAAGAACAGTAGCAATTAAAAGGGTAGGCCACAGAACTTCTTAAGCCTTGATACCACTCCCACTACCAACTCCATTGCCAAGTATGATGTAAGGTACCCTCAGAGCTCTGGTAGCATTACCCCTCCTGTAGCATTAACCTGTCCACAACAGGATTGAAAGAGGGCCGACAGAGCTCAGCACAGTTGTAGTGACACCTTCATTCTATGACCCATACAACTTCTACTCAGCCCAATCAACCACTGCACCTCACCTCAGCACTGATTAGCTGACCGAGAGAGCAGTCTATAATTAGAACTAATTATCCACCTCACTAGATGACTACTAATCCCATCATGCCCTAGATCTTTGCTTCCCATACTCACACAAGAAGCCTTGCCCTCCAGATCATTCCTCATCATATAAATTCTTACCCTATTAGAGTCACCTACATTGCCTAACATGAATCAGGCTCCAACCCCAGCACAACCCCTTACTCCTTCCACTGTAACCTATGTAATTCAGGGTCAGTCATCCATAAAATTCCCTATATCCTTCAACTTTTATGATGGATGTTTCTTTTACCCCCTTTATCTAACTGAAACCTGGCTCTCTCTTACGGAAATAGCATGCTTCCCTTTCAGCCGTCAAAAGAGGTGGCAATTTTTAAATCCTACAATCTACATAACAAAGGCTTTTCAAATGGTGGATTACAACCCACTAGTGAGTTGTGAAATCAATTTAGTGGATAGTTAACAGAAAACTTTAAATCAAGTAACAATATAAAACTTCAGCATATACTGTATGTAGTTAAACATTGTTTTATGAAAATTTTGTTTCAATTAAATAAATGATGGGTGTGCTGGATCATAATCTAAATGTATTTTTTGGCCGGGCGCGGTGGCTCACACCTGTAATCCCAGCACTTTGGGAGGATGAGGCGGGTGGATCATCTGAGGTCAGGAGTTTGAGACCAGCCTGACCAACATTGTCAACCCTGTCTCTATTAAAAATAGAAAATTAGCTGGGCATGGTGGCACGCGCCTGTAATCCCAGCTACTTCGGAGGCTGAGGCAGGAGAATCACTTGAACCTGGGAGGCAGAGGTTGCAGTGAGCCAAGTTCACGCCACTGCACTCCAGTCCAGCCTGGGCAACAAGAGCGAAACTCTGTCTCAATAAAATAAAATAAAATAAATGTATTTTTTGCTGTATATCACAATATATATTTTGAACACACATATATATGCACATATATTTGTGGGTTTTAAAAATTATTTATTTTTAGACACGAGGTCTTGCTCAGCTGCTCAGGCTGGAATGCAATGGTGCAATCGTAGCTTATTCTAGCCTTGAACTCCTGAGCTCAAGTGATCCTCTCACCTCAGCTGCCCAAGTAATTAGAACTGCAGGTGCACACCATTAAGTCCAGCAATTTGCTTTAGAGGTGGAGTCTCGCTATGTTGCTCAGGCTGGTCTCAAGCTCCTAGCCCCAAGCTATCCTCCTGCCTCAGCCTTCCAAATAAGTAGGATTTCAGGCATGAACCACTGCACCCAGCTATATACATATATTTGAAAGCCATTGCTTAATATCACCGAGAGTTACAAGTGCAGTAAATGTTCTCTTTTCTCTTCATTGCTGCTTCAAGTACCATTTTCATCCTTCCTCTCTAAATAATGTCCAGCTGCACTGAAGCACACGCCATCAAACTATTCCACACACACTCCTCCTTGTTATTATTACCTACAATACTCCTGGTCACTCACCTTTCATTTAAGACTCCATCAACTGGCTTACTATCCCTCTCTCCATAATGCCTTCATTATTCCTAGTGACTTCAACACCCATGTGGACAATGCATCTCCTGCATATGAGTATGTGCAAGTATAATTGTATTCCTTGCTAAAATACTGAAATATTTTCATAGCCACTGTCAATCCTCTTCAATGTCATGCCTTAATGCTCTAGCTCCTTATCAGGATTCAACAGATCTCTTCACAATTCAGAAACAAAAAGTAATCATCTAACACAACAAGGTGCCTGCAGGACCCTGCACCAGCATTATGGGCTACATCTATTTTGACGGGTCCATGCCATGCTAGTAGTGGTAGTTAAATATTTTGAACCCCATCCCTGCTAGCACTCTAGTCTCTCAGTTCCTTGGCTTTACTTTACCTTAAATGATTGTGTTCACCACTGCAACCACTCACTCTCACAGTCATACCCTATATCTACTTGTGACCAACAGCTGCAGGAAGAATGCTGCTATGTCCCAAGGAACTCTGTATTCCACACATTGGAATCCACCTGTGTGCCCAACTCATTCCAGTTACCAGAATTCCATCAAGAGAGCAGCCCAGGACCACCAAGTCTCCTTACAAAGATAAAATTAGGACCATCAGGTGTATCACTTCCTTTTAAACACAAATATAACGACTCCCTATCACCTGATATAGCAAATAAAAAATTATTCATCACTACCTTCATCCACTATTCTATCAATTTCCCTGTTTCTTCTCTACTCTAGACCGACACCCCCACATATGTGTGTTCTTCATTCCACAACATGCCACAGCATGTCCATTTCTGCCTTCTGATGCTATATGGGATGCCCTTCCTACATTTCACCTTCAAAGCTGATCTTGAAACTCCTCCATCAGAAAGTCTGAAAAAGACGGAATCATCTGCCTGCTACTCAATGCATATTTAATTAATCTCTGCTGTAACATTGCATAGGAGTTTGTACTTGTCCCTATAATTTCTGTAAAAGGTAAGGTACCACTCTGGTGAAAGGTGCACCCGGTGAGAAGTCAGACTAGGGCTCAATTCCTGATTGTGCCTGTTGGCTCACTTAATGTCCCTGAACCCATGCAGATCTACACCTTGCAGAGTTTGTTAATTGATAACTAAAGAGATGGCACACCAAAGCATAATACAAAGATATTTTGCATTTATTCCTTGTGATGTTTAAGACAAGGTTCTGTACAAGTACTGACAACCAAAGCAAAAATGGACAAACGGGGTCACATCAAGTTAAAAAGCTTCTGCACAGCAAAAGAAGCAATCAACAAATTTAAAAGACAACATACAGAATGGGAGAAAATATTTGCAAACTACTCATCTGATAAGGGATTAATAACCAGAATATATAAGGATTTCAAGCAACTCTATAGGAAAAAAATCTAATACTCTGGTTAAAAAATAGGCAAAAGATTTGAATAGATATTTCTCAAAAGAATACATACAAATGAAAAACAGACGTATGAGAAGGTGCTCAATATTACTGATCATCAGAGAAATGCAAATCAAAACTCCAGTGAAATATCATCTCACTCCAGTTAAAAAGGCTTATATTCAAAAGACAGGCAATAACAAACGCTGGTAAGGATATAGAAAAAAGGGAACCCTCATACACTGCTAGTGGGAATGTAAATTAGTATAACTACTAGGGAGAACAGTTTGGAGGTTCCTCAAGAAAACTAAATATTGAGCTCCCATATGATCCAGCAATCCCACTGCTGGGTATATACCTAAAAGAAAGGAAATCAGTTTATCAAAGAGATATCTGCATTCCCATGTTTGTTGCAGCTCTATTCACCACAGCCAAGATTTGGAAGCAATTTAAGTGTCCATCAACAGATGAATGAATAAAGAATAAGTGGTACTTATACACAATGGAGCACTATTCAGCCATAAAAAAAATGATTTAAAAAAATGAGATTTAGTCATTTGCCACAACATGGATGAAACTGGAAGTCATTATGTTAAGTGAAATAAGCCAGACACGGAAAGACAAACATCACAAGTTCTCACTTATTTGGAGGATCTAAAAATCAAAACAATCGAACCCCTGGAGACAGAAAGTAGAAGGATGCTTACCAGGGGCTGGGAAGGGTAATGGGGGAATGGGGACAGTGAGGATGGTTAATGGGTACAAAAAATAGTTTGAATGAATCAATAAGACCTAGAATTTAATAGAACAACAGGGTGACCATAGTCAATAATACCTGTACATTTTAAAGTAACTAAAAGAGTATAACTGGATTGTTTGTAACACAAAGGATAAACGCTTGAGGGGATGGATACCTGATTTCCATGATGTGATTATCATGCATCGCATACCTGCATCAAAATATCTCGTGTACCCCATAAAGACATTCACCTATTATGTAACTACACAAATTTAAAATTACAAGTTATTTTTAAAAAGAAAAGATTCTGATATAAAGAAATGGTATACATTTAGCCTCTTTTTTTTTTTTTTTGAGACAAAGTCTCACTCTGCTGCCCAAGCTGGAGTACAGTGGCACGATTTCAGCTCACTGCAACTTCCACCTCCTGGGTTCAAGCGATTCTCCTGCCTCAGCCTCCCGAGAAGCGGGGACTACAGGCACGCACCACCATGCCCAGCTAATTTTTGTATTTTTAGTAGAGATGGGGTTTCACTATGTTGGCCAGGCTGGTTTTGAACTCCTGACCTCGCGATCTGCCCGCCACGACCTCCCAAAGTGCTGGGATTACAGGTGTGAGCTACTGCGCCTGGCCTTTTTTTTGTTTTGTTTTTTGTTTTTTTTTTTAAGGAAACAATCTCACACTGATTTGTTTCCCAAAACAGTCGAGGAGAGTTTGAGCTATTATAATATCTATCAGTTCTTTCCAAACATTCTTTTCAGGTAAAGTCAGGTTTAGGTACTTGGTTATGTTCAATTTAACTCTGTGTGACAGAGGCAATGCTGTGTCCACCAGCCCCCATTCCCTTTCCTAGGAGGCACACATACTTCACTTCCCAGCCACGCTGCTGGGTGGGGCCATGTAACCATGTGCATAAATTCCAGCTAAGGCATTGGGGTGAAAATGATACACAGCACTTCCAGGACTGGCCCCTAATATCTTGACAAGTTAACCACAGCTAGCCTCCCTTATCTGAGGGCCACAGATTTGGCTACATTACCAAGGCCTCAGGGCATGGTAGAACCACCAAATGCAAGAAGCCTGGTCCTTCAATGAATGCAAGAAGTACAGACCCCACCCTCTGGCCCCAACCAACTTGTTACCACACTGTGACTTGTATGAACATAAGTCTTTATGGAGTCAAGGTCCGAGATACTGGTTTTGCTAGCCTACCCCAATTAACACACCTTATATTTATCACCAGTGGTAGCATAAGTGAAAAGAACCCCTGGACTTAGTTCCAGACCTGGGATAAAAATTCTGGCTCTACTACTCCCCACACGCCCCCATGATCTGCTCCTAGAATATGCTCTATACCCTTCCCAACCGCGTATCTACTGCATTTTCCTCTTTTTCACTACAGAGCCCTCCCAACTCCTCTCTGCCTCACGATTTCTGTCAGAGGGAGGCCTTCTCTGACCTCCGTCGCATACATGTCACTTCTCTTTGCTCCAAGTGCAGCGTACATTCCTCTGTTTTAGCATCTACTATGTTTTATTGCAAATATTTGTTGACGTGTGGTTCCCCAGACTGTGAATCCTTTCTTTAATTTCCTGCATTCAGTTACAGTGTCTGGCGCATGTAGAAAATAAGTATGTATTAAATGAATGGTTGTCACATATGACCTTAAGTGAGTCACTTATTTTTTAAGTCTACTAAATAAAATTTTTCAAAATTGTTGTAATGATGAAATAAGGAATGTGAATGTGACTTGTAGGTTATAAACAGATTCTAACAGTAATGGGTTTACTCACTGTAGGCCCTTCTCATCTTTTCCAGTCAAATCCATCTTAATGCTCCAAGGCAGCACTATCCAACAGAAATATAATGCAAACCATATTTGTAATTTTAAAACTATTTGTAGCCACATTTAAAAAGTTAAAACCAAGTGAAATTAATTTTAATATATTTAACCCAATATACCAAAATATCAGTTTTTAAATTAAATCTTCGAATACATCTCTGTTCAGACCAGTCACATTTGGGGAGCTCAAGTGTCACCTGCGGCTACGCCTCCCGTAAATTGGACAGCAGCCGCAAGGCCTACTTCTTATAGCAACCTGACTTCCCCTTAGGCAGAATGAGTGACTCCTCTTCAGTGTCTCGCAAGCCCTTTATCCTATTGTGAAAACTGGAGAGTAAGCTCCTTGAGGAATTCCAGACTCTTGTCTGGAGAAACCACTCTCGGCCTCGGTCTGGCCTGTATCGGGCCGTTATGCAATTCCAGGTAACTGATGAACCCCTGAGGACACAACTCCGTGGGAGGCCCCGTAGCCAGAGCGGAAAATGGTCAGTCTGGCAAGAGTGCGGGCAAGTGGCCACGGCAGGCTGCGATCCCGGTGCCCGCCACCCTCCAAGCGCCTCGGGCCGTACCCTCCCCAAGGCAGCCGGCGCAGAGGTCCCGGGTTCGGCGAGTTCAGGGGCGCCTCAGCCGCAGCCCCGCCCCCCTCCCACGCCTCCCCCTCCCACGCCTCCCCCTCCCACGCCTCCTCCTCCCACACCTCCTCCTCCCACGCC